>NC_052171.1:7591208-7957012 GCF_902713615.1 Scyliorhinus canicula
ATGAGCGAGTGAGTGTGTGTGTGTGAATGAGCGAGTGAATATGTGTGTGAATGAGCGAGTGAATATGTGTGTGAATGAGCGAGTGAGTGTGTGTGTGTGTGAATGAGCGAGTGTGTGTGTGAATGAGCGAGTGAGTGTGCGTGTGTGTGAATGAGCGAGCGAGTGTGTGTGAATGAGTGAGTGTGTGAATAAGCGAGTGAATGTGTGAATGAGCGAGTGAGTGTGAATGAGCGAGTGAATGTGTGTGTGAATGAGCGAGTGTGTGTGAATGAGCGAGTGAATGTGTGAATGAGCGTGAGTGTGTGTGAATGAGCGAGTGAGTGTGTGTGAATGAGCGAGTGTGAATGAGCGAGTGTAAATGAGCAAGTGAATGTGTGAATGAGCGAGTGAGTGTGAATGAGCGAGTGTGTGAATGAGCGAGTGAGTGTGTGTGAATGAGCGAGTGTGTTTGAATGAGCGAGTGTGTGTGAATGAGCGAGTGAATGTGTGTGAATGAGCGAGTGTGTGTGAATGAGCGAGTGTGTGTGAATGAGCGAGTGAATGTGTGTGAATGAGCGAGTGAGTGTGTGAATGAGTGAGTGTGTGTGAATGAGCGAGTGAGTGTGTGTGTGAATGAGCGAGTGAATGTGTGTGTGAATGAGCGAGTGAATGTGAATGAGTGAGTGTGTGAATGTGTGTGAATGAGCGAGTGAGTGTGTGTGTGAATGAGCGAGTGTGTGTGTGTGAATGAGCGAGTGTGTGTGTGTGAATGAGCGAGTGAGTGTGTGTGAATGAGCGAGTGAGTGTGTGTGAATGAGCGAGTGAGTGTGTGTGAATGAGCGAGCGAGTGTGAATGAGCGAGTGAGTGTGTGTGTGAATGAGCGAGTGAGTGTGTGAATGAGCGAGTGAGTGTGTTTGAATGGGCGAGTGAATGTGTGTGAATGAGCGAGTGAGTGTGTGTGAATGTGTGTGAGTGAGTGTGAATGAGCGAGTGTGTGTGTGAATGAGCGAGTGAGTGTGTTTGAATGGGCGAGTGAATGTGTGTGAATGAGCGAGTGAATGGGCGAGTGAGTGTGTGTGAATGTGTGTGAGTGAGTGTGAATGAGCGAGTGCGTGTGAATGAGCGAGTGAGTGTGTGAATGAGCGAGTGAATGTGTGAATGAGCGAGTGAGTGTGTGTGAATGAGCGAGTGAGTGTGTGAATGAGCGAGTGAATGTGTGTGAATGAGCGAGTGAGTGAATGAGCGAGTGAATGTGTGTGAATGAGCGAGTGAGTGTGTGAATGAGCGAGTGAATGTGTGAATGAGCGAGTGAGTGTGTGAATGAGCGAGTGAATGTGTGTGAATGAGCGAGTGAGTGTGTGAATGAGCGAGTGAATGTGTGTGAATGAGCGAGTGAGTGTGTGAATGTGCGAGTGAGTGTTTGTGAATGAGCGAGTGAATATGTGTGTGAATGAGCGAGTGAGTGTGTGTGAATGAGCGAGTGAGTGTGTGAATGAGCGAGTGAGTGTGTGTGAATGAGTGAGTGAGTGTGTGTGAATGAGCGAGTGAATGTGTGTGAATGAGCGAGTGAGTGTGTGTGAATGAGCGAGTGAGTGTGTGTGTGAATGAGCGAGTGAATATGTGTGTGAATGAGTGAGTGTGTGTGTGAATGAGTGAGTGAGTGTGTGAATGAGCGAGTGAGTGTGTGTGAATGAGCGAGTGAGTGTGTGTGAATGAGCGAGTGAATATGTGTGTGAATGAGCGAGTGAGTGTGTGTGTGTGAATGAGCGAGTGAATATGTGTGTGAATGAGCGAGTGAATATGTGTGTGAATGAGCGAGTGAGTGTGTGTGTGTGTGAATGAGCGAGTGTGTGTGTGAATGAGCGAGTGAGTGTGCGTGTGTGTGAATGAGCGAGCGAGTGTGTGTGAATGAGTGAGTGTGTGAATGAGCGAGTGAATGTGTGAATGAGCGAGTGAGTGTGAATGAGCGAGTGAATGTGTGTGTGAATGAGCGAGTGTGTGTGAATGAGCGAGTGAATGTGTGAATGAGCGTGAGTGTGTGTGAATGAGCGAGTGAGTGTGTGTGAATGAGCGAGTGTGAATGAGCGAGTGTAAATGAGCAAGTGAATGTGTGTGAATGAGCGAGTGAGTGTGAATGAGCGAGTGTGTGAATGAGCGAGTGAGTGTGTGTGAATGAGCGAGTGTGTTTGAATGAGCGAGTGTGTGTGAATGAGCGAGTGAATGTGTGTGAATGAGCGAGTGTGTGTGAATGAGCGAGTGTGTGTGAATGAGCGAGTGAATGTGTGTGAATGAGCGAGTGAGTGTGTGAATGAGTGAGTGTGTGTGAATGAGCGAGTGAGTGTGTGTGTGAATGAGCGAGTGAATGTGTGTGTGAATGAGCGAGTGAATGTGAATGAGTGAGTGTGTGAATGTGTGTGAATGAGCGAGTGAGTGTGTGTGTGAATGAGCGAGTGTCTGTGTGTGAATGAGCGAGTGTGTGTGAATGAGCGAGTGAGTGTGTGTGAATGAGCGAGTGAGTGTGTGTGAATGAGCGAGTGAGTGTGTGTGAATGAGCGAGTGTGAATGAGCAAGTGTGTGTGTGAATGAGCGAGTGAGTGTGTGAATGAGCGAGTGAGTGTGTTTGAATGGGCGAGTGAATGTGTGTGAATGAGCGAGTGAGTGTGTGTGAATGTGTGTGAGTGAGTGTGAATGAGCGAGTGTGTGTGTGAATGAGCGAGTGAGTGTGTTTGAATGGGCGAGTGAATGTGTGTGAATGAGCGAGTGAATGGGCGAGTGAGTGTGTGTGAATGTGTGTGAGTGAGTGTGAATGAGCGAGTGTGTGTGAATGAGCGAGTGAGTGTGTGAATGAGCGAGTGAATGTGTGAATGAGCGAGTGAGTGTGTGTGAATGAGCGAGTGAGTGTGTGAATGAGCGAGTGAATGTGTGTGAATGAGCGAGTGAGTGAATGAGCGAGTGAATGTGTGTGAATGAGCGAGTGAGTGTGTAAATGTGCGAGTGAGTGTGTGTGAATGAGCGAGTGAATATGTGTGTGAATGAGCGAGTGAGTGTGTGTGAATGAGCGAGTGAGTGTGTGTGAATGAGCGAGTGAGTGTGTGAATGAGCGAGTGAGTGTGTGAATGAGCGAGTGAATGTGTGTGAATGAGCGAGTGAGTGTGTGTGAATGAGCGAGTGAGTGTGTGTGTGAATGAGCGAGTGAATATGTGTGTGAATGAGTGAGTGAGTGTGTGTGTGAATAAGCGAGTGAGTGTGTGTGAATGAGCGAGTGAGTGTGTGTGAATGAGCGAGTGAATATGTGTGTGAATGAGCGAGTGAGAGTGTGTGTGTGTGAATGAGCGAGTGAATATGTGTGTGAATGAGCGAGTGAATATGTGTGTGAATGAGCGAGTGAGTGTGTGTGTGTGAATGAGCGAGTGTGTGTGTGAATGAGCAAGTGAGTGTGCGTGTGTGTGAATGAGTGAGTGTGTGAATGAGTGAGTGTGTGAATGAGCGAGTGAATGTGTGTGAATGAGCGAGTGAGTGTGTGAATGAGCGAGTGAATGTGTGTGTGAATGAGCGAGTGTGTGTGAATGAGCGAGTGAATGTGTGTGAATGAGCGAGTGAATGTATGTGAATGAGCGAGTGAGTGTGTGTGTGAATGAGCGAGTGAGTGTGAATGAGCGAGTGAGTGTGTGTGAATGAGCGAGTGAGTGTGTGAATGAGCGAGTGAATGTGTGTGTGAATGAGCGAGTGAGTGTGTATGTGAATGAGCGAGTGAATGTGTGTGTGAATGAGCGAGTGAGTGTGTGTGAATGAGCGAGTGAATGTGTGAATGAGCAAGTGAATGTGTGTGAATGAGCGAGTGTGTGTGTGTGTGTGAATGAGCGAGTGAATGTGTGTGTGTGTGAATGAGCGAGTGAATGTGTGTGAATGAGCGAGTGAGTGTGTGTGTGAATGAGCGAGTGAATGTGTGTGTGTGTGAATGAGCGAGTGAATGTGTGTGAATGAGCGAGTGAGTGTGTGTGAATGAGCGAGTGAATGTGTGTGAATGAGCGAGTGTGTGTGAATGAGCGAGTGAATGTGTATGTGAATGAGCGAGTGAGTGTGCGTGTGTGTGAATGAGCGAGCGAGTGTGTGAATGAGTGAGTGTGTGAATGAGCGAGTGAATGTGTGTGAATGAGCGAGTGAGTGTGTGTGTGTGTGAATGAGCGAGTGAATGTGTGTGAATGAGCGAGTGTGTGTGAATGAGCGAGTGAATGTGTATGTGAATGAGCGAGTGAGTGTGCGTGTGTGTGAATGAGCGAGCGAGTGTGTGTGAATGAGTGAGTGTGTGAATGAGCGAGTGAATGTGTGTGAATGAGCGAGTGTGTGTGAATGAGCGAGTGAATATGTGTGAATGAGCGAGTGTGTGTGTGAATGAGCGAGTGAGTGTGCGTGTGTGTGAATGAGCGAGCGAGTGTGTGTGAATGAGTGAGTGTGTGAATGAGCGAGTGAGTGTGTGTGAATGAGCGAGTGAATATGTGTGAATGAGCGAGTGAATGTGTGTGTGAATGAGCGAGTGAATGTGTGTGAATGAGCGAATGAGTGTGTGTGAATGAGCGAGTGTGTGTGTGTGAATGAGCGAGTGAATATGTGTGAATGAGCCAGTGAATGTGTGTGTGAATGAGCGAGTGAATGTGTGTGAATGAGCGAGTGAGTGTGTGTGAATGAGCGAGTGTGTGTGTGTGAATGAGCGAGTGAATATGTGTGTGTCTGAATGTGACTCCAGATCTAAAGTGGTTGACCGTACCTGCCCTCTGAAATGTCCTGACAAGTCACTCAGTTCAAGGACAATTCGGGACGGACAACCGTCCAGTGAAACCCACATGCCGTGAAAGAATATCAAAAACCTTACAGCCAATTGAGTACTTCTGCTGCCATCACTGTTATTCCCCTGAGAATTCCTATATTCCCCAGGTCCGTGTCTAACCTTGTCCTCTCCAGAAACATAAGCTTATTGAAGTCTCTGCTGTCGACATCCTAACTGAGGTCACTCTTAATGCCTTGGGATGTTTTACTATCTTAAAGTTGCTCTTTAATTTGCCGTTGATGGCATTTTGAAAGCAGGTGATAATTGGCAGCTTAAGAAGGGGTTTTTAAGGACAATGAGAAGGAGAGATATTAACGAGGAAAGTTTGGCACAGGATGGGCCTGTATCGGGTGGAAATGAGAAGAATGCGGGGCGATCTTATTGAGACATGGATCCTGAGGGGTCCCTGAACGGATGTCCCCCTGCCTTGCGGGAGAGACTAGAACTAGAGGGGTCTCCCATCTCAGATGGCGCTGAGAAATGTTTTCTCTCAGGGTCGTGAGTTTGTGGAACCGTGCTCCCCAGGGAGTGGTGGAGGCAGGGCTGTTGAATATTTCCAGGGCTGAGGTAGATAGATTCTTGACTAACCAGGGAGTCAAAGGAGGGGGGGGGGGGAGACAAGAAAGCGAAGTTGAGCTTACAATTAGATTGGCCATGATGGCGGAGCGGGATGGGTGGTTACCCATGGTCCGATGGCCGTATAATAAATCAAAATGGCGGCAAAAGGGAAGCAAATATGATATCGGCCTCTTTGGCAGGGCCTCTGCTTATAAAAAAACAGGGGGCCGTACAATTTTCTTCAAGTCTTTTTCTCCCCAGCAGCACTCTTTCCAGTTTGTGTTGAAGAGCATGTCCAGAGAGACGATGGAGAGAGATGTTATTTCACCAAAGCAAGGCTCTCATTCGGGACTTGAACCGAAACAGCTCAAAGGAAGAAAAAAACACACCAACACGCATCCATTTTGTCACAATCTTTTTATTCACCCCCCCCCCCCCCTCCCAAAAAAAAACTCTCGGTGAAGATCCTGCCCAGGCTTCGGGCCTTCCGGTTTCAAGAATCATCTGACTGGACAGTACCTCAGTTTAGGGGAGGTTATGCTGCAATTGTATACGGTGTTAGTGAGGCCACACCTGGAGTATTGTGTTCAGTTTTGGTCTCCTTACCTGAGAAAGGAGATACTGGCGCTGGAGAGGGTGCAGAGGAGATTCACTAGGTTAATCCCAGAGCTGAAGGGGTTGGATTACGAGGAGAGGTTGAGTAGACTGGGACTGTACTCGTTGGAATTTAGAAGGATGCGGGGGGGGGGGGGATCTTATAGAAACATTTAAAATTATGAAAGGGAATAGATAGGATAGATGCAGGCAGGTTGTTTCCACTGGCGGGTGAAAGCAGAACTAGGGGGCATCAAAACTAGGGCACTAGCCTCAAAATAAGGGGAAGTAGATTTAGGACTGTGTTTAGGAGGAACTTCTTCACCCAAAGGGTTGTGAATCTATGGAATTCCTTGCCCAGTGAAGCAGTTGAGGCTCCTTCATTAAATGTTTTTAAGATACAGATAGATTTTTTTTTTGAAGAATAAAGGGATTAAGGGTTATGGTGTTCGGGCCGGAAAGTGGAGCTGAGTCCACAAAAGATCAGCCATGATCTCATTGAATGGCGGAGCAGGCTCGAGGGGCCAGATGGCCGACTCCTGCTCCTAGTTCTTATGTTCTCAGGTGTCTGTGGGGGAGGGTGGAGATGCCTAGAGGGGGCGAACGGGTCGCGTGAAGGATGGCGTGAGTATGACGGCCAGGCAGATGAAGCTCAGGGAGGCGCAGGAGAAGTGGGAGAGGCTACAGCCTGAGAGAGACAACAGCCCGAGTGAGTATATTTGAGAATTGGGATCAAAGTGGGAATTGGGTGCCGTGGGGGGGGGGGGGGGGGGGGGGGGGGCAACGATGCTCCTTTTGTGGGTTGTAAATATATTTTAAAAACCACCATAACTAAGTAAATAATGAAATTCAGCTCCGGAGTCATCGAGCTGGAGGCTGAGTTGCAGACACTGCCACTCAACAAGGAGTTGCCTGGATGCTTCTGCAGCAACGAGGCAAGAGTCCAGCCGGCTGTGTTACCTGCCCGCTGCCAGGGTTACAGACATCTCCTCAGGGCTGGAGAGGACCCCTTCCCTTCCCTCCTGGGTTTCATCTACGGATATTAAAGGAAGTAGCTACAGAGATAGTGGATGTACTGGTAGTAAACGTCTTAAATTCTGGAAAAAAGACTCAGAAGATTGGGAAACTCAATGTAACACCCGTATTCAGAAAGGGAGGGAGACAAAAAACAGGTAACTAAGGCTTCTTACCAGGGTAGGAGAGTCAAGTACCGGGGGACATAGGTTGAAAGTGCGTGGGGGAAAGTTTAGAACAGATGTGCGAGGCAGGTTTTTACACAGAGGGTGGCAAATATATGGAACGCGCTGCCTGGGGAGGTGGTGGGAGCAGGTACCATAGCGGCATTTTAGGGACATCTATAAAAATATATGAATAGGGTGGGAATGGAAGGATACGGATTCCGTAAGTGCAGAGTTTTAGTTTAGGCAGGTACCATGGTCGGCACAGGCTTGGAGGGCCGAAGGGCCTGTTCCTGTGCTGTATTGTTCTTTCGTACGCCAGCTAAATTAGCATCCGTCACTGAGAAAAGGATGTAATAGCAGTTCGTTTAAAAATGTATAATTGTATTAGCGAGCCTCTTTCAGGGGCATGTTCTCTGAGGGAGGGGGGTCACGTAACCCACTCGTCCAATCAGGGCCGGGAGTTGGGGAATTCACTGGGAGGCGTTGAGTCTTGTCCCAGGAGTTGGACCCGCGAGCTGAGGATGGAAAGACCGTTTTAAAGCACTCTGTAAATACTCGTTTGGAGTTGGAATGAATTGTTGTGGTTTCCAAGTTAACTGGTGGAGCCAATTCTTGAAGTTATTGCAACAATCAGGCATAGCTTCAAGAAGGAGAAACCGTGCCTGGCAAATTTATTAGAATTCTTTGAGGTGGTAACGAGCAGGATAGATGAAGGGGAGCCAGTAGATGTAACATATTCGGATTTCCAAAAAGCGTTCGATAAGATGCTGCACAAAAGCCTACTTAATGAGAGCCCATGGTGTTAGGGGTGGTATATTAGCATGGCTAGAGGATTGGCTAACTGATAGAAGACACAGAGTTGGGATGAGGAGTATTTTCAGGACAGCAATAGGGGTGTTCCACACGGATCAGTGCTGTGGCCACAATTAATTCCAGTACATATTAACGACTTGGACGAGAGAAGTTTTTAAAAATTAATTTCCGGGATGTGGGCGTCGCTGGTTCGGCCAGCATTTATTGCCCATCGCTAGTTGCCCTTCAGAAGGTGGTGGTGAGTTGCCTCCTCGAACCGCTGCGGTCCTTGAGGCGTAGGTGCACCCACTGTGCTGTTAGGGAGGGAGTGAATGCACTATTGCCAAGTTTGGAGATGACACAAAAATGGGTGGGAAGGCAGGTGGTGAGGTGACACAAAGAGTCGACAGGGGGACAGAGACAGGTGAGGTGAGTGGGCAAAACGTGGCATTTGAATATCACGGAGGAAAATGTGAACGAATCAGTGGGATTCTTTACCGCAGAGAGCTGTAGAGGCTGGGTCATTAAGTATGTTCAAGGCTGAGAGGGACAGGTTTTTAATCCGGGAATCGAGGGTGATGGGAATAAGGCAGGAGAGTGGTGTTGAGGATCTCAGTGAATGGCGGAGCAGACTCGATGGGCCGAATGGCCAACTTTTTACTCCTGGGAATCTTGTACTCTTGACTATCCGCATCCTGTCTGTGCTGTGGGCTCCGACCTCACTCAGTGGTCCCTTCCACGGACCGACAAGTACCAGTCGGGAAGGGAGTGTGTAATTTTGAGCATTTATTTCACACAAATCGTTACTTAGCTCCTGCTTGCCGGCGAATAGAGAAGCAAAGTGAACTGAGAGCCCTGTGCCGTGTGCATTGTGCCATTTGTTTCGTTGGGGGGAGGCGAGTGTGGCCATTTTGTAGCCCAGTGGATTGGCGTGCGAGAGTTTCTGACCACTTCCCTGCCCTCATCCAGGGTTTGATTGATCTGGGTTTGATAATGTTACCCTGGCAACAGATCCATGAACCCTGTGATTGATCGTTTCAGCCTGTGGGTGGAGCGAGGGAGCTCAGAAAATGGAGACGGTTCAGAAAGACTTGAGGCTCCGAGCTGACACCGTGTCTCGTAGGTCCTGTGAGTTCTGAGGTATTTTAACGTTCTGTGAGTAAATCCTGTTGTTGATTTAGATAGGACCATCTCTGTGTGGCTCGGAGTGAAATTAGACAGACAGCAAACTGGTGAAATACATAACTCTCTCCTACCAGGACTAGGATTTGTGCTTGTTTAAGACCATAAGACAGAGGAGCAGAATTAGGTCACTCGGCCCATCGAATCTGCTCCGCCATTCAATCATGGATATGTTTCTCATCCCCAGTCTCCTGCTTTCTCCCCATAACCCCTGATCCCCTTATTAATCAAGAACCTATCTATCTCTGTCTTAAAGACACTCAGTGATTTGGCCCCCACAGCCTTCTGCGGCAGAGTTCCACAGATTCACCACCCTCTGGCTGAAGAAATTCCTCCTCATCTCTGTTTAAAGGATCGTCCCTTCAGTCTGAGATGGTGTCCTCTGGTTCTAGTTTTTCTGACAAGTGGAAACATCCTCTCCACGTCCACTCTATCCAGGCCTCGCAGTATCCTGTAAGTTTCAATAAGATACCCCCTCATCCTTTTATGACAAGCTCTTCATTCCAGGGATCATTCTAGTGAACCTCCTCTGGACCCTTTCCAAGGTCAGCACATCCTTCCTTAGATACAGGGCCCAAAACTGCTCACCATACTCCAAATGGGGTCTGACCAGAGCCTTATACAGCTTCAGAAGTACGTTCTCGCCCTCTCGACATGAATGCTAACATTGCATTTGCCTTCCTAACTGCCGACTGAACCTGCACCTTAACCTTAAGAGAATCGCGAACGAGGACTCCCAAGTCACTGTGAGCCATTCAGCCCATCGAGGCTCTCCTGCCGTTGAGCTAAATCGTCTATCTTTAGAGTGAGGGGTCCAAGGTGGTGCGACGTAATGGCAACTGATGGCTTCGAGCGGGGGGTGGGGGGGGGGGGGGGGCGAAGGTTTTACTTTCACAGTCGCTTTTGAAACCAATGATATTAAATCATATTCTACGTGATCTACATCTGAACTCCCATTTCAGGTCCTGAGGGGTTTTGACAGGACGGGTGAGGCGAGGGTGTTTCCTCTTGTCAGAGAATCTAGAACGAGGGAGTCTGTTTAAAATAAGGGATCGTCGGTATCTAACATCCAAACCCCCATCAATCAGTCACGAAAGGAGAATATCGAGGTGACTGAGGCAATGTTGGAAGCTCATTGTTTTGTGTTTGGAAGCAGAGTTTTATTAAATGCTTTTGATACTCGGGCGCTTTAGAAATTCAAATCTTTGCGTGAGAGGATACACCTAATTTTCACAAATAAATTGTGGTTGCCAGCAATAGGCTTGTAACTTGTGCCTTTTCTCTGTTTTCGATTCTCAAATACCACAAGGGACAAAATGTTCTGTTCAAAGGTAAGTTGGGGGTGGAGGGACTGGGAGCAGAGATTTTTATTATTCTTTTACGGGACCTCGCTGGCCGGGCCCGGCACTTATTGTCCATCCTTAATTGCCCCTTGAGACGGTGGTGGTGAGCCGCCATCTTGTAGGTGTTGTTAGGGAGGGTTTTGACCCAGCGACAGTGAGGGAACGGCCGATGTATTTCCGAGTCAGGGTGGCGAGTGACTCGGAGGGGAACTTAGTGGCGAGCCCCAAACTCTTCCAGGTGGCAGAGGCCTTGGGTTTGGCAAGTGCTGTTGAACATGCTGCCCCCTAGATAACTACAAGTCTTTCGGAGGAGCTGGCTTATTGGATTGTGGCAGGTACAAAGAAAGGTGGGGTGACATCTTCCAGGAGGGTGAATGGGAGCCCATGTGTGCTGTCTGGAAAAACAGAGAACACAGAGACTTGGGGTTCAGACACACCAAGTATTGTGTGTGTTTGATGGGCCTGGAGGACTGAGGGGACACATTTTACTCTTGGATGCCTCAGTGGCATTTGATTCAAAGTTAAAATTCACAGCGAGTCTGAAACGGGACGAGGAAGATTTTTAAAAAAAAACTTGCCAATCCAATTCTACGCTACAAGAATCCGCGAAAAGTGTTCCTTTTGGGCATGTGTCCGGTGGCTCTATGGTTAGAGAGTTTGGATAAGATCCCAAAGGTGCTGGGTTCAAGTCCCAGGTAGGGCCTTAGACGTTAGCCTAAGGTAGGATAGGATAGATTAATTAATTTAATGGTGGGGTGAGGGGAACTTAGTGCTGAGTAAGATCAAGTGTAAACTCAATGATATCTATGAGAGCACCACCGGAGGCTGCCCGTTTTGCTGAAGGCCAGAGCAAAATTCTCTCCAAAAAACAAGAATAGGAACTGTGTTCCCACCCTGGGATTCGAACCCAGTCTGATCATGCCTACGAGGAGCCAGCACTCTATCATTCTGCTACCAAAGCTTTCACATTCAAAGCCTTTCGGAACTTAACCTTATCTTTTCGAGCAGCCCCGCGGTGTTTTCACAAGATAAATATACCCGGAGAGACTCACACTCCTGCAGGAGGCTGTGGTCAAATGGTAGACCACTTGTGGGCTGTTTGAAAGGAGTCATCCTCCTGGAGGTGATGGTTCAAATCTTGCTTTGGCCCACTACATGTGTTTTTTTTTCAATGATCATCATTGCAAATTAATTTAAATAGAATTTCAATTAAGTTGGTCGTTAAAAGAACTGCAATTAGCTCCTCAAAAATTCCACTCTTCGATCTCTTTGTGAATTGACATTCGCGAGGGACTGAAACATTTATTTTTCATCTAAGTTATTGGGATTGTCCATGGCTGGAGATTGAGATTGCTATCTCTCTCTCTCTCTCCTGTGCCATGGCTCATTGTACTATTGCTTAGGGTGGGGAATCTCTCATTAGCTCCAAGCCATTGCCCAGTGCATTCTCCTTCATTTCCACACAGACGATCTGAGGCCATTCTGCCCCTTGTTTTGCCGAGTCACAGTCATTTCCGCCACAGGTAGGTCCATCATTCCATTCCGGGCGGCTGCAAAGCAAGGCAGTTCCACTCTCACCGCCTCCTCCACTCTATCCCCAGAGTTTACTTCCCTCAATTGTCCATCCAATTTCCCTTTGAAATCACCTGCTTCCGCCATTCTCGTGGGAAGCGAGTTCCTCCTCATTGCCACTCGCCCTGGCTAAAACGTTCTCCCTCACATCTCCCCGCTTCTGTCTCTCACCCTAAACTCTGTGTCTCTCTTCCTCACCCCCCTCCCCTTACCAATAACTATGGGGAACAGCTTCTCCTTGTCGACCTTATCTAAACCCGTCACCATCTTGTCCTCCTTTGCTGCGAAGGGACCAACCCCAGCTTCTCCAACCTCGCCTTGGAGCTAAAATCCCCCTCATCCCCAGAACCATTCTGGTAAATCTCCCTCCGCACCATCGCCAGGACCCTCTCACATCCCCCCGGTCCGCAGCCTCTCAAGTACCCTCACACCCTAAAAAGTGTGATGACCAGAATTTGGGCACAATACTCCAGTTGCGGCCTAATCAGAGCTTTGTAAAAGGGTCAGCCTAACTTTGGCACTCAGTGCCTCTCTTTCTGAAGCCCAAGATCCCATATCCTTTGCTCGTCACTCTCTCAATGTCAGGAAGCACATGTACCCCTCAGTCCCTGGGCACCCCTCAGAGCAGTAAGGGCCAACCTCTGTTTGCCCAAGGACCTGGCTGTACCTCAATGCTAACTTCTTCTGAATCATACACAAGGACACAGAGAGATTCCCTCCTTAGTGAAGCCCTCTGCAGTCTCCATTTAAATAATATTCTGTTTTTCCATTCTTCCTGTCAAAGTGGAGAACCATACATTTTCCCACGTTGCAATCCACCTGCCAAATGTTTGCCAACTCACTTCATCCAAATCCCCTTTGCAGTTTGTCTCCTCCTCACAACTTGCGTGCTGAAGTATCTTTGCTTTGTCAGTAAATCTGGCTGCACTAGACGTCACCTACATCAAATGCATTCGTATCAATGGTAAATAACTTGCGCAGTCAGCTTTTTCTGTGACACCCGATTGAATGCCTTTAGGAATCCAAATATACTACATCTACTGGTTCCCCTGTATCCATCCTGCTTGTTACATCCTCAAAAGACTCGAATAAATTTGTCGAGCACCATTTCTGTTTCACCAAACCAGGCTGACTCTACCCGATTGTCTGACGGGTTTTTCAACATTCTGCTACTGCCTCTGCAAACACTCTATTCTCCATCGTGAGGGTATCCTCCCCCATGTAACCGTGGGGAGAATACTACGGGGAAATCTCACAATCCATCACAATTACAAGACACCAGACCAAAAGGCTTGTAACCAAATGTGATTTATTCTAGCCAGCTTCCTCCGGGAGCCGTCCAACCTGCTTCACACCACGTGACACTGAGAAGTGGCTGAAGACACACCGATAATACTCGAGATTGTGAACTGTTCCATATTCGCTTTGACAAGACGAGATCACTTCATCAAACTGGAATGAAAAACAGTCCTTGTTTTTTTTTTTTGATGCCTGTCGACTGGGTCGCTGAGAGTAGGTTTTCAACAGAGGTATAACCCTCGAGGAACCTGAACTGACAGCTGTTTGCAAGTGTCCTTCCTCACCCGTCTTCACCCTGACAAAGTGGAGCAAACTGAGGACAAGAAGTGATGATCCTTCACATCTGCTGAGGTAGCAGAATCTCGTCTCCTCCTGGTTACAATGAAATGTTAGTCTACGCAGTTTTTAAAAAAAACACAAAGCATGCAAGTACACGTCTTAAAAATGGGGAGGGGGGGGTTCGATACAAAATGAAGACACGTCAAAACATGCATCGTAGTGTTTCTGGCAGCACGGCCGCCCTCTGAGTCAGTTTAAATGTTCCAAAGGTCGTGTGCCTCGGATTCTTCACCGCCCCTCTCGCCAAATAAAATGCTAAAATACACAAGACTATGGCTAACTGCCCCATTTGGTTCTGGGAAGGGGCTCGGGATAGCCCATACCAGCTGCACCACTCCCTCCTTGCAATCAGTCATGTACCATCCCTCAGCCCAGCACTTTTGCCACCTTGGTTCGATGCTCTCCCGCTACCAGGTGTAGGTTGTCTGAGCCTCGGCAGATTTCCTCCCGCGGTGCCGACGTTTATATTCCTCAGCGAGAGGGAGAGAGAGAGAGAGAGAGAGAGAAGAAAAAAGTACTTGGACAAATCGATGCCCTTTGAGGCCAGAAACACAGCCGAAGGTGTGTCCCTTCACATGCCCATACTGGCAGTGTAACGGCTCGTCCCGTGGAGAGATCATGATCGGCTCCGGTCTTTATGGTTCCCCACGATCATCTTACTGTAGAGTTTCTGTTGCTCCTCTTTGTAGGTGTCCTTCACCTTCTGCCTCTTCAGACCGCCGTCCCTGCAAGGCACAGACACAGCAGATTAGAGCAGGACACTGTGCACGCTCTCACCGGGAGAGTCCGACAGTCCCCGGGGATAAAACACATCATACGCAGCTCGTACCTGGATACCGACAGGAGAACCGGGCGCTAATCCAACCATGATTCACCTCCACCCCCAAACTCGCTTCTTACCCGCACACTGCTCCTGCTTCAGAACACAGCTTGGCGACATTAAAAAGGAAACCAGAGCAAGGCCAGCAACTCCCACTCAAGAGGTCTGACCTGCCCCGGCTCAGTTCTCCTTGCTGCGAGCAACCACTTTTATGGAGGCCAGTGACCGACAAACGGTTCTGTCCAGTTACTGAGGGTGAGGATTCTGGCCTCTGCTGACACAGATTCTTCCGCAGTTAGGCGGAGAACTTCTTTCTTGCTCACGCACTACCTCTGCCACACAAGATCCGGAACCATCAAACCCCAGTACATTTCATTCATCTCCCAGACAATGCCCATAATCTTCTTTATGCGATGAATATAGGAATTTCGGACATATTGTACTATTTGGTGCAGCAAGGGTTAGTGTGTGTATGACAGCTGCGGTCACGTCTTTACAAATCCTGGTTTGTACGGCAGCGAGACTTTTTCGGAGCCAGGGGTGCAATTAAAGCATCGTAAAAGTTTGGGCTGATGGATTTTTGTTTGGATTTAGAGGCTTCCCTGTGGAGTAGTTAACTGGAGGCATTGTGTTCGGTTAGTACGATGATGTAACTATTGGGTGGAGCTGGAGTACCAGGCATTCTAGCAGAGCAGCAGAGACTGTTCAGCGGGTTCCTGGACATCAAACCATGAAGACAGTTTCTGAAGACCTTAGCTCGAGATCCTGCATTGTTCTGAAAGGATTCAGGTCTATCTCTTAAAACCGTCTCAAAGAACATCTCTTCAGCAAGTATGCCTGGGTCTTTTAACTGTATTTAAAGTGTATTGAGAGCTGAGATGGTTGTGTTGTTTGAATGGAAGTAAAGATTGCAGTTAAGGGTTACTGTGTCACCATTGATTAGCATTGTCCAAGGGGTAATTGTCAGGTACTTTCTTGTGTGATATTAAAGATATTTTAATACTGTGTTAGTAATAAAGTTTGTTTTAATATACATTACCCCTAATTCTTTGTGCAATCACTGCTGGAGCGAGGTATCCTTCCCTCAGTCTTACTAAATGAAAATTAAATATTATAGCCACTGCTGGGGTCTGATCCAGGATCGTAATCCCTTCTTTCAGTTACAGGCCTCCAAACAAGGTTGCTAAAAGATGCCTGTTACAGGGGGCAGGCAATGTTAAAGCCGCGAGGAGCTGCCAGGCTGCTGGCCTGCTTCTTGCACAGCCTCTGAAATTCAATGTCACGCACGCTTGGGTCACTCAGCATAATCCCCTTTGGAGACAATTGATGAATGTGGAGGCAGGTCACCGGTGTGGTGTCTCCTTGAGGGGTGGATAACAGGACCGGATGATCCCGGAAGAAAGGCACTTACCACAGTAAATCGACAAGGCCCCCTTGCCGAGCGATTGCAGCTTTCACACGGTTCGCAAACTGCACCGCATCTTCGTCCTCCTGTACGACACAAAGAAAGTTCTTCAGTCGGAGCTGTTCTACCAAGCCACTCACCAAGTTACTCTGCAATCATCGCCTCATCTATCAACATCTGCGGGATCTTGCTGCGTGCAAATTGACTGCTGTGTTTCCTCCATTACAACAGTGATGACGCTTTGCGTGTACTTCACTGGGTGCAGAGCACAGCTTGAGGGGGGTAAAATGAAATGAAAATCGCTTATTGTCACAGGTAGGCTTCAAATCATGTTAGTGTGAAAAGCCCCTAGTTGCTACATTCCGGCGTCTGTTCAGGGAGGCTGAACGGGAATCGAGCCGTGCTGCTGGCCTGCTTTAGTCTGCTCTCAAAGCCAGCGATTTAGCCCTGTGCTAAACAGCCCCCAAGGCAGTGCGTGCGATATATAAATCTCAAAGACCGTCACAAATGGGTTAGGCTGGGCAGAATGAAGCTAAGGGACTTATTAAAGTCTATTCTCCTCCTTTGCAGCTTGACCCTCCCACCTGCGCTGAACTCTACGGACTTTTCCCGTTCCTCTTGCGCCCCATGTCGCGCTCAAAAGTCGAGCGGAATAGGGAACATGCTGACGGAGGAAGAGGCTTGACCGAGCTTACCTCCCGTGTCACTGGCGGCAGATACCACACGCTGCAGACGATGGCCCAGCTCGTCATCATCCTCAGGAGGTAGTTGACCATCCCATACTTGCTGCTGTTCCAAAAGGCCTCTCCAAACCTCGGATCGTACTGGACAACACAGGGGCCAAAGTAACAGCGTCACAGACTGGACACAAATCAGTTGAACCGGTCACCCTTTCAAGCCGCAGAATAAAACGTCCTCAAGTCTAAAACAGGAGCTGGGGATAGGCCTGGATGGCAGGCCGATAAGGTGCAGAAACGTTAACTCTCTGGGTGCCAATTGGGCCAGGGAGCTTTAGAGGAAGAATCCTGCCATCTAGTGGGTGCAATAAATAACTGCACGCATCTCACCTTTGCTCCTGGCTTGTCGAAGCTCAAGAAGCAGACCTGAGCGAAATGGACCAATCTTTTCAAATTCTTTTCAAAGCCCTCTATCTCTGTCTGCTTCAAATGTTTAGATGCACTTCCCTTCCAAGATCCTCACCATTCCCTGTGACAAAGTGTTCTGTGCCCCAGCGATCCTGAGGAGATTCGACCTGACTCCCCTCATATTCACCGACGGTTTAATTCCCCCATCACGGACGCCTGCCCATATTCGCAGAGACCACAAGCGACAGATTGTGGCGCAATACAACTCTGCCGCTGGTGGCCCACAGCGCCTGGTGGATGCCCAGTTTTGAGCTCCCACATCTGTTCTGGGTCCACCACCATTGAGCGCAGGGGTAGCGTCAGAGTGTGAGAATGAGACGCCATCTCCAGAGGGACCGTGCCTCCTGAGGTGACTGTTTGTGGGTCAGAGTGAGAACAAGGGCAAGTAGGTTTTGTCCCTTGTGTTGTTAGTTCTCCACCCCACTTGCTGCAGGCCCAGTTTGGAATAGATGTCCGTCGGCATTCAGCCGACTCAGTGCCGATACTGAGCCAGGGAGCTGGATGGATGGCAGTCTCGTGCCCCAATATCGTTCCTCATTACCCCTGCACTCCATTGAGAAAAGATTGAGGTTTTTTTTTATACGGCGTTACCGACCTGCACTCCCAATTTCAGGGAACTATGTACAAATGCAGAAATTTGCCTTACCTTGATGGCGACTGGGTACACAGTAGCTCCAATTTCAAAGCTTCCCTTCTTAAACATCATCACGGAGGTGTTATTGATACACGTTCCTGTCGAGAGAGAGGCACAGTCAGGCACCAGATGAGCGAAACGACCTTCACTGCCCCTCACTGCTTTTGTTAACGTAGTGATGTTGCCCAGTGAAGGTTTCCGCTTCTTCACTTACCCCGGGGAACATCCGCTGCTTAAAGCTACATTTCTTATCTCAGCGGGCTACCTCTGAACGGAGGGTCCTAACGTTACATTAGAAACCGGGACAGTTGGGGGCGGGCGGAAAGGGGGAACGATGCACCAACCCTCTCCCGGGTTCTGTTCTTGGAAAACAATCTCTAACTTAGCCTCTTGCTGCTCTGTATGATTTTATAAGACTGTCGGCCATTGTGTCTGTCCTCGTCCCACTTCTGCTCTTTCCCTGGGGGGGGGGCTGTGCAAACCGTTTTAAGTTTCGATTGAAACCTCTTTTTGAAAGTTCCTGAATCTTTATCCCTCACTCTTTCAGGCAGTGCATTCCAAGTCAGAACAGTCGCTGACTGAGCTGCAAAAACCTTGCTTCTTTTGCAAACGATCTTAAAGCTATGACGTCTGGCGGTGCGTTTCCAGGGAAAACGGTTTCTCCCTGTCCACTCTATCAGTACCTTACGGCGGAGGCCTCGACGCAATCACTCTTTCAGGGTCTCTGCTCCAAGGAGAGGGATCGCAGCTTTGCCAACCTCTCCTCGGAACCCTCCGGCTCCGCATGGAATGGAGGGCAGCACTCCCAGAGGAACTGATGATCCCAGTGAACTTCCTCGCGTTTGGAGTGACTCATGCCTCTTCCTCTCATCACTACCCTTCCTCCATTTGTATCTCAACCTTCCCTCCCTCCCTCCCCCCTCCAGTCCTGTGTTACCCTTGCAGCTCCGACCGTGGCCCCAGCTGGGTGCAAAGTTCAAGCCCTCCCGCTGATAAGTCACTCAGCCGCACATTCATTTTCCTGAGCTGTCTGTCGGACGGGGAACGCTAACAGGTTAGAAAGGAAGAACTGGAAAGTGCGCGGATCATTCGCAGAATGAAACGATCAAAGAATTTGAGAAGAGATAGTGGCGTCGTCTGTGGATGAGTAAATAAAAGTCAGGGTCGAGATAGGGCTGTGAGGGGATAGAACTGCCTCTGCGCCGGGAACTCAATGCAGTTCTCTGCTCACAGCAGACTGCTTTCAGTAGGTACAAAGCTAAACGCAAGAGATGTGGGATGGAGGAAAGATACTTCTTTATGGGGAGAGTTGAGAATTCAGTTCCACAGTAATTATAATAATCTTTATTGTCACAAGTTGGCTTACATTAACACTGCAATGAAGTTACTGTGAAAATCCCCTAGTCACCACACTCCGGCACCTGTTCGGGTACACAGAGGAAGAATTCAGAATGTCCAATTCACCTATCAGCACGTCTTTCGAGAGTTGTGGGAGGAAACCCACTCTCCTCCTCACAGGTTACAATGCTTCCAGGTTTTTGGAATGAGTCAGGGTCTTCATTCCTCGGAGCTACCAGGGTCCGTTAGACCCAGCGCTGCTCCAAGCTGAACTGCTCTTACCATTGAACGGGAGTGAAATCTAGGGCCTCCCGATCTCGGTAGCTCAAGCTGCGGGGGTTCCTCACCCCACTGAGGAGCCCAACTATCCAAGCACGTGTTCTCTTTGCAGATTGAGGCCCGTACCGTGTCAGCTGATACCTGGAGGACGGCAGAGACCATTCAATGCCCAGACACTTACCCTCGGGGAAGATCAGAATGGGAAGCTTCGCCTGGTCTCTGACATGTTCACTCAGTCTATAAAAGATCAACAGGAGCCGGGTTAACCAAGTCAAACAACCCACGGACAGATGTAGACATCCTCTTTGCTTTCTGAGGTGCCCTTTCAGCATTTATCCCATATCTTGGGATATGGCTGTCGCTGGCTAGACCAGCATTTATTACCCATCCCTAATTGCCCCTTGAGGTGGGGGTGAGCCGCCGCCTTGAGCCGCTGCAGTCCGTGTGGTGTAGGCACACCCACAGTGCTGTTAGGGAGGGAGTGCCAGCATTTTGACCCAGCGACAGTGAAGGAATGGCCGATATATTTCCAAGTCGGGACGGTGAGTGACTTGGAGGGGAACCTCCAGGTGGTGGGGTTCCCAGGTATCTGCTGCTCTTGTCCTTCTAGATGGTGGAGGATCGTGGGTTTGGAAGGTGCTGCCTAAGGAGCCTTGGTGAGTTGCTGCAGATGGTACAGACGGCTGCCACTATGCGCTGTCGATACAGGGATGTTTAAGATGGTGGCCGGCGCGCCAATCGAGCACATTGCTCAGTCTTTGATAGTGTCGAGCTTGGAGGCTCTTGTCAGAGTTGCAGCCACCCAGATAGTGACTCATCAGATCTTAAAGGCATTCAAAAGAAAGCAAACTTTGTTGTCTGCCTCTTCACCCCCCCCCCCCCCCCCCCATTACTGCCGATTCTGTACTGCGCCAATAATTGTTTCCCGACAACCTGCTGATAAGGCAGCAATGGAGAGGACCAGAGGATTACCAAACCCTTTTATCTCACCTTCTTGCAACCAGAATGCGGTCCTTGACCTCTGATCTCTCGAACCAGATATGAGGACAAGCCTTGACCATGGCCCTCTGAATGACTCCCATCAGTCCGCCATGAATCTGACCTACCTATGGAAAAATGCAAACACACACGGTTAGACCCGTTCTTGATACATCAGTTGGCAGTCTAGTCGAGTAACCAGGGGGCAGCTTTTCCCTCTCATCCCCCAACCCGCCACAGTCTGAGTAACGGTGAACAGACGGCATTGATACCTCCTCCATTCTTGACTGCTTTGTAAAACTGGGACAGGGACAAAGGTGCACGACAAACAGGACGGCAATCAGAGCTTGGTCGCTCAAAGAGAGTGTGAACAATTATATTTATTCCGTGGCCCACAACGTCCTGAGGCCTTTCATGGAATTCCTTGGTTTGAGGGAAGGAAAAGCAGCAGCTTTGAACATCCCAAAAATTATAAACAGCTTCCAAAGGCAGCCGGGACAGGAAAGGGATTAAGAAAAGTGCTGATAGAGCGGGGTCCATTCACCGAAAATGCACCAAACCTTTTTCTTTGGCCCAATGTTTAGAATGTGCTCTTGCGCGCGAGATTGCAGCTCTGGATTCTGCGCTTAATCGATCTTAATCCCTCCTATTTTCAAATCAAAGTACATTACGGCGAATAGCTGTTGTGCCGTTTAAGGGAACAACGACTAAAGTTTCCCTTTCTGAGCATGATTCAACCACTGGTCAAATACTGTGGCTAAAGGACAACCTGCAAATTGACCTGGTCCGCACCCCTCATTGCCACCTCGATGTCAATGTCACATTCAGTGGGCAGAATTGTGACGTGATTCACTTTGGAAAGACGGATATGGAAGGATAGTTAAAGTGGCAGGGATCGGAACCAGTGTATGAGCTCAGAAACATTGCTCTCCACAGACACTAATCCTTAAAGGTGACAGGGTTACGGGGAGTTACAACTCGAGAAGTGAAATGTATAAAGGCTAATAGATCGAGCTGAAACTTTAGTCCAGGGTGTACTAGCTAGATGGATAAAGAACTAGCTGGGCAACAGGAGACAGAGAGTAGTAGTGGAAGGGAGTTCCTCAAAATGGAGAACCGTGACCAGTGGTGTTCCACAGGGATCCGTGCTGGTTGTTTGCTTGTGATATACATAAATGATCTGGAGGAAAATGTAGATGTCGATGCAAGTTTGCAGATTACACTAAGATTGATGGAGTAGCAGATAGTGAAGGGGACTGTCAGGGAATACAGCAGAATATAGATAGATTGGAGAGTTGGGCAGAGAAATGGCAGATGGAATTCAATCCGGGCAAATGCGAGGTGATGCATTTTGGAAGATCCAATTCAAGAGCGAACTATACGGTAAATGAAAAAGCCCTGGGGAAAATTGATGTACAGAGAGATCTGGGTGTTCAGGTCCATTGCACCCTGAAGGTGGCTGTGCAGGTCGATAAGAGTGGTCAAGAAGGCATACAGCATGCTTGCCTTCATCGGACGGGGTATTGAGTACAAGAGTTGGCAGGTCATGTTACAGTTGTATAGGACTTTGGTTCGGCCACATTTGGAATACTGCGTGCAGTTCTGGTCTTCACATTACCAAAAGGATGTGGATGCTTTGGAGAGGGTGCAGAGGAGTTTCACCAGGATGTTGCCTGGTATGGAGGGTGCTAGCTATGAAGAGGTTGAGTAGATTAGGATTATTTTCATTAGAAAGAGGGAGGTTGAGGGGGGACCTCATCGAGGTCTACAAAATCATGAGAGGTATGGACAGGGTGGATAGCAACAAGCTTTTTCCCCAGAGTGGGGGACTCAATTACTAGGGGTCACGAGTTCAAGGTGAGACGGGAAAAGTTTAAGGGAGATATGCGTGGAAAGTTCTTTACGCAGAGGGTGGTGGGTGCCTGGAACTCATTGCCGGCGGAGGTGGTAGAGGCGGACACGATAGCGTAATTTAAGATATATCTGGACAGATACATGAATGGGCAGGGAGCAGAGGGATACAGATCCTTAGAAAATAGGCAACAGTTTTAGATAGAGGATCTGGATCGGTGCCGAAGGAGGGCTGAAGGGCCTGTTCCTGTGCTGTAATTTTCTTTGTTCTTCTTTACAAATCGCTAGTTAGGCCTCAGCTGGAGTACAGTGGTTAGCACAGCTCCAGGGTCCCGGGTTCGATTCCCGGCTTGGGCCACTGTCTGTGCGGAGTCTGCACGTTCTCCCCGTGTCTGCGTGGGTTTCCTCCGGGTGCTCCGGTTTCCTCCCACAAGTCCAGAGATGTGACGGTTAGGTGGATTGGCCATGATCGATTACCTCCGAGTGTCCAAATAAAGGGTTGGATGGGGTTACGGGGATAGGGTGGAGGTGTGGGCTTAAGTAGGGAGCTCTTTCCAAGGGCCAGTGCAGACTCGATGGGCCAAATGGCCTCCTTCTGCACTGTGGATTCTGTAAATTTTGGGCCCCACACTTCAGCGGAACTTCAAGCGAGAGGGAGAGAGGGTGCAGAGGAGGACGTTCCCAGGGATGGGAGGGACTTCAGTTCTGAGGAGAGGTTGGGAAATTAGGAATGTTCTCCTTGGGACAGAGCAGGTTAAGAGGCGGCTAAATAGAGGTTTCTCAAAACGATGAGAGGTTTCGACAAGTCGATATTGGGAAAAATCATTCCCTCTGGGTGGTGAGTCCTTGGACTTATCCCAATGGTTTTAAATTGAAAGGAGATGTGGAGAAATCGTGTCACACACACAGCTATTGGGATCTGGGCCTGATGGAAGCCAATTCTGAAAGCCCCAATGGTGGGTGAAGACCATATCTCAATGTGAACAAGGCCTCACTGGGTGACATATTGGAGGAGACAGAACGGGTAGCTTCAAACGTTGAGACGAAGATTAAGGACGTGACATTCACCCACCCCAGAGACATCACCTCATGAAGCGCGGTTTTCCTTCGCTGGTCGGGAGCCCGTGCCGAGGTTTAGGAAGCACTCACCATAGCGTAGAAGCCGTCACTTGCCAGGATGATCACGTCAATCGGGGAGGTGTGGTTTGCGACACATATGCCTCCATTTTTCGGCCTGTTTTCACTGTCAGGGAAAGGAATGTAAGAAATTATCACAATGTACGCTAATTGCTGTAGAGTCCAGACTTTTTGCAATGAGAACGCCTCTTATTCTTCCAAACTCCAGAAAATATAAATCCAATATTCTCAGTCGCTCATCACAGACCAATTCTCTCTACCCAGGGACCAGCTTCGCTGTATCGCCTCCAATGCAAGTACACCCTTCCTTAAATGTGGAGACTAAAGCTGCACACAGTATTCCAGATGTGGTCTCACCAAAACCGTGTGTGACTGGAGTAAAACTTCTTTAATCTTGTCCCCCAATCACATTACAATGAAGGCCAACGTGACCCTAGCCTTCCTAATTGCTTGCTGTACCGACTAACTTTCTGCATTCCCTGAACTAGCACACCCAATCTCTCTGCGCATCAACTATTCCAACTTCCTCACCCTTCCAAAAATATTCGGTTTTTTTATTCTGACAACCAGAATTCATTACTGAGTAACTTACTACGCCAACTACACTAACTCATATAAACCTACTACTCTAAATACTTACTGCTCTTACTCTCAGTAAATTACTACTTTAACGACTCTAATTCGTACAAACTTACTGGGGTTCGAGAGACGGTGAGTGAGTGAGGGGAGGGGGAGACGGTGAGTGAGTGAGGGGAGGGAGAGACGGTGAGTGAGTGAGGGGAGGGAGAATGGTGAGTGAGTGAGGGGATGGGGAGAGTGAGTGAGTGAGGGGAGGGAGAGACGGTGAGTGAGTGAGGGGAGGGAGAGACGGTGAGTGAGTGAGGGGAGGGAGAGACGGTGAGTGAGTGAGGGGAGGGGGAGACGGTGAGTGAGTGAGGGGAGGGAGAGACGTTGAGTGAGGGGAGGGGGAGACAGTGAGGGGAGGGGGAGACAGTGAGTGAGTGAGAGAGTGAATAGGGGAGGGAGAGACGGTGAGTGAGTGAGGGGAGGGAGAGACGGTGAGTGAGTGAGGGGAGGGAGAGACGGTGAGTGAGTGAGGGGAGGGAGAGACGGTGAGTGAGTGAGGGGAGGGAGAGACGGTGAGTGAGTGAGGGGAGGGAGAGACGGTGAGTGAGTGAGGGGAGGGAGAGACGGTGAGTGAGTGAGGGGAGGGAGAGACGGTGAGTGAGTGAGGGGAGGGAGAGACGGTGAGTGAGTGAGGGGAGGGGGAGACGGTGAGTGAGTGAGGGGAGGGGGGAGGGTGAGTGAGTGAGGGGAGGGAGAGACGGTGAGTGAGTGAGGGGAGGGGGAGACGGTGAGTGAGTGAGAGAGTGAATGAGGGGAGGGAGAGACGGTGAGTGAGTGAGGGGAGGGAGAGACGGTGAGTGAGTGAGGGGAGGGAGAGACGGTGAGTGAGTGAGGGGAGGGAGAGACGGTGAGTGAGTGAGGGGAGGGAGAGACGGTGAGTGAGTGAGGGGAGGGAGAGACGGTGAGTGAGTGAGGGGAGGAGACGGTGAGTGAGTGAGGGGAAGGAGAGATGGTGAGTGAGTGAGGGGGAGCGGTGAGTGAGTGAGGGGATGGGTGAGGGTGAGTGAGTGAGGGGAGGGGGAGACGGTGAGTGAGTGAGAGAGTGAGTGAGGGGAGGGAGAGACGGTGAGTGAGTGAGGGGAGGGAGAGACGGTGAGTGAGTGAGGGAGGGAGAGACGGTGAGTGAGTGAGGGGAGGGAGAGACGGTGAGTGAGTGAGGGGAGGGGGAGACGGTGAGTGAGTGAGGGGAGGGGGGAGGGTGAGTGAGTGAGGGGAGGGAGAGACGCTGAGTGAGTGAGGGGAGGAGGAGACGGTGAGTGAGTGAGGGGAAGGAGAGATGGTGAGTGAGTGAGGGGAGGGGGAGACGGTGAGTGAGTGAGGGGATGGGGGAGGGTGAGTGAGTGAGGGGAGGGGGAGACGGTGAGTGAGTGACGGGAGAGGGAGACGGTGAGTGAGTAAGGGGAGGGAGAGATGGTGAGTGAGTGAGGGGAGAGGGAGACGGTGAGTGAGTGAGGGGAGGGTGAGTGAGTGAGGGGAGGGGGAGACGGTGAGTGAGTGAGGGGAGGGGGAGACGGTGAGTGAGTGAGGGGAGGGGAGACGGTGAGTGAGTGAGGGGAGGGGGAGACGGTGAGTGAGTGAGGGGAAGACGGTGAGTGAGTGAGGGGAGGGGGAGACGGTGAGTGAGTGGGGGAGGGGGAGACGGTGAGTGAGGGGAGGGGAGGGGGAGACGGTGAGTGAGGGGAGGGGGAATGAGTGAGGGGAGGGGGAGGGGGAGTGAGTGAGGGGACGGTGAGTGAGGGGAGGGGGAGACGGTGAGTGAGTGAGGGGGAGACGGTGGGTGAGTGAGGGGAGGGGGAGTGAGTGAGGGGAGGGGGAGACGGTGAGTGAGGGGAGGGGGAGACGGTGAGTGAGGGGAGGGGGAGACGGTGAGTGAGTGAGGGGAGGGGGAGACGGTGAGTGAGTGAGGGGAGAGGGAGACGGTGAGTGAGTGAGGGGAGGGGGAGACGGTGAGTGAGTATGGGAGGGGGAGACGGTGAGTGAGTGAGGGGAGGGGGAGACGGTGAGTGAGTGAGGGGAGGGGGAGTGAGTGAGGGGAGGGGGAGTGAGTGAGGGGAGGGAGAGACAGTGAGTGAGACTGAGTGAGGGGAGGGGGAGACGGGGAGGGGGAGACAGTGAGTGAGTGAGAGTGAGTGAGGGAGGGGGAAACGGTGAGTGAGTGAGGGGAGGGGGAGACGGTGAGTGAGTGAGAGTGAGTGAGGGGAGGGGGAGACGGTGAGTGAGTGAGGGGAGGGGGAGACGGTGAGTGAATGAGAGTGAGTGAGGGGAGGGGGAGACGGTGAGTGAGTGAGGGGAGGGGGAGACGGTGAGTGAGTGAGGGGATGGGGGAGGGTGAGTGAGGGGAGGGGAGACGGTGAGTGAGTGAGTGAGTGAGTGAGGGGAGGGGGAGTGAGTGAGGGGAGGGGGAGTGAGTGAGGGGAGGGGGAGACGGTGAGTGAGACTGAGTGAGGGGAGGGGGAGACAGTGAGTGAGTGAGGGGAGGGGGAGACGGTGAGTGAGTGAGGGGATGGGGAGGTGAGTGAGGGGAGGGGAGACGGTGAGTGAGTGAGTGAGGGGAGGGGGAGTGAGTGAGGGGGAGTGAGTGAGGGGAGGGGGAGACGGTGAGTGAATGAGAGTGAGTGAGGGGAGGGGGAGACGGTGAGTGAGTGAGGGGAGGGGGAGACGGTGAGTGAGTGAGTGAGGGGAGGGGGAGACGGTGAGTGAGTGAGGGGATGGGGGAGGGTGAGTGAGGGGAGGGGGAGACGGTGAGTGAGTGAGGGGATGGGGGAGGGTGAGTGAGGGGAGGGGGAGACGGTGAGTGAGTGAGGGGAGGGGGAGTGAGTGAGGGGAGGGGGAGACGGTGAGTGAGACTGAGTGAGGGGAGGGGGAGACAGTGAGTGAGTGAGGGAGGGGGAGACGGTGAGTGAGTGAGGGGATGGGGAGGGTGAGTGAGGGGAGGGGGAGACGGTGAGTGAGTGAGTGAGGGGAGGGGGAGTGAGTGAGGGGAGGGGGAGGGGGAGTGAGTGAGGGAAGGGGGAGACGGTGAGTGAGACTGAGTGAGGGGAGGGGGAGACAGTGAGTGAGTGAGGGGAGGGGGAGACGGTGAGTGAGTGAGACTGAGTGAGGGGAGGGGGAGACGGTGAGTGAGTGAGGGGAGGGGGAGACGATGAGTGAGTGAGGGGAGGGGGGAGACGGTGAGTGAGTGAAGGGAGGGGGAGACGGTGAGTGAGTGAAGGGAGGGGGAGACGGTGAGTAAGTGAGGGGAGGGGGAGACGGTGAGTGAGTGAGGGGAGGGGGAGACGGTGAGTGAGTGAAGGGAGGGGGAGACGGTGAGTGAGTGAGGGGAGGGGGAGACGGTGAGTGAGTGAGGGGAGGGGGAGACGGTGAGTGAGTGAGGGGAGGGGATGGGGGAGGGTGAGTGAGTGAGGGGTTCGGCAGAGAGAAAACTAAATGCAAAATAAAATGGGGGTCGTGCTATTTGGCTATCTACCCTAATTCACACACAAAACGCAAATCTCCTGCCAGAAGGTGCTTTAAACCGGGCTGATAACGGATATAAAACGTGTGACATTCCCTCCCATTTTTCGGGTTAAATATCCGATGACAAGTCCTGGGACAAAAGCAGCAGAGAGCTGAGTGCAGCATACACACCTGTCATGGTAGTGAATTATAGCCGTGAGTGCCCGAACACAAATCCTGTAGCACATCAAATGTACGTGCTTGCTGAGAAAGTCTTTCAACCTGGACAAAGGGAGGAGAAAGACTGCCAAGGTTTAGTGCAGGGATAGACGAACAGAAGCCGCAGTGTGCGAGAGAAACAGAATTCAATAAAACAGACAAAGTCTCCCGTGGAACCGTTGCAAATTGCACATTCAGCGTCGGCTGAGCTTTGTGGCGAGGTTACAATTGGCCTCACTGTCCCTCCGTCGCGGAGGGTGAATAACTATCTGCTCCTGCTGTAAATGCGCCATTGAATACTGAACGGGAAAGTGAAGACAGCAGATTCTAAACCGCAGGCTGCAGTCTCCCCCTGTTCCCAGTCAGCCTGGCATCGGCTGCACCAAACCTACCCTGCTGACAAATTGTATCCCCAAGTAAAAACCCTCGTGTGACAAATAGCTTCAGGATCCAAGTTCAGTAAATGAGCATTTGGGTAGCACCCATCCCAGGTTGGACCTCAACATTTTAAAATTGCGACTAACCTCAACTAAACCCTTCAGATTTTTAATTGTAACTGGATGGACCATGAATGGTGCTCAGGTTTCAGGAGTGTACAAGCGTCCTCATTAACACAGTCCAGGCCAGATGTAGGCTGCTGGAATGTGTGTGTGTGCGGAAGCAGGAGGTGAGGACATAACCAAACCAAATTTTGAGGCCATGTGTCTGGACATCAAACCGGGGCAGGAGCAGGCTTATCGCCAACTTCTGAAGCCTGACGACTTTGACGAGATGTGGGAGCTCTGCAACTCAAGCCCAGCGTAAATCGCCACCTTCAGTGAGGAAGCAGCAGTGCTCAGTCGTATCCCAAGCCCTCTGCTATTCGCAGCGAGGACGACACTCACCAGCCATTTGGCAAATATCCCACCATGGTCGTGCCGATCACCAACAAGCTGATGCCCGTGATGGCTAAGGTAACCCTGGAACACAACAAGAATGTCACACAATTAGGCTTGAACGCAGTTCGGAAAGATCTTCCTCAACATAGGGGCCTCACGGTAGCATGGTGGTTAGCATCAATGCTTCACAGCTCCAGGGTCCCAGGTTCGATTCCCGGCTGGGTCACTGTCTGTGTGGAGTCTGCACGTCCTCCCCGTGTGTGCGTGGGTTTCCTCCCACAGTCCAAAGATGTGCAGGTTAGGTGGATTGGCCACGATAAATTGCCCGTAGTGTAAGGTTAATGGGGGGATTGTTGGGTTACGGGTATATGGGTTACGTGGGTTTAATTAGGGTGATCATTGCTCGGCACAACATCGAGGGCCGAAGGGCCTGTTCTGTGCTGTACTGTTCTATGTTCTAACACAGTCCTCGCTGAAACTTCTTGGGAGTCTTACTGCCAGCAAATGCAGAAACCGTGACCTTCAGAACTCTCTATCCCCTATTCATTCCCTGGAGTTTCCACGTTATAATTCCTGGTTCATTTTAAGACACATGGGTCACATGAAGGGTCAAAAGGATTTGTCGAGTTCACCGTCACCTTTGATAAATTCTGGACTGATTAAAATGACAAATGTTGTTCCAAGGAGTGAAATCCTTTTCAAGGTCAGGTTGATGGTAAATAGTTTCTTCTGCGCTGGCACAATCCAATCACAGTAGCACATCTTCCTGTTGGGCTGATATTTGGCAATATAGAATCCCTACAGTGCAGAAGGAGGCCTTTCGGCCCATCAAGTCTGCACCGACCGGTGAAAGGAGCACCAAACTAGGCCCACTCCCTCCACCCTATCATCTTTGCCTCACCTAACCTTCTGGACACTAAGGGGCAATTGCTCATGGCCAATCCACCTAACCTGCACATCTTTGGACTGTGGGAGGAAACCGGAACACCCGGAGGAAACCCACGCAGACACGGGGGAGAACGTGCAGACTCCACACAGTCACCCAATGCTGGGATTGAACACAGATCCCGGGCACTTTGAGGCTGCAGTGCTAACCACTGTGCCACCGTGCTGCCCTGAATCCCACATTCATTCACTGATAGACATTTCAAATGTCAGCCGATGCCAAATTCGGACAGGTTCACACTTCGAGCTAAGCAGGGCATTGGAACTGAGTGGGATACAGATGATGTAATTAATGGGAGAAGCCAGGTCTGTCTGTAGTTTTTGAAGTTTGATATAGGATTTTAAATTGAACAGCAGTTTTGGTAACTGCTGTGAGGTTGAGCTCAAACTCGTATTAGGATAATGGACCAGACCCCAACATTTGTTAGCATCCCGGACCAAACCCCAAAACAAACTTTTAATTTAAACACAGAATTATCAAAGAAATAGCTTTACAACTAACAGTTAAACAGTTCTTAAACACTCGGTAAAACTTAAACTTACCATCTACACTATCCACTAACTCCAATTAAGCAGCCCAATACGGTTCAAATGCCACTTATAAATAAAGTTAACAAACAGATTACTTGCTCAGCAGTGTAAAGACCTTTGAGGAGAGAGAGAGAGAGAGAGATCCTCGAAGTGCAGATCCAGTACATTTCTGCTCAACCTCACAGCAGTTACCAAAACTGCTGTTCAATTTAAAATCCTATATCAAACTTCAAAAACTACAGACAGACCTGGCTTCTCCCATTAATTACATCATCTGTATCCCTGCTTATCCATGGCCTGCTTAGCTCGAAGCACCACTCCCCCATAAATTATCTACACTCCAGGGAATCTCCAGCAATCAGAACAATATTCCATTGGACCATTATCTGTAATCAGGTAAGTGGTTCGAATAAATCATGACCTCACCATTTACGGCTCCTTAATTACAGAATTGGCAGACACATTGCTTGTTTGTATTTTAAGCCAGGGTTCTTAATAACATTACTTCCATAAATATGAAATATTTAACAATTTCTGCATTCAGTGCACTAGTTCCTCTACTTTTCCCCCCAGCTCGAGTATCATGTCCCAACCCAGGCAGCGTCCTCTCGAAGGACTTCAGGGCTTTGGAGACGATATGGAATAGATTTGCTGGTGCTTGGGAAGAGGGAGCCGGAGAAGGCTAAGAGGAGGTTAGATAGGGCCGTCTAAAATCATGAGGGGTTTCGATAAAACGCACTGAGGGAAAGAGATTCCTAATGACTTGAGTCGTGAACTAGAGGACACAGGTTTGAGAGGAGTGGAGGAAGAACCAGAGCTGACTTGAGGGGAAACCTCTCCGACTTCACAGGTGGTTCAGGAATTGGAGTGCGCTGCCTGATTGGGAGGTGGATACAGATTTAAGAGCAGCTTCAAAGCGGAATTGGATGAATACTTGAAGGAGAAAAGAATTGGCAGAAGACAGCGGGGGAATGGGACAAACTGAATTACTCTTTTGAAAGAGCGAGCGCAGTTTTTGCTGGCTTCCTTCAGCACGATACTATTTTTTTTTCCTGGTGTCAGAAGAATGGACTGCTTCCAAGATGTTCCATTTCACACCAAACGTGTTTCTACTGAGGGCTCAGTCTGTCGAGGCACGGCAGCACATAATTCAGCCTCCGAGGTCTCAGGTGCTTGCAGGGATAGTAATGGCTGACTGCCACTCGCTGACTGGCACACACATGAAGGAAGCTGCTGTTTGAGGAACAGCATCCAGTTGAAGCCCGAGAAGGAGGGGAGAACAGGGGAAAATCGGAGCAGTTTCACAGAGTACCGATCAACTGACGGTCGCGCTGGTTGAGGGAACCCCGCCCCGAAAGGTGCTTTCTGACTTTGCGCTCAGTAACTTTTGTCTGACACGTCACAAGAAGGAAATGTGAATCACCCGAATTCCTAGATTTGCCACTTCAGCGTTGCTTAACAGCTTACGAGGCCTGGTAATCAGTCGCTGCATCAATGGCCAGCCCGTTTACATCTCACCGAGACGGGAAGCAAGCTGAATGGCTGAGGCCGAAACCCTCAACACACAGGTCCACTCACACCTGAGAGAGAGACAGTGATGGCAGTGCCTGAGGGTCTGGAATAAGGGGGCATTAACAGAGGAGGCATTGGGAGAGATTTCTAACAGAGGGCGGGGAGAAGGTCTTCACCTAGAGCCGTGAGGCGGCAGAGTTGACTCCCAGGGTTCATGGGTGAGGTCGACATTCGGTCAACACTGCATATTAGGGTGGATAAGCAGATGAGGGTTGAAGCGATGTGGAAACAAGGTGAATAAATAAAGTTGATTCCATTGTTTGTTGGCTAAATACCAGCACAAACTGGGATGGCCTCCTTCTGTACTGTATATTCTGTGTTCTCTGAATCTTCTTTGTCAGCATTTCCTCACGGCTTATCTGCCTCAGTTAACCCATCGTAAACCGACCGTACAGCAATAGCTCAACGGGAATAAAACCCCCCCAGGATGTGACATTCGCTTTAGAAGAATACTTCAGCAGCAGATTGGGAGTGACTTGGAACTGAACCGGGGGTTCAGTTGTCTTTTTTCAATGAACTCTAATTTGCTGACCTTCAGACAGGAGAACAAATAAGGATAAGCACATCGGATAAGCACATCGGAGGTCAAACAGGGTCCATTGCCGCCATGCCCAGGTCACTACTGTTGACACAGATATCGGAAAGTAAAGATGCACTGCAGGTTATAGGGAGCACCAAAGTCCAGTGTGATCGTGCCAACCTCAAGGGAATACATTGTGTAAAATGTATGAGCGGGGATATAAAGATGAACATTAAATTACTATTCCAAGGCTTTGCACTGTCTCGGGCTGAACCAGACCGTTGCCGCCTTATCAGACACAGCCGAGACTCCCACACCATATCCTCTCCCATTAGAAGGCGGTCCCATTTTAGCAGTGTCGTCCCAGGCCCTGACTCGGCCCGTCGTCTCTCAGCTCCAGACTCCACTCGTCCAACCCCTCCCACAGAAAGATCGAATCTCTACAGTGCAGAAGGCCATTTGGCCCATCGAATCTACACCAGCCCTTAAAAAGAGCAGCCTGCTTAAGCTTAAACCCCCACTTCCACTCTACACCCGTAGCACCACCTAACCGTTTTGGACTCTCAGGGCAATTTAGAATGGCCAATCCACCTAACCTGCACATCTTTGGACTGTGGGAGGAAACCGGAGCACCCGGAGGAAACCCACGCAGGCACGGGGAGAACGTGCAGACGCCGCACAGACATCACCCGATGTCGGAATGAAACCCGAGTCCCTGGAGCTGTGAGGCAACAGTGCTAACCACCGTGCCGGAGTGCTCTGCTGCCCAAATCCTCACTCGGACTCTCCCACTCCCTCTTTGGTACGTCCAGAAATGATATTTCCTCTCTCATATCCTGCTGTTTTACTTCCACTCCCTGATATTTTAAAATACCTTTTTTTTTTGCCAGTTTTAAACGTCATGCTGCAGGCAGTCCTCGGGGCATCTCGATCCACAGCGCCCATGTGTCACAACGTAAAGCTCGGTTTCCGAAACCAAGCGCTTGCCTGCTCCTTCAGTCAAGGGGCATAAAATGCTGCGCTCTGTTCAACCGCTGGAACACGTTCCAGATGTTACTCCTTACAATTGTGAAAGGTAACGTGAAAATGCTCGAACTCCAGTCAGTGTTTTCTTTTTCGCTCTCGATCAATGATTAGGGCATTAGAAATTCGCCTCGAAATACTGTACGACGGGGAAAGGGAATGGAGTGGACAAAACTGGGATCAGGGAGCTGTTCCACTGTGATAGGAAATCACAGCCAGACCCGTTTCTCTCCCCGAATAACCTTTCCAGCGCAGACTCGGTACGAGCGACACTATTCCCTAATGGGAATGTCCCAAGGAGGCAACATGGATCTCCAGCCCCTAAAGAACTACTCGTAATTATCCTGAGGCTCCCCACCGCACTGAACAATGGAGAGACGGGACACTGTACAAGCACCGTGGCAACTCTGTGCTTACCTTAGTGGTAGCAGAAAGCAGTACCGCACAAACACGCCCAGCCCCCACAGCACAGTCAGGCGAAGGCTGATGTACTGAAAATTATTGTTGGTCCTCGTCATCAAGTTCCAAGACTCCAGCTCCTCGGCGGAGAAGCGTTTGGTTACCTCGTCGTCCACAATGGTCTCGACGCCCTTCCTGCAGAAGTAGAAGATATCAGACATTTCAAACTCCCGACTGTCGAGGGCTCGGTTGCTCCCATTCCGTCTCAGCTGCTTTATCTCCTCCTCCAGAGATGTAGGCTCCTTCACTATTATACCTAGAGAGGAGAGACAAAGACGTTACACTTTTGCCCACCGTCACCCCCGGCGTCGCTGGTGGGAAAACCGCACGGTTTAAAATGTTACACAGAGAGGCCGGCACAGAATGGTCGTCCTGAACACAAATTAAATTAACTTCAACTTATTCTCGCTTTTAAAGATTGGTACTTTACTTTGTACTCCCTGGGGGAGAGAGGTCTTTGCCCAGGTGCCTGTGGAGCGCAGGCTGGGAGAGAAGACTGCATCAAAGTGATCCCGTCTTCACCAAACATATATATAGAAAATCGAAGCAGGAGGAGGCCATTCGGCCCTTCGAGCCTGCTCCGCCATGATCACGGCTGCTCATCAAGTTCAATACCCTGATCCTGCCTTCTCCCCATGTTCCTTGATCCCTTTTAGCCCCAAGAGCAAAATCTAATTCCTTCCTGAAATTACACAACATTTTGGCCTCAACTACTTTCTGTGGGAGTGAATTCTACAGATTCACCTCTCTGGGTGAGGAACTTTCTCCTCACCTCCGTCCTAAAAGATTTACCCCTTATCCTCAAACTCTGACCCCTCGTTCTGGACTCCCCCACCATCGGGAACATTCTTTCTGAATCTACCCTGTCCAATCCTGTTAGAATTTTATAAGTTTCTATGAGATCCCCTCTCACTCTTCTAATCCCCAATGAATATAATCCTCACCGACTTAGTCTCTCCTCATATGACAGTCCCGCCATCCCAGGAATCAGCCTGGTAAACCTTCGCTGCCCTCCCTCCATAGCAAGAACATCCTTCCTCAGATAAGGACCCCAAAACAGCACACAATACCCCAGGTGTGGCCTCACCAATGCCTGATACAATTGCAGTAAAACATCTCTATTCCTATCCTCAAATCCTCTCGCTATGACGGCCAACATACCATTTGCCTTCTTTACAGCCTGCTGTACCAGTGCGCTCACTTTCAGCGACTGCTGCATGAGGACACCAAGGTCTCACTGAGTATCCGCCTCTCTCAATTTACACCCATTCAAATATTCTGCCTTCCTATTTTTGCTGCCAAAGTGGATAACCTCGCATTTATCCTCATTATACTGCATCTGCCTTGGATGAGCTCACCCACCCAGCCTGTCCAAATCTCACTGAAGCATCTCTGCATCCTCCTCACACTCACCCTCCCACCCAACTTTGTATCATCTGCAAAGCTGGAGAGAATACATTGTTCCCTCGTCCAAATCATTCATATATAATGGGAACAGTTGGGGCCCCAGCACAAATCCCTGCGGTAGCCCACTAGTCACTGCCCGCCAATCGGAAAAGGCCCATGATTCGAACATTGTTTCCAGTCATAACATTGTTATGCTACTGGCAGTAGTTTGGCCTTTGATCACTCCAAACGTTCTTGCGTGAGCCGCAGAACTGGGACGTGAACCACATTAGCCACTTTCCAAAAGGTCGGCTTGGTTTTCTTTGTCCATTTTTTCCCGCCGTGTTACATGGGCCTACCACAATGCTGGTTGATCAATTCATCCTGTCAACTATCACTGCTGTGGAATTGAGTGGGTGCCATTTTACAGCCCCTTCCTGCCGCTAACCCTGGCCTACACGCTGGCTTTACCCCCATTTTCTTTACTCGACTGGAACTAAATAGCTTCAACCAGTCTAGCATGGTGATGACTGTTAATTGAAGACTCCTAGTGCCTGACCCCACTGCTAAATAAGAGAACGAGATCCCTAATGGGTCAGTTCACTCTGCAGCACTCTGAACTAGCCCTTTGCAAACTCTTGTTCAATAGCGTGATGAATGGAGGAACTTCAGACATATTGTATTCTATGTATTTGGAGCTGGAAGGGTTAAAAGTTTGGGTTAGTGTGCGACTGCCGCAGTCACGTCTTTTTTTAAAAACCTGGCTTGAAGGGCAACTGGAGACAGAGGTGCAATTAAAGCATCGTAAAAGAAAGATCACAGTTTATTCCAGCCGTGGACATTGTCTGCTAAAGTTGGGCTCATGGAATTTTGTTTCTATTAAGAGGGTGTCCTGGGGAGCAGATAATTATAGACATTGTGCTTAGCTTAGTAAGATGATGTAGTCAATGGGAGGAGCCAGGGCGCTTATTGTCACGAGTAGGCTTCAATGAAGTTACTGTGAAAAGCCCCTAGTCGCCACATTCCGGCGCCTGTCCGGGGAGGCTGGTACGGTTAAAGATCTGTCTGTGAGCAGACGGGCAGTTTCTGGACAAACGGCCAGTTAACGATTTGACCGCAGACAGACCAGCAGCTTTTCTCAAGGCAGTTTAGTTACAAAACGTTTGCCTGTGAATAGAACGGCAGTTTCTGGAGTGGCTGTCGGTTTAAACAGTCGTTTGAGACAGGCAAGAATGTGCAAGCTGGGTCCTGAAGGATCTCTCTTTCTCAAAGTGGTTTTCCAAGACATCTGTTTGGAGCAAGAATTCCTGAGTCTGCCAGCTCTATTTAAAAGTGGATTGTGACCGGAGATGGGTTTTGATTGAGTGGAGATAAAGACAACAGGAAGGACTATTTCATTGTATTGTTAAGCATTGTTTAACTGGTAATTAAAAGTTGTTTCTATGAAACTAAAGTTAATAATACTGTGTTAGTAATAAAGTTTGAATATACCGTATCTCTACATGTGTGTGGAATCAATCTTGGAGCGAAATATCCTTTCTCACCATTTTATAAATGAAATTAAATATTGGGGTCTGGTCCGGGATCGTAATAAAAGCAGGTGATGATCCCATGTCTTCCCCCCCCCCCCCCCCCCCCCCCTCCATCGCACTCAGCATGGCGGTGCGGTCATTATTTGGTACTTACCATTCGAGTTGGTTTTGTAGATCGCCTGTTTCCTCTCTCGGGCTCCTCTTTCGATCCGTAGTGTTGCCCACTGAAAGGTAAAGCAGAAACACTCTGAAGAAAATGGAAGTGGGAGCGTGCAGGCATTGGAACGATGATAAAACGGAGAGGAGCTCAGGTCGGGGCACTCAGTGAAAACGTCTCAGATAGTGTCTGATATTGGAGCGATTACAAACAGCCTCAGGGATAGGTTAACTGGTGGTCACCTTCTGCTCCCAGCCCAGGGATGGACGGGCCATGTTAGCGTTCCCACCCTCAAGCTGGTTTGATGTTCAGCGTACATTCCTTTCATTTTCGGGCCGGTGAGTGTCTCCAGGTGGCCTAACCTTAGGCAACACTAGGGCAGCACGGTGGCACAGTGGGTTCTCCCTGTTGTCTGACGGCGCCGAGCTCCCAGGTTCGATCCCGGCTCTGGGTCACTGTTCGTGTGGAGTTTGCACATTCTCACCGTGTTTGTGTGCGTTTCGCCCCCACAATCCAAAGATGTACAAGGTAGGTGGATTGGACACGCTAAATTGCCCCTTAATTGGAAAAAAATGAATTGCGTACACAAAATTTAAAAAAAAGATAGGCAACACTCGTATTTTCCAGTGGGGAAAAGCCACTCGGATTGGGAACGCTTCTGATTTGCCCCCGCTCCTCGCTAGCTCAGGAGCAGCTGTATTTAAAAATGGATTGTGAGCGGAGATGGGTTTTGTTTGAGTGGAGATAAAGACAACAGGAAGGACTGTTTCATTGTATTGTTAAGCATTGTTTAACTGGAAATTAAAAGTTGTTTCTATGATATTGAAGTCCGTTGCAGCTTGCCTGGGCGAGGTCAGGGATCGCAGCACAGAACGAGCACTGAACCCACTGGGTCTGTCTGATCCCGCGCAGTACCTAGCCGGCCAACAACAGCAGAATCTTTCTAAAAACCCAGCACATGCAATATTTAGTTTCAAATTAAACCAGCTGGCAATTGCAGAGAGCAGCGCCGCCTACTTCTCCGAACCAACACTGCTGTTGAACCGGCAACTATTCTTGGAAGGTCAGGGCGATCGATACCTCACTGAAGCACGAGCAAACTTTTGAAATGTGTAAGAATAGACCGGCAGTAAAACAATACGAGTGAAACCCAAGCTCAGAGACCTTCTGCACAGCCCCGTCCAATTTTGCAAATAGCTCCCAATGAGCCAGCCACGGAAGACGGAGTGAGAGGGCAAGACAGCATCGATGGTGTCAGCAGATACAGAATGCTGACTTGGCATATTGACTGCCTTGGAAAGTGGCACTGCTTCGCACACAGCAGGGGTCAATGAATTGCAATGACCCTCCCAGTGTCCATTCTCAGTACATTGATTGCTGCGAAAGGGAATGGTGTCTGTATCTTAACTCATCATAACTCCCAGACACAATGAGTTATTCTGACGTTCAAGCCACTGCAAGCTCCGACAGACGATAATGAGTTGAATGGCCAGTTAATTGTTTCTTCATGGTAATGGTTGAGAGAGGAATGTTGGCCAGGATTCCGAGAAATCGCTCTTCATATATTTGCACAGGATCGTTAACATCCACCCGTGCAGGCAGACAATGCCTTACTTCAGTGGCGCATTCCTAGTGCAATACTACCAACCCAACAATGCAGCACTCACTCAGCAGAATGCACATCACACAGACAGAAAAACCAGCGTGAAGGACAAAGAGGGCTAAGAATTCAGTAAGATTGCAAGGAGATTATTCCTGATTGGTGTGCTTCCAGGCCAATGAGGAAGGAAGCAGAGCTGGATTTGATTCCGGGGAACGGAGTGGGGCAGGAGGTGCATGTTGCAGAGGGGGTTCATTTGGGAAACAGTGATCATAACATCATCAGCATTCGAATCGTTCTGGAAAGGGACAAAGGGCAATGGTATCGATACCCAACAGGAAGTGAATTGAAAAGGGATCTGAACCTTGGCAGGTAAAACAGTAAATGAACAATTAGAGGCCTTAAAAGAGGAGATAGTCCAGGCGGAGAGTAAAGACATCCCCACGAAGCGGAGGGGAAATAGAACATTGGAAATTACAATTCCTGGAAAGACTGAAGATCTAGAGATTATATTTCAGTAAAAATAGCCTCATGACAGAGTAGACAAACAGAAAACACAGACGAGAACTGAAAGAAAGAACTAAGTACGGCAAAGACGGAGTAGTACAATAAATTGACAGCTAAACAGTTAAAATTGTATCAACAGTTAAAGAGTAGGAGCTATTAGAATCCAAAAAGGAGACCTTCCTGTGGAGTAAGTGTCGAGGCTCTGCTGCTGTCTTTCAATCCCCCTTAGATATGGGAGTGGAGCCAGAGAATGGGCGGATTCGAAGTGTTACCACACTTGGAATAATGTGTCCAGTTCTGGTCGCCTCGTGTACAAGGTGATGAGAGGCATGGATAGAGTGGATAGCCAGAGACTTTTCCCCAGGGCGGAAATGGCTGTCACGGGGGGGACATCATTTTAAGGTGATTGGAGGAAGGTATCGGAGAGATGTCAGAGTTCGGTTCTTTACACAGAGAGTGGTGGGTGTGTGGAATGCACTGCCAGCAGAGGTGGTGGAGTCAGAGTCATTAGGGACATTTAAGCGACTCTTAGACAAGCACATAGACAGCAGTAACTTGAAGGGGTGTAGGTTAGGTTGATCTTAGATTAGGATAAATGGTCGGCACAACATCGTGGGCCGAAGGATACTGTTCTATGTTGCATCCTTATTCCACACAACAGGAGAAGGATTTAGTAACTACAGGCCAGCCAGCATTAACATCAGTAATGGGAACATATTAATCAAGGAGAATATTAACTGTTCCCTCCATGAATAAATGAAAGCCATCATGGATTTGTTAAACCATATTTAATTAACTTGATTCAGTTCTTTGATGGGACTAATGGAGAGGGCTGATGAGGGGAGTACAGTTGATATGGTGTATGTGGACTTTCAAAAGGCGTTTAATGAAGTACCACACAACTTCTTTTGAACAGCTGAATTCCAGAAACCTCCATCTGTTTTCCAGCAAGTTAACAGAACATTTTAACCTTTTGCGCAGCAATCTGAAACATACTGTTTCAAGAAGGACTCCATGGGGTTTAGCAACCAGAGAACTCTCCAGAACCAAACTGCTTCACTGATCACCGACATCATTTTGACTGGCATAACTATGGGCACATAACACAACATGGTAGCACAGTGATCAGCACTGCTGCCTCACAGGGCCAACGACCCAGGTTCGAATCCTGCCTCGAGTGGCTTTCTGTGCACGTTCTCCCCGTGTCTGAGTGGATTTCCTCCGGGTGCTTCGGTTTCCTCCCACAGTCCAAAGATGTGCATGTTAGGTCGGTTAGCCGTGCTAATTTACCCCTTAGTGCCCAAAGGTATGTTGGTTAGGTGGTGTTACGGGGTCCGGGCAGGGGTGTGCTCCTGGGTCGGGTGCTCTTTCAGAGGATCAGTGCAGACTCGATGGGCCAAATGGCCTCTTTCTGCATTGTAGGGATTCTATGCATTCTTTTCCACTTTAACATTTACTGATTGAAGTCAAATTTCTTTATTATTTTCCCCATAAATTTAGAGTACCCAACTATGTTTTTCCAATTGAAGGGGAATTTAGCGTGGCCAATCCACCAACCCTGCATATCTTTTTGGGTTGTGGGGGTGAGACCCACGCAGACACGGGGAGAATGTGCAAACTCCACACGGACAGTGACCCGGGGCCGGGATCGAACCCCGGTCCTCAGCGCCGTGGGGCAGCAGTGCTAACCACTATTCCGCCATGTCGCCTGTCACAGGTTTTTAAACTTGAGCTCCCCAAACCTTTCCTCTTGCGCAACGTTTTACTCACTCACTCACTTCTGTCTTCACCCAGTGACCCATTTCATGCTGTTGTCAAATTTGGCTTCAATCTCACGGCGCTGAGGTCTCGGGTTCGATCCCGGCCCCGGCTCACTGTCCGTGTGGAGTTTGCACATTCTCCCCGTGTCTGCGAAAAGGTCTCACCCCCACAACCCAAAAAGATGTGCAGGGTAGGAGGATTGGCCAACGCTAAATTGCCCATAATTGGATAAAAAAGTCAAACCTCGACCATGTAAAACTATTCCCCGCCTGCAATAATAAGTAACAAGCCTGACCTTTAATGTAACTTTGCTCAACTTCATGTGGGCGTTGTTCCGCAGAGCTGCTCCAGCAGTACGAACTGTCTATCCTCTAAAATGGACAGAACTCTTGGTCACGTCCCAGTCCAGGACGGTTATTGATTGCATTTTCCCAGCTCCTCAGCACAGTAAATTCTCAGTCCCGCGTCCAACAACTGAACCTTTCATCAGAGGGATTGAACTGGTCGTATATATCCAGGTTAGGGTCAAGCTCCATGTCCCATCGTCACATTGGGCCTCACGGTAGCATGGTGGTTAGCATCAATGCTTCACAGCTCCAGGGTCCCAGGTTCGATTCCCAGCTGGGTCATTGTCTGTGTGAAGTCTGCACGTCCTCCCCGTGTGTGCGTGGGTTTCCTCCGGGTGCTCCGGTTTCCTCCCACAGTCCAAAGATGTGCGGGTTAGGTGGATTGGCCATGCTAAATTGCCCATAGTGTAAGGTTAATGGGGGGATTGTTAGGTTACGGGTATACGGGTTACGTGGGTTTAAGTAGGGTGATCATTGCTCGGCACAACATCGAGGGCCGAAGGGCCTGTTCTGTGCTGTACTGTTCTATGTTCTATTGTATTACTGGGCTTCATTAATCATCCAGGCTTGGGCTGGGAAGTGGCAGGTGAGATTAGTGCCAGGGAAATGGCCATCTCCGACAAGTCCAGGCACCACCTCACGATCTTCAATAGCCACCACTCTGACCAACAAGATCTAATCATGTCATCCCTTTAGCTATTAACAAGAAGTTTAGATTTCTTTTTCTAAGTTATCAGTCTCTATGGAGATCGTAACAGCTACAAGTTGAGCACCATCCTGATTTGGACAAGAATGACCCCAGGGATGAAGGACTTGTCGGATGAGGAGCTGTTGAGGACTTTGGGTCTGTACTCGTTGGGAGTTTAGAAGGATGAGGGGGGGATCTTATTGAAACTTACAGGATACTGCGAGGCCTGGATAGAGTGGACGTGGGGAGGATGTTTCCACGAGCAGAAACTAGAACCCGAGGACACCATCTCAGACTGAAGGGACGATCCTTTAAAACAGAGATGAGGAGGAATTTCTTCAGCCAGAGGGTGGTGAATCTGTGGAACTCTTTGCCGCAGAAGGCTGTGGAGGCCAAATCACTGAGTGTCTTTAAGACAGAGATAGATAGATTCTTGATTAATAAGGGGATCAGGGGCTATGGAGAGAAGGCAGGAGAATGGGGATGAGAAAAATATCAGCCATGATTGAATGGCGGAGCAGACTCGATGGGCCTATGTTCGTATGTACACACGTTATCATTATTTGGTTCAATCCCGAGAATTTCCTCCCTCCTCCATCACGGGATCAATGTCACAGGAGAGGCAGCAGCTACAGGATGTCCCACGGGGAACCCGGATGGTGGGGGCGAGGAACATGGTTTTCCCTGTGTCGTCCCACACACCGTGAATCTTGACTGAGAAACGGTGTACGTTGGTGCCACTGGGATCACATTGTGCGGTGTGGACAGCACGGTGACGCAGTGGTTAGCACTGCAGCCTCACGGCGCCGAAGGCCCGGCTTCGATCCCGGCTCTGGGTCACAGTCCGTGTGGAGTTTGCACATTCTCCCCGTGTCTGCGTGGGTTTCACCCCCACAACCCAAAGATGTGCAGGGTAGGTGGATTGGCCGCTCTAAATTGCCCCTTAATTGGAAAAAATGAATTGGGTGCTCTAAATTTCTTTTAAAAACACTGCATGGTGTGATACTGAACCGGAAAAAACGCTGAGCCGATGTGTCCCGAGGCAATCAAGGCAAAAAGTCTGTTCCCACGCGCTGTCCAGGGAAAACTCAAACCGTCCTAACCTGCTGACAAGGTGTCCTCTCCACAATGTGCTGACTCGCACTGGGTTGCACAAGCACCTTGCCCAACTGAGCCCTTCTGACAGACTGTTTGGATAAGCAATTGAGACACAAGCGACAACACAGCCAAACTCAACTCTGTCTCAACTCAGCAGCTGTGCACTCTCTCGGGATCACCGGGGAGCAGGTGGGAGCGAGCAGGAGCTGTGCTCAACTTTCACTTCCTTTGCCTTGGTGGGGTGGGTGCGTCGAGGCCAAATTGCCCTCCCGGGATTGGATGGAGTGGGGGACATCAGTGCAGTGTCCTCCATCGGTGGAATGAACACAGAAGGAATTTTTATGTGTGCAGCAGGATATAGACGTGGACATAGCACAGATAGTATTGATAAGCTGAAGCCACATGTAAAAGGCAAACTGTTTATGGAGATCGGAAGAGTGTGAAGAGGCTGAGGTGTGGGAAGAGTTACACACACAAACACAAACCAAATTACCGTATAATGAAGTACTGATTGCACAAGGATGTGCAAAACCTTTAGTTAAATGACAGCCTTGAGCTATGCTCAGATCGTGACTGGCACTCCAGGTGCGGCCCCATTATTTGCCACTCTTCCCTCACTCACACTTTCACTCCGCAGAGCCAGGGGGCATCCTCCCGCCCAGCGATTCTCCGCTCCCGGACAGCCGAGTTCCCGATTGCGTGGAACAAACATGCTATGGTCAGTCGGGACTCAGTCCGCAGCCACCCTGGTGGGGAGCACTGGTGCTGCACTGTCAGAGGGTCAGGACTGAGGGAGTGCTGCACTGTCAGAGGGTCAGTACTGAGGGAGCACCGCACTGTCAGAGGGTCAGTACTGAGGGAGTGCCGCATTGTCAGAGGGTCAGTACTGAGGGAGTGCTGCACTGTCAGAGGGTCAGTGCTGAGGGAGTGCTGCACTGTCAGAGGGTCAGGACTGAGGGAGTGCTGCACTGTCAGAGGGTCAGTACTGAGGGGGTGCTGCACTGTCAGAGGGTCAGTACTGAGGGAGTGCTGCACTGTCAGAGGGTCAGTACTGAGGGAGTGCCGCACTGTCAGAGGGTCAGTACTGAGGGAGTGCCGCACTGTCAGAGGGTCAGTACTGAGGGAGTGCCGCATTGTCAGAGGGTCAGTACTGAGGGAGTGCCGCACTGTCAGAGGGTCAGGACTGAGGGAGTGCTGCACTGTCAGAGGATCAGGACTGAGGGAGCGCCGCATTGTCAGAGGGTCAGTACTGAGGGAGTGTTGCACTGTCAGAGGGTCAGTACTGAGGGAGTGCTGCACTGTCAGAGGGTCAGTACTGAGGGAGTGCTGCACTGTCAGTGGGTCAGTACTGAGGGAGTGCTGCACTGTCAGAGGCTCAGTACTGAGGGAGTGCCGCACTGTCAGCGGGTCAGTACTGAGGGAGTGCTGCATTGTTAGAGGGTCAGTACTGAGGGAGTGCTGCACTGTCAGAGGGTCAGTACTGAGGGAGCGCTGCACTGTCAAAGGGTCAGTACTGAGGGAGTGCTACACTGTGAGAGGGTCAGTACTGAGGGAGTGCTGCACTGTCAGAGGGTCAGTACTGAGGGAGTGCCGCACTGTCAGAGGGTCAGTACTGAGGGGAGGGTCAGTACTGAGGGAGGGTCAGTACTGAGGGAGTGCTGCACTGTCAGAGGGTCAGTGCTGAGGGAGGGTCAGTACTGAGGGAGGATCAGTACTGAGGGAGTGCTGCACTGTCAGAGGGTCAGTACTGAGGGAGTGCCGCACTGTCAGAGGGTCAGTACTGAGGGGAGGGTCAGTACTGAGGGAGGGTCAGTACTGAGGGAGTGCTGCACTGTCAGAGGGTCAGTACTGAGGGAGGGTCAGTACTGAGGGAGTGCTGTACTGTCAGAAGGTCACTACTGAGGGAGTGCTATACTGTCAGAGGGTCAGTATTGAGGGAGTGCTGCACTGTCAGAGGGTCAGTGCTGAGGGAGTGCTGCACTGTCAGAGGGTCAGTACTGAGGGAGTGCTGCACTGTCAGAGGGTCAGTACTGAGGGAGTGCTGCACTGTCAGAGGGTCAGTACTGAGAGAGTGCCGCACTGTCAGAGGATCAGTACTGAGGGAGTGCCGCACCGTCAGAGGGTCAGTACTGAGGGAGTGCCGCACTGTCAGAGGGTCAGTACTGAGGAAGTGCCGCACTGTCAAAGGGTCAGTACTGAGGGAGTGCTGCACTGTCAGAGGGTCAGTACTGAGGGAATGCTGCACTGTCAGAGGGTCAGTACTGAGGGAGTGCTGCACTGTCAGAGGGTCAGTACTGAGGGAGTGCTGCACTGTCAGAGGGTCAGTACTGAGGGAGCGCTGCTTTGTCAGAGGGTCAGTGCTGAGGGAGGGTCAGTACTGAGGGAGTGCTGCACTGTCAGAGGGTCAGTGCTGAGGGAGGGTCAGTACTGAGGGAGTGCTGCACTGTCAGAGGGTCAGTATTGAGGGAGAGCTGCACTGTCAGAGGGTCAGTACTGAGGGAGGGTCAGTACTGAGGGAGTGCTGCACTGTCAGAGGGTCAGTGCTGAGGGAGGGTCAGTACTGAGGGAGTGCTGCACTGTCAGAGGGTCAGTGCTGAGGGATGGTCAGTACTGAGGGAGTGCTGCACTGTCAGAGTGTCAGTACTGAGGGAGTGCTGCACTGTCAGAGTGTCAGTACTGAGGGAGTGCCGCACTGTCAGAGGGTCAGTACTGAGGGAGTACAGGTTCTAAGGAACAAACTTTAGTCCCTCAGCCCACCATGAAACCAGTGCTTTGCCGTGCTCCTTCACCCTTGCCAGCTCCGCTACACCTCAATCAAACAAACATTGCCACTAAATCCGATCCACACGGGATAGGCGTTCCAACGAGTTTGACATTGTAGTAGACCCCACGAAGGTTAAGGAAAATTGAGAAGGCTTCACTGAAACTGGCTGAGCTTTCTCGAGGTAAAAACCCGCAGACAAGATAACACCTTCCAGTTCACTCCTGGCTCTCGGTATGGGAATGTTTGCTCAATGTTATTACTCCAGTGGGATAACAGTTACTTCACACGCAGTGATGGGAGCTCCAAAAGAGCCATCTGCATTCAGCCGGAGATTCATTTGCTCCTGCATTTGTTTAGCCGCCAGTTCCACCCATTCCTTTCGACCAGTCTTGGGCCCGCAAACGTGGAGCAGGCGGACAAATTCCGGCCTTGTGATCTTGCAAACCCAAAGTGGGATGAGTACAGAATTCCCAACCAATTACAGAAGCCCAATGCCGCAATGGCCTCACTTAAGCAGATCGGGAACGGCGAGTAAATAACAGGAGTAACTGTCCCGTCTCAATCAGACAGAAACAGTCTGTGCTGTACTGCAAATAAAAGGGAGCTTACTCAAAGCTGTAATCTAATCTCTCAGTTCTGACATATAATTCTTATACGATTGCAGTTTTTGCTCTGGCAAAACTACAACCAAGATTAGATTATAGTTCTTTTGCTGTTACTATGACGCCAAGATACTATGGGCTGGATTCTCCGATTTACAGGACATGCTCGGAGGATCCGTGGCATTTTACGTGGGGGAAAATCGGCGGCGCCCCAGCATCGATCCTCCGACCAGTGAGGGGCTCGCAGCCACACCATGTAAAACGCCCGAAATAGACGGCCGGAGAATTGCCGGGACCGTGGCCACGCGTGCGGACGGTGATGACCGGCAGCAGTCATGCCGTACAACATGGCGCCTGCCATGTGCGGACCGACCTGCCAGATAATGCCGCGTCGGGTTAACAGAGAATCCGGCCCTGGGTGTGGCATAGACTTTCACAGATTTGCTACTTGTGCCTCTGGCTTCAGGGCAGTGAGGATGGTCTTTCGTGAATGCTCCTTTCACAAGAATACCACGGAGACCAGCAATCAGCCCTCTCTACTCCAACACAAATAATGACTAGAATTTATGGCCCAGATTGTCCTTTCCCTGCAGACACACACCCGTATCCACCCGTCTGGACTCGGGGCTGTCCTTTCCCTGCAGACACACACCCGTATCCGCCCGTCTGGGCTCGGGGCTGTCCTTTCCCTGCAAACACACACCCGTATCCACCCGTCTGGGCTCGGGGCTGTCCTTTCCCTGCAGACACACACCCGTATCCGCCCGTCTGGGCTCGGGGCTGTCCTTTCCCTGCAGATACCCGTATCCGCCCGTCTGGGCTCGGGGCTGTCCTTTCCCTGCAGATACCCGTATCCGCCCGTCTGGACTCGGAGCTGTCCTTTCCCTGCAGACACACACCCGTATCCACCCGTCTGGACTCGGAGCGGTTACAAGAAACAGAAGGTTAGGATGCACAACTCCGAAAACGTAGGACGGTAAATCGATGGAGCTGTTCGCAGAATGGTATCAGATTCCTCAACAGGGCTCGAGAGTACAGAAGCAAAGTTGCAACGCTCCTCCGACAGAAGGTATTCGTTAAGCTGCAGCTTTTGCTGCTTTTTGAAGAGGGTATTGGTACCATTGAAAGGGAGCAGAAGATACGCAACATGGTGGCAGAGGTACAGAAGCTGCGTTGCGTGCAGACAATGACCAAAACTGAGGCTCTGCTCGCTGGCTGATGAAGTGAAACGGGGGTTGAAAATTGAGATTTGGACGGCTCAAGTGAGGAAGAAGCTATTTTCCTTGATAACTGAAGGGCCTGGAGTTCAGACTGCCAAAAGGACAAAGTGGGGAGAGTGGAGTGGCTCTTTACGCAGAGGATTCGAAGGTTGGAGATCCACAGGAAAGAATTCAGAACCAGTCCAACATGCTGTTTAAGCTCTTGTCTAAATGCCACTCGCGTACGCTGCTCCTATATCCCTTTACCCCCCATTCTGCAACTCTCTAACCAATTCGCTTACAAACTCATTCAACACTCACGCGATCATCCATGTTTTATCCCCTCAACCCTGAAAATTGATCTGAAATCACTGCCTGGTTTGATTTATACCTTTCATTCTTTCCACAGAGAATTATTTCTTCTGGGGTCAAACAACTGGAGGTGTTCAAGAAAAACCTCACCAGATACAATAGCCAGCGCACAGCCCCGAGAGTCCAAAACGAATCAGTCACACACACCTAAATCGCTGCTGGACGATACATAAAACAGAGGCACGCCCCTTCAGAAAGGTACATTGACTCCACGGGAACGCAGTTCACATCCAGCACAAAGACCCCTGGATTCCAAGGCTTCAAATTACGAGGAGAGAGATGTGGGCTATTGCCCATCCCTAGTTTCTCCTCGAGATGGTGGTGGATGAGCCACCTTCTTGAGCCGCCGCAGTCCGTGTGGTGCAGGTACACCCACAGTGCTGTTAGGGAGGGAGTTCCAGGATTTTGACCCAGCGACAGTGAAGGAACGGCCGATATATTCCCAAGTCGGGACGGTGAGTGACTTGGAGGGGAACCTCCAGGTGGTGGGGTTCCCAGGTATCTGCTGCCCTTGTCCTTCTAGATGGTAGAGGTCGTAGGTTCGGAAGGTTTGCACTGCTGCCTCACGGCCCAAGGTCCCAGGTTCAATCCCGGCCCCGGGTCCCTGTCCTTGTGGAGTTTGCACATTCTCCCCGTGTGTGCATGGGTCCCCCCCAGTCAGGAGGTGCGGACAAAAAAAAAAGATCAGATGTTTGGAAAAGAGAGCAATCTGAGGGAACCTCGAGGCGTAGGTCAGCCGTGGAAGGGATTGTCACAATAAACCACGTTCAGTACCGAACTGACACCCCGGACGCAGTCCATCACTTCCTGTGACTGTCAGATGCTCATAACCAGAATAATCCTTTCGAACATTCATTCTCGCTGTTGGAACTTTCATCAAGTCATCTGCACAGTTTGCAATAATTACAATCACAATAACTGACGTTAATCAGAATCTGTCAGGCTGTCCCTGGGCAGCTTTTCACAGTTCAGGTGTGAAATGTTCCCGCTTGCCCCAGGTCTGTGCCATCTAACTGCCCTGTGTGTCGCATCCATACAGGTCCTGAGAACGCAACCGAGTCACACATTCAGGCAAACCGCAGATCACCAAAGGATGCGGCACAGAAGGGGCCATTGGGCCCACCACGCCTCTCCCAGCTCCCCGAAAGATCTCGCCGATGAGTCCTAGTTCCCCGGAGTGCTGCCAATCGCCTTAAATCCTGTCTCCTCCAGTTACTGATGCCACTGGAGACAGCTGCGCCTTATTTACTCCATCAAAACAATTTCAGATTCTGACCGGTGTCCCTTAACCATTTCTGCCCTGGATCAGAGCAATCCCAGTTTCCCCAACCTGGTCACAGAACGAAAGTCTCTCAACTCTGGCGCCATTCCAGTAAATCTCTTCTCGAAGGCTGAGTGTGTTGCCCTGGCACCCCCCCCCCCCCCCTCCCTCCCTCCCCGCAACACTTGCCCCCATATTAAAACATCATGGACCAGCCTGCCCCATAAATGTGGGATACCATCAAACAGACCCTCCCCGCCACATGCAATCACCCAGTTATTTTAAGAGTTCCTTGAAATAACTGGATGAAGGCGTCCACGGATATAGCTGAATAACTTCAGAGGAAGGAGTTTGGCAATCACCCCCCCCCCCCCCCCCCCCACTCATTTCCAGATCCCAGTGCTGTTCGTGGCTTGTTTCGACGACGTCGGACATACCTCAAAGACTTTCAGCAGCGTTTTCATGTAGAGCTTGCGGATGCCAAAGGACACACCGAAGATGGCAGGCACGATGATGAAGACGAGGAGAAGGGTGATCCAAACAGTCAGTGAGATGCCCAGCAGGATACACACCAGGCTGTCGAAGGGCAAGAGGAACGACATGACGACAACCCTACTCACCCAGCTGGCTCCCTGGCCCCTCCTTCACAGGATCCACCCTTCACACATCCCTTCCCTACCCTCATGGAGCCATCCTCCAACCCCACTCACCCTGACCAGACGCTCCCCTCCTCGCAAAGGCCTCTTTCTCCACGACACCCACAATCACTACCCTCACCAGCCCCTGTCCCCACCTTCACTGCCCCTTCCCTCTGGCCAGGCCCTTACAAACTCCTCTCCTTAATGAGCCCCTCCTCTCTCTCCTCCCCTTTCCCTGGCTCCTCCCCTCTCACTGGCCACACCCTCCCCCAGTAGCCCCTCCCCCACTCTAGCTCCTGTTCTCTCCCAGAACCACTCCTCCCACTCTGCCCCCCCCCCACTTCTTCTTGACTCCTCTGGCCCCTCCTATTGATTCCTCCCGCTTCCTGGCCCCTCCCCCCCAACTCCCCCTCTCTGAACCCAACCCTTCCCTGGCTCCTCCCCCTCGCTGAACTCAACCCCTCCCTGACTCCTCCCCTTCTGAACCCAACCCCTCTCACACTCCTCCCCCTCACTGAACTCAACCCCTCCCTGGCTCCTCCTCCCCCTCCCTGGCCTTTCCCCCTATTGGCCCTCCCCTGCTCGTCCCCCAACTGGCCCCACCCCCTCCCTGGCCCCTCCCCCTCCCTGGCCCCTCCCCCTTTGACCCCTCTCTGGCTCCTCCCCTCTCTGACCTCCCCGACTGGCCTGCCCCTATCTGACTCCTCCCTATAGGCCCCTCCGCCTCCTCCCCTACAGGTCCCTCCCCCTCTCTGACTCCTCCCTCCCTGGCCCCGCCCCCTTCCTGGGCCCTCCCCCTCTCTGACTCCTTCCCTACAAGCACCTCCCCCTCTCAGCCCCCTGACTCCTCCCCCTACCTGGCCACCCCCTATTTGACTCCTCCCCCTCCCTCCTCTTTGACTCCTCCCCCCTCCCTCCTCTTTGACTCCTCCCCCCTCTCAGGTCCCTCCCCTTCTCTGCCCCCCCTTGACTCCTCCCCTACCTGGCTCCACCCCCTCTCTGACTCCTCCCCCCACTGACTCCTCCCCCTCTCTGCACCCCCCCGACTCCTCCCCTACCTGGCCCCTCCCCCTCTTTGACTCCTCCCCCCTCTCAGGCCCCTCCCCCTCTCTGCTCCCCTGGCCCCTCCCCCTCTCTTGACTCCTCCTCTCTCCCTGGCCCCTCCTCTGCCCAGCGGCCTGGCTTTCAGTCAACGTGTCCTCCCGAGTCCGGGGCCTGCAGTTATTTGTGGACGGAGGGCGGCTCTCCCTCGGCCGCTGCTGCCTGCCCGGGGCTGGATTACAGCCGCTAACGCTCGGGGCGCAGGTCTGTTTCGGGAGCCGCAGGGCCCAGTCCCCGCTCGGCCTGTTGTCCGGTGCGACCCGCTCAGCCTCTCCGCCAGCCCGCCCGCAACGTCAGCCCGCCGCCAATCAGCCGGCGCGAAGGGGGCGCATGCGCGGGAGCCGGCACGGAGGGGAGCGCATGCGCGGGTGCCTGCCCGGACGGCAGCGCATGCGCGGGCGCCGGCTCAGGCGGCAGCGCATGCGCCAGTGCCCATGGGAAAGTGCGCATGTCGGAGAGGGAGCCCCCCTGCGGCCGCTTGGCGCCCTGCACCCAGCAAGGAGGCCATTCAGCCCATTCCCTCCTGGTCTGAGCTCATGATCTGTGATTTACCACCCACATACACCCTCCCTCTCCCTTTGCCCTTACCCGTCTGAGATGTAAAACTAGCAAATCAATTTTGCAGGGTACCATGGTGGTTAGCATAAATGCTTCACAGCTCCAGGGTCCCAGGTTCGATTCCCGGCTTGGGTCACTGTCTGTGCGGAGTCTGCACGTCCTCCCCGTGTGTGCGTGGGTTTCCTCCGGGTGCTCCGGTTTCCTCCCCGAGTCCAAAGATGTGCGGGTTAGGTGGATTGGCCATGCTAAATTGCCCATAGTGTCCTAATAAAAGTAAGGTTAAGGGGGGGGGTTGTTGGGTTACGGGTATAGGGTGGATATGTGGGTTTGAGTAGGGTGATCATGGCTCGGCACAACATCGAGGGCCGAAGGGCCTGTTCTGTGCTGTACTGTTCTATGTTCTAATTGGTCCTCATTGAAGTGTTCCAAACCTCCTGTGGGAACAAGGGTTTCCTTCTTTTTCCTTTGACATGTCAAGCACACAGTTCTTTTTCTTCCCCCGAATTAAGGGGCAATTTAACATGGCCAATCCACGCTCAGTTGGCTGGACAATTGGTTCATGATGCAGAGCGATTCCCATACCAGCAAAGGTTACTCATGAAGGCCCAACCTTCTCAACCTTGCCCCTCGGCCGAGGCAAACCTCAGGTTAAGTCACCACCAGTCAGCTCTCCTCCCCTCCCTCAAAGGGGAAAGCAGCCTATGGTCATCTGGGCCTCTGGACGCTTTACCAATAGTCAAAGCCCAACACTAATTCTAGTGGGGGCACCAGTGGACATCTGTCCAGCCACTCGTACACCTGCCTTCATCCGTACACATCCCCTCAGTCCCTAAACTCGCTTAATAATAACCTCCCCCTCAATTCCAAAATGTACAAAGCTGGGAAATCTCAAAGGAAGTGGATTTTCATCAGGGGAGGGAGGGGTTGCTGGTGAATTGGACGGGTTTGGAAGCCCAGGTTGGGAGTTAGACCGGTTGCTTCGGTCTGAGACATTGGCCAGGGAGGGAGGCGAGGGCAGGAGTTAAGGTATGGAGTGCATGGGGTGGTGCTGGCCCACCGTTTAACTGCAGGATTTCAAGAACCATCTTCCCACCTCACCCAGAAAAGAGACTGCAAGCTGATCTCACGGGAGCTCTTCGTAAATCACAAGAGCAATTAAATTCGGAGAAAAAAAAACATTCTTCTTGTGGGGCTTGTAAACACAAGGTCCTTCCGTGTGAATCCAAATCAGGGGAAAGCTCTTTGAAGGAGGGAATGGTTAGAATGTGTTGCCAGGGAAGCATAATTTCAAAGGGAGTAGCATTTCTGCCTCGATAAAAGATGGATGGTTACCTCAAGCAAGATGGCAGAGTGGGTTAGCACTGCGGAATCAGAATCATGGAGCAATGCCAAACCGGGGCAGCATGGTGGCACAGTGGCTAGCACTGCTGCCTCAGTGCCAGGGACCCGGGTTCGATTCCAGCCTCGGGTGGCTGTGCGGAGTGGGCCTAGGTAGGGTGCTCTTTCAGAGGGTCAGTGCGGACCCGATGGGCCGAATGGCCCCCCTTTGGCACTGTAGTGATTCCATGGCTCCATGATAGGGGGGGGGGGGGGCGAGGGACAGAGGATATGTTGTGGAGAAGGTGCTGGCGGCCATTAAGTACACTGTGTCACTGAAGCATGGTGTTCAGTGGTCAGGCATCTGTTCAGCCACCTTCAAAAGGGCACATCAAAAGTAATGGCCCCCAAAGGTCAGAAGTTCAAATCACACCCGTGCCAAATTGCAAAATTCATTTCAGTCGTCAGTTCAAAGGGGGCATTGCACAACGACTTGCTAAAGGAGAACATTTTGCAGAGCGGTGATGAAAGAGCAGGGGGTTGAGACTTAACGGAATAGCTCCCTCAAAGAGCAGACACCTGTCAGACCATAAGATATAGGAGCAGAATTAGGCCACTCGGCCCATCGAGTCCGGTCCGCCATTCAATCATGGGCTGAATGGCCTCCTCCAGAGGTGCATCTTCCCAGTATCCCAATGAAAGGGTAGCACAGTGGTCAGCACCATTGCTTCTCTGCGCCAGGTTTCCAGCTTGGGTCACCGTCCGTGCGGAGTCTGCACGTTCTCCCCGTGTCTGCGTGGGTTTCCTCCGGGCGCTCCAGTTTCCTCCCACAAGTCCCGAAAGACGTGCTGTCAGGTGAATTGGACATTCTGAATTCTCCCTCCGTGTACCCGAACAGGCGCCTGAATGTCACGACTAGGGGGTGTTCACAATAACTTCATTGCAGTGTTAATGTAAGCCTCCTTGTGACGAAGATTATTATGCAGCGGCTGTATCGCCTTTTTTTTGTTATTAAAAACCCCTGTTGGATAATTTTGACCACTCAGTCTGGTCAGCTGTTCAGACAGGCTGGAGGAGTGGGAAGGGGTGTGGAACATTCAGTTTTTGTACAGAGATGACTTTCAGTAAAAGAATAGAAGCTTTCACACAAAAACGGAGATTCTGCCAAGGTGTGGAGGCTTGGTCGGAGCTCTGGTTTTTTTTGCAACATCTACATCCTACTTAACCCTGTCCCGGACGTCCGACCAGAATTCTTCATCATCAATGTGGAGTTGGGAGCCAGGCAAAGGGGGTCAAACCCCCAGCTCCAAATTTGTATGTTTAAAACACTGAGAAATCAATTATGAATTTAACTTCATATAAACTTTATTCTTTTTATATTTACATTCAAAACAGCACAAATATGCATCTACGTTCAAGTGTTAACAGTAACAAATATTTCAAAACATGCAAGCAGTATTGGTTTATTAAACAAAAAACATTTTACCCGCCCCCTCACCACTTTTTAAGAGGAGTTTGTCAACAGCAGTGGCCATCTCCTTGTCAGACATGCTCAAATAAACCACCTCAATTTAACGCGAAGCTGACAAGAGTGGTGGTCAAACCACTCGATTGTGTACGCGCCCTCAACAGAAGCTCAAGGGAGAGAAAAGGATCTTTTATTTGACCCAACTGACAATCCTGTGTGCCAGCACCGAGGTCAATTGCCCCCAAAACAAGCGGCAAGTCCAGACGATCGTCCACACTTGTCTGCAGCCTCAAGCGAAGTAGTCGGACAACGTGGAGAATGCTGTAATTTGCACGCCGAATATTTCTCCTCGTGGCCCAATCGATTTGTGGAGGGCAAAGCCTCTTATATCGCCACCCGGGAGGCCATTGGGCAGGGGACAACACTCCCACCATATTTCAGTCATGAGCACATTACACCTCACCCTCGTCTGACGTCAGCAACAGCCACACTTTAATTAATTTTTTTTACAAATGTTAATTTACAGAGATTGAGCAATTCACGGCGAGGACACCCAGAGCAAAGATTTCAGCTTCATGATTAAACATCCATGAAAGAATCTTCAATATGAAGAAGTTGCTACGAGAGGCAGGGCGAACAAATGAGCTTGCCGACAAATTAACTGCCAGTTTGCTTCAGGGTCTGCTGGTGGGACCAGCAACAATTGTGGGCCAGCAGAGGTGCAGATCCATTCAAGGAGCAACGATTTGAAAACGCAGTGAGCGCTCGGTCTTGCCCTCGTCACTGAACCCCAAAATTAGATTTTTGTTTTTCCAATGAAGGGGCAATTTAGCGTAGGGCAATCCACCTACCCTGCACATCTTTGGCTTGTGGGAGCGGGAGCGAGACCCAGGCAGACACGGGGGAGGACGTGCAAACTCCACACGGATGGTGACCCGGGGCCCGGGATCGAACCCGGGTCCTCGGCGCCGCGAGGCAGCAGTGCTAACCACTGCGCCACCCCCAAAATGAGATTCAAAATGGCAGACAGGATGAAGAGTCCGACTGGCTCTCCTACTCCCCCCTGACCAGTCCTCCCAAAGTGATCAGATGCTGGGCAGTGGCAGGCAATTGAAGAATCTGACGGCATCCACCCCCCCCCCCCTCCCCCGACTGGCATTTAACTGGTGCCAACACTTGGCATCAGAGGAGGAACCCTTCAATAGAAAAACAAGAGGCCCTGTTGGTATTAGGTGAAAACCCAACGTGAATTCTGTGGGGCTGGAAGATCATAAGAGGGGGGGAGAGGGGGGGAAATAAAAAGCCCTGCATTCAAAATAAAAAACATCTTGGACATCTAACAGGGGAGGAACAATGGAAAGGTGCGCATCCAACAAAGATGGAGACGTCAGAAGGATGTGAAGGCGGGGGGGGGGGGGGGGGGGGGGGCCGTGACAAACAAGATGGCGACTCCATCACTCCCGCAGTACTGGAATCGAAGGGGAATGTGAAATCTTGAAGCTGAACCTTGACTGGTTTACAAGTACTGGCTGCTGCAGTGACCAGCCTCGTTTGGAAGGCAGGCGTGCAGTGTCACCATTAGCAGACCCCCCCACCCCCTCTCAGAAAGAGACGTGAACGCATGTGAACACCATTCATTTTGAAATAAATAAGTGCGCCAACTTTGGTTTGTGGAACTAAAAAGCAGGAGCGCTCATGCAGTTCGCCGTAACGTTACTCCTGTGATTCTAAAACAATGGAAACGTGAAGGGCGACTCTGAAGCATGTGGTGTTATATTTCCCGTGAGCAATGTCGCCCTTATTCTAAGGCATGTTCTTCCTCCGCCCCCCCCCCCTCCCCGCCCACCACCCCCGTTTCTAAACCAGTGAACTCCCTCAGGTTGGGGACAAACAGGAGGGGCTCATCGATCGACTGAGCCTCGAACGTTTGTCTGCGCGCGTTGACATTGAACAGGAGGAGCAACGATTTGAAAACGCAGCCGAGTCGAGGGCGAACTTCTCATCGGCCACTGGCGTTCCTAGGTTGGCCGCCATTGGCAAAATTCGTTTCAAAGCCCTCAAATCGTCGGAGAGGAGAGTTGGCGTTGCTCAATAGGCCCCGCCATGGTTAAAGCTCGTCAAAATGGCCCCCGGCCAGGGCTTGACGTGTTTACCAATATCCGTCATTGTCAAATCTGCCCCAGCTCTGCCACTGGGAGAAGATGACATTGATGGATCTGGGACTGCCAAACTGTTCCACGTCTCCTTCCTGGCTCTTCTCTCCCATGTTAAAAAGAGAGGAGTGATCCGCTCCGCCCCCCGATTTCCCACCGATGCATTTAATCCGATAGTTCTGTTCGCTGTTGTTGTCCCAGAAGGTGTGTTGACCGCACTGGAAGGACACGCAGAACTCGATTTGCTCCAGAGGCCGGAGATCCGCGGGCACGTCCAGCTCGAAGGAGAAAGTGTCAGTGTCCGCGCAGCCGTACGTGTTGTTCAGGTAGGAGCACTCAACGTCGCGGAAGCTCTTCCAGCTGTCGAAGGTGATCCGGACGGCGACCTTTTTCTCGTAGCCCAGGTTCTTGACTTTGACCGTCCCAGAGATGGACGTCCCTTGGACCAGGCAGCTCTCGAGACACACCGAGTTCTTGAGCAGACGGGAGCGGAAGTCTAAATAATCCGCCGAGGGGGGAGGGAAGTCGAGGGCGAACTTCTCATCGGCGGCCACTAGGGGGACGCAGCCTGCCAGCTCGGACAACTCAAACTGCAGGTCGGACAAGTCGTCCTCGGGGTCGGAGAACAGGTGGACGGCCGTCAGCGAAAGCCCCTTGGCGTCGGCGAACACCACCTTCTTTTTCTTCACGCCGCCGCTACCAAACCCCGGCCGTTGCCTGCCGGCCAGGCACACCTCGCCACTCTTCGGGTTCAGGCAGGGCCGCAGGGGCTGGAGTCTGGATACGCTGACGGCCCGGAATTCGGGGTAGCTCAGGAAGCTGTGGATGGGCGGCGAGTGGCTGAGGCACAGGCGCATTGCGATGTCAACCGGCATGGCTGGAGCAGGGGAGAGCTGGGTCAACCGCAGAATCCTGGGGGGAGGGGGGGGGGGGGGGGGGGGGGGAGAGAGAGAGAGAGAGAGAGAGAGAAAAAAAGACTATTAATTGTATTGTATTCAACAGAATGCAAACATAAGAGTCTGTATTAGATAGAAGGGAAAAATCAACGGAGACAATAGTGGGATGGGTGGAAACCAGCAGCCAGGGCAGGACAAGGGAGTTTGGGAGGGAAGAGTCAAGAGAACAGGGACAGAAAGTGGGGATAGAGAGGGAGGGTCGGAGGTGTTAAAGGTGATGAAAAACACACTTCAACATCTACTCAAGCCTAGTAGCTCCAACACTACTTGTCAAACAGCCCAACAACAATCATTTTTTTTTGGGGCAGCACGATAGCACAGCGGTTAGCACAATTGCTTCACCGCTCCAGGGTCCTAGATTCGATTCCCAGCTAGGGTCACTGTCTGTGCATGTTCTCCCCCGTGTCTGCGTGGGTTTCCTCCGGGTGCTCCGGTTTCCTCCCACAGTCCAAAGATGAGCAGGTTAGGTGGATTGGCCACGGTCAATTGCCCCTTAGTGTTGGGTGGGGTTACTGGGTTATGGGGATGGGGTGGAGGCGTGGGCCAGGTGCGCTTTCCAAGAGCCGGTGCAGACTCGATGGGCCGAATGGCCTCCTTCTGCACTGTAACATCTATGATTTCTTGGGCGGCATGGTGGCATAGTGGTTAGCACTGCTGCCTCACGGCGCCGAGTACCCGGGTTCGATCCCGGCTCTGGGTCACCCTCCGTGTGGAGTTTGCACATTCTCCCCGTGTCTGCGCGGGTCTCACCCCCACAACCCAAAGATGTGCAGGTCAGGTGGATTGGCCATGCTAAATTGCCCCTTAATTGGAAACAAAGAATTGGGTACTCTTTTTAAAAAAAAAAGGTGCTATATGAACGAACGTTGTTGTACACAGCCTTGGCATTCTGTGGGGCCCGGGTTTCCAAAATGGCCGACCAATGACCCAAATGGGAATCTGTTTGAACCGCCCCCTCCCCACGACACGGGCACACAGACACGGGCACACAGACACGGGCACACAGACACGGGCACACAGACACGGGCACACAGACACGGGCACACAGACACGGGCACACAGACACGGGCACACAGACACGGGCACACAGACACGGGCACACAGACACGGGCACACAGACACGGGCACACAGACACGGGCACACAGACACGCAATGCATGAACCATGGAACTGCAAATGATTCAATTTTACTTCAATCGAGTGATTGGAAGAGATGCGACAGATGGGGCACCCATGCAAACCGGTTCATTCTCGATTTGGATTAATTCTCCGGGAGTTAAACAATAATGGCACCGTTACAACACAGGAGGTCACTTAACACATCGCCTCTGTGGCAGCTTTGCAAAAGAGGAGCTACATAGGTACAAGGTTCGATATTTCCCCAAACAGAAACAGGAAGACCGCACCTAATCCCAAAAATCAGTCCTGGTCCACCCACGTCGACGCTACCACCCAGAAAGCATAACAGCGCCTATACTTCCTCAGGAAACTAAGGAAATTTATCATGTCCACGTTGACTCTTACCAACTTTTACAGATGCACCAGAGAAAGCATCCTATCGGGCTGCATCACAACCTGGTATGGCAACTGCTCGGCCCAGGACCGTAAGGAACTTCAGAGAGTCGCGAACACAGCCCAGTCCATCACAAGAACCCGCCTCCCATCCATTGACTCCATCTACACCTCCCGCTGCCAGGGGAAAGCAGGCAGCATAATCAAAGACTCCTCCCACCCGGCTTCCAACTTCTTCGATTGGGCAGAAGATATAAACGTCTGAGAACACGCACAAACAGACTCAAAAACAGCTTCTTCCCCGCTGTCACCAGACTCCTAAACGACCCTCTTATGGACTGACCTCATTAACGCTTCACCCGATGCCTGTGTTATGTAGTTACATTGTGTATCTTGTATTGTCCGACTTTGTATTTTCTTTTATTTCCTTGTCTTTTCATGTACTTAATGATCTGTTGAGCTGCTCGCAGAAAAATTACCTTTCACTGTACCTCGGTACACGCAACAATAAACAAATCCAATCCAAAGTCCCATTCTCTCTCTCTTCAATGACCCTGCTCAGAAATGCCCGTATTTGGAAGTCAGGTGAGGCCTTATCTAGGCCGAGATGACGCACTGGTTCAATTTAGGCCGGGAAGCCTGAACTTGGGAGGCACGTGTGCAGTCAACAAAGCTGCCCAGAGGTTCTGCCAAGCGAGCCTCTTGAGCTACGGCAATGGAACTGTTAACATTTCAACATTCCTTCATTGGGCAACGTTCCTCTCGAGTGCACTGGCTCCCTAATGCAATCAGCTAAATAGACACACAGACACACACAGCTTTGCCCTCAATCTCCACAAGAGTTTTAAAAATAGCACCACTTAAGATATAGGTCACATGAGAAAGAGGAGGGGTTCAAATTACAACATGCATCCCAACACATCTCTCTGAACAGATGCGAACTCGCCCAGGTATCGCGAGCATCCCGGCTTTTTTCAAAAATTCCCGTTAATAATTACTTTGATTCCGTGTTGAGCAGCCTATTTATAACTAACTCCTTGATCCCTTCAGGGACAATCCCAATCCCTAACACCCCCACATTTGATTGCATCACTATTCCAGACCAGACAGTGGCTGGGATATTGGTCCAAAATTCCCAATATTTTATTTAATTTGGAATTTAATTTGCCCCAATTAAAGGGGCAATTTAGCATGGCCAATCCACTTAACCTGCACACCTTTGGGTTGTGGGGGGGGTGAGACCCACACGGGGAGAATGTGCAAACTCCACACAGACCGTGACCCGGGGCCGGGATCGAATCCGGGACCTCAGCGCCGTGGGACAGTAGTGCTAACCACTGCTCCACTGTCCCACCCTCAAAACAAAGCTTTATTATGAACACAATCTTAGAATTTACAGTGCAGAAGGAGACCATTCAGCCCATCGAGTCTGCACCGGCCCTTGGAAAGAGCACCCTATTTAAGCCCACACCTCCACCCCATCCCCGTAACCCCACCTAACCTTTTTTGGACACTAAGGGCAATTTAGCGTGGCCAATCCACCTAACCGGCACATCTTTTTTTTGGACTGTAGGAAGAAACTGGAGGAAACCCACGCAGACACGGGGAGAACGTGCAGTCTCCGCACAGACAGTGACCCAAGCCGGGAATCGAACCTGGGACCCTGGAGATATGAAGTAACAGTGCTAACCACTGTGCTACCGTGCCTCCCCCAATCTTAAACTCTCCACACCCAAATAGTACAGCTGACAATTAAACACTACTACTCAATTCCCCATTAAACAACAAGAGACATACGGCTCTCAATCTATCTTACTGTGGGAGAACTGTCGACCCTGCATCAGGCAGATCAGAATTCAATTCCTCTCTCCAAAGATTTCTCCAAAAACAAATGATCCCTGCCGGCACATGAACTTCCCAGGGACTTTCCCACAGTCCATTAGCCCAGACTGAAAATACATTCCTTTGTCAATTTCACCTTCTGGCTGCTAAAGCCACCCAGGCAGGCCCTGCCAAACAGGATTACCTAAAAAAAAAAAATGACCACTGCACTCAAACACACTCTAACCCCAGGCTTTTAAACTCTAAATTGCCCAATATGTAGAATCCAATATCGCATTTGGTGTTTGCGAAAATGGCAGAGCACGATCGGTTGAAGGGTAGGGAGGAAGGGGAGGACATGCGGAATCCATTCAAAGCTTTGGAAGAGAAATAAATTTAGAGTACCCAATTCTTTTTTTTTTCCAATTAAGGGGTAATTTAGCGTGGCCAATCCACCTACCCTGCACATCTTTGGGTTGTGGGGGCGAGACCCACGCAGACACGGGGAGAATGTGCAAACTCCACACGGACAGTGACCCAGAGCCGGGATCGAACCGGGACCTCCGCGCCGTGAGGCAGCAGTGCTAACCACTGCGCCGCCCACAAATTGAATCGGAGTTTGATGGTCACGGGGGCTGCATTCTTAATTGAGGATTAAGGAAGACACATTGAGAACACGACCGTGGGAGGTGGGGAATAAGGCCGTCGAGCGAGGCAGGGAATCTGGGAGAATTGAAGGAAGTGGAGTGCGAGGTAGTAGGGGAGTCAGTTGCGCGAGCGTCTCCATTTCTGGAGACAGACTTAAGTCTGTCCCGCACACTCCGCAAAAAAGCCAGATGTGGCGAGGACCCCAACCCGGGTATCCATGACAACGGCAACGCCCTCCATTCGGAGGGAGTGGGCGGAGTTGGGCTCTACATCGGGGAGGTCAAACGCCGACTCAGGTGAACACTCTGCCCCTCCGGTCAATCAACAAGTGTAACCTCCATACTTTCGAGCCTCCCGCCATTTTAATTCTACACAAGTCTCTGACCTCCCTGTCCTTGGCCTGTTTCCCACAGATCCCAAGGAACGAGGCCTAATCTTCCGATTGGGCACTAAACAGTCATCCAGCCCCAACAACAAACAAGAGTCATAACCTCTGCCTGTCATTTTATTGCTTTCGTCGCTGCCATGTGTTCTCCTCTCTCCGTTCCTTCCCTTTTCAGGCCCATCCGTTCACACCTCATCTGAAGCCCTCTTTGTTTTTTTTATTTTATTACTTGCCCATATCCACGCACCTTGGGCCTGCAACCTTTTATCTAATCTCTCCTTCACCCCAGTGTTAACTCGGTTTCTCTCTCTCTCTGGTGTTCTCAAACACAGAGCGGCCTACTGATCATTTTCAGTCCAACACTCGGCTTTTCTGTAAGGAGGCTGGTGGGAGGGGGGCAGCTGAGGGGGCAGGAGGGGGGATGGAGGAGGGGCATCCGAGGAGGCAGGAGGATGAAGGAGGGTGAAGGCCAAGGGAACAGAGTGGGCACTGGAGTAAGGGGTGGCAGAGGGGACAAAGGTATGAGTATGGGGAGCGAGGGAGGGAGTGGGTCCTTTGTCGAGATCAAAATCAAGACCAGAATTTGCATGAGGGAAGACGATAAAGCCAGGAATTTTTTTTTTTTTCTTTTTTTTTATAAATTTAGATTACCCAATTATTTTTTCCAATTAAGGGGCAATTTAGCATGGCCAATCCACCTACTCTGCACATTTTTGGGTTGTGGTGGCGAAACCCACGCAGGCACGGGGAGAATGTGCAAACTCCACACGGACAGTGACCCAGAGCCGGGATCGAACCTGGGACCTCAGCGCCGTGAGGCTGTTGTGCTAACCACTAGGCCACCGTGCTGCCTATAAAGCCAGGAATGATGGAAACTTCATTACAGACAGGAGGGGAAACCCCCCCCTCCCAAAACCTGCCCCCTAAAAACCTCTTTCCCCAACACCCCCCTCCCCCTATAAACCCCTCACTCCAACACCACCCCACCCCCTAAAAACCCCTCACTCCAACACCACCCCACCCCCTAAAAACCCCTCACTCCAACACCACCCCACCCCCTAAAAACCGCTCACTCCAACACCCCCACCCCCTAAAAACCCCTCACTCCAACACCCCCCACCCCCTAAAAACCCCTCACTCCAACACCCCCACCCCCTAAAAACACCTCACTCCAACACCACCCCACCCCCTAAAAACCCCTCACTCCAACACCCCCTCCCTATAAACCCCTCTCCCCAACACCCCCCACCCTCCCTATAAACCGCTCTCCCCCCCACCCCCTATAAACCCCTCTCCCCAACACCACCTCACACCCTATAAACCCCTCTCCCCAACACCCTCCCTCCCCTATACACCCCTCTCTCCAACACCCTCCCTATACACCCCTCTCCCCAACACCCTCCCTATAAACCCCTCTCCCCAACACCCTCCCTATAAACCCCTCTCCCCAACACCCCCCACCCCCTATAAACCTCTCCCCAACACCCCCCACCCCCTATAAACCCCCCTCCCCAACACCCCCACCCTATAAACCCCTCTCCCCAACACCCCCTCCCTATAAACCCCTCTCCCAACACCCCCTCCCTATAAACCCCTCTCCCCAAAACCTCCTCCCTATAAACCCCTTTCCCCCAACACCCCCACCCTATAAACCCCTCTCCCCAAAACCTCTTCCCTATAAACCCCTCTCCCCAACACCCCCACCCTATAAACCCCTCTCCCCAACGCCCCCTCCCCCTATAAATCCCTTTCCCCAACACCCCCACCCAATAAACCCCACCTCCCTATAAACCCCTCTCCCCAACACCCCCTCCCTATAAAACCCTCTCCACAACACCCCCTCCCTATAAACCCCTCTCAACACCCCCTCCATTTGAACCCCTCTCCCCAACACCCCCTCCCTATAAACCCCCCTCCCTATAACCCCTCTCCCCAACACCCCCTCCCAATAAAACCCTCTCCCCAATAAACCCCTCTCCCCAATAAACCCCTCTCCCCAATAAACCCCTCCCTATAAACCCCTCCCTATAAACCCCTCTCCCCAAAACCTCCTCCCTATAAACCCCTCTCCCCAACACCCTCCCTATAAACCCCTCTCCCCAACCCCCCCACCCCCTATAACCCCTCTCCCCAACATATTCCCTATAAACCCCTCTCCCCAACACCCCCCACCCCTATAAACCCCTCTCCCCAACCCCCCAATAACCCCTCTCCCCAACACATTCCCTATAAACCCCTCTCCCCAACCCCACACCCCCTATAACCCCTCTCCCCAACACCTTCCCTATAAACCCCTCTCCCCAACACACCCCACCCCCTATGAACCCCTCTCCCCAACACCCTCCCTATAATCCCCTCTTCCCAACACCCCCTCCCTATAAACCCATTTGCCCAACACCCCCCACCCCTATAAACCCCTCTTCCCAACACCCCCACCCCCTATAAACCCCTCTCCCCAACACCCCCACCCCCTATAAACCCCTCTCCCCAACACCCTCCCTATAAACCCCTCTCCCCAACACCCTCCCTATAAACCCCTCTCCCCAACACCCTCCCTCTAAACCCCTCTCCCCAACACCCTCCCTATAAACCCTTCTCCCCAACACCCTCCCTATAAACCCCTCTCCCCAACACCCTCCCTATAAACCCCTCTCCCCAACACCCTCCCTATAAACCCCTCTCCCCAACACCCTCCCTATAAACCCCTCTCCCCACACCCTCCCTCTAAACCCCTCTCCCCAACACCCTCCCTATAAACCCCTCTCCCCAACACCCTCCCTATAAACCCCTCTCCCCAACACCCTCCCTATAAACCCCTCTCCCCAACACCCTCCCTATAAACCCCTCTCCCCAACACCCCCCCTAAAAACCCCTCTCCCCAACACCCCCACCCCCTATAAACCCCTCTCCCCAACACCCCCACCCCCTATAAACCCCCCTCCCCAACACCCTCCCTGAAACCCCTCTCCCCAACACCCCCCACCACCTATAAACTCCTCTCCCCAACACCCTCCCTATAAACCCCTCTCCCCAACACCCCCAGCCCCTATAAAACCCTCTCCACAACCCTCCCTATAAACCCCACTCCCCAACACCCCCCACCCCCTAAAAACCCCTCTCCCAACACCCTCCCTATAAACCCCGCTTCCCAACACCCCCTCTCTATAATCCCCTCTCCCCAACGCCCCCTCCCTATAAACCCCTCTCCCCAACACCCCCACCCCCTATAAACCCCTCTCCCCAACACCCCCACATCCTATAAACCCCTCTCCCCAACACACCCCCACCCCCTATAAACCTCTCTCCCCAACACCCCCCTCCCTATAAACCCCTCTCTTCAACACCCCCACATCCTATAAACCCCTCTCCCCAACACACCCCCAATAAACCTCTCCCCAACACCCCCACCCTCTATAAACCCCTCTCCCCAACACCCCAACATCCTATAAACCCCTCTCCCCAACACACCCCCACCCCGTATAAACCTCTCTCCCCAACACCCCCCACCCCCTATAAACCCCTCTCCCCAACACCCTCCCTATAAACCCCTCTCCACAACCCTCCCTATAAACCCCTCTCCCCACAACCCCCCACCCCCTATAAACCCCTCTCCCCAACACCCTCCCTATAAACCCCTCTCCCCAACACCCTGCCTATAAACCCCTCTCCCCAACACCCTCCCTATAAACCCCTCTCCCCAACACCCCTCTCTATAAACCCCTCTCCCCAACACCCCCTCCCTATAAACCCATCTCCTCAACATCCCCTCCCCAACACCCCCTCCCTATAAACCCCTTTCCTCAACACCCCCTCCCTATAAACCCCTTTCCTCAACACCCCCTCCCTATAAACCCCTCTCCCCAACATCCCCTCCCAATAAACCCCTCTCCCCAACACCCCCCCACCCCCTATAACCCCTCTCCCCAACACCTTCCCTATAAACCCCTCTCCCCAACACCCTCCCTATAAACCCCTCTCCCCAACACCCCTCACCCCCTATAAACCCCTCTCCCCAACAACCCCAACCCCTATAAACCCCTCTCCCCAACACCCCCCACCCCCTAAAAACCCCTCTCCCCAACACCCTATAAACCCCTCTCCCCAACGCCCCCTCCCTATAAACCCCTCTCCCCAACAACCCCCCCACCCCTTATAAACCCCTCTCCCCAACACCCCCCCAACCCCCTATAAACCCCCCTCCCCAACACCCCCACCCCCTATAAACCCCTCTCCACAACACCCTCCCTATAAACCCCTCTCCACAACCCTCCCTATAAACCCCTCTCCCCAACAACCCCCCACCCCCTATAAACCCCTCTCCCCAACACCCTCCCTATAAACCCCTCTCCCCAACACCCTGCCTATAAACCCCTCTCCCCAACACCCTCCCTATAAACCCCTCTCCCCAACACCCCTCTCTATAAACCCCTCTCCCCAACACCCCCTCCCTATAAACCCCTCTCCCCAACACCCTCCCTATAAACCCCTTTCCTCAACATCCCCTCCCCAACACCCCCTCCCTATAAACCCCTCTCCCCAACACCCCCTCCCTATAAACCCCTTTCCTCAACACCCCCCTCCCTATAAACCCCTTTCCTCAACACCCCCTCCCTATAAACCCCTCTCCCCAACACCCCCTCCCAATAAACCCCTCTCCCCAACACCCCCCCACCCCCTATAACCCCTCTCCCCAACACCTTCCCTATAAACCCCTCTCCCCAACACCCTCCCTATAAACCCCTCTCCCCAACACCCCCCACCCCCTATAAACCCCTCTCCCCAACAACCCCAACCCCTATAAACCCCTCTCCCCAACACCCCCCACCCCCTAAAACCCCTCTCCCCAACACCCTCCCTATAAACCCCTCTCCCCAACGCCCCCTCCCTATAAACCCCTCTCCCCAACAACCCCCCCACCCCTTATAAACCCCTCTCCCCAACACCCCCCCACCCCCTATAAACCCCCCTCCCCAACACCCCCACCCCCTATAAACCCCTCTCCACAACACCCTCCCTATAAACCCCTCTCCCCAACACACCCCACCCCCTATAAACCCCTCCCCCCAACACCCCCCCACCCCCTATAAACCCCTCCCCAACACCCCCCACCCCCTATAAACCCCTCTCCCCAACACCCCCCACCCCCTATAACCCCTCTCCCCAACCCCCCCACCCCCTATAAACCCCTCTCCACAACCCTCCCTATAAACCCCTCTCCCCAACACCCCCCCACCCACTATAAACCCCTCCCCCAACACCCCCCACCCCCTATAAAGCCCTCTCCCCAACACCCCCCACCCCCTATAAACCCCTCTCCCCAACACCCCCACCCCCAATAAACCCGTCTCCACAACCCTCCCTATAAACCCCTCTCCCCAACACCCTCCCTATAAACCCCTTTCCCCAACACCCCCCACCCCCTATAAACCCCTCTCCCCAACACCTCCTCCATATAAACCCCCTCTCCCCAACACCATCCCTATAAACCCCTTTCCCCAACACCCCCCACCCCCTATAAACCCCTCTCCCCAACACCCCCCACCCCCTAAAAACCCCTCTCCCCAACACCCTCCCTATAAACCCCTCTCCCCAACGCCCCCTCCCTATAAACCCCTCTACCCAACAACCCCCCCACCCCTTATAAACCCCTCTCCCCAACACCCCCCCACCCCCTATAAACCCCCCTCCCCAACACCCCACCCCCTATAAACCCCTCTCCACAACACCCTCCCTATAAACCCCTCTCCCCAACACCCCCACCCCCCTATAAACCCCTCCCCCCAACACCCCCACCCCCTATAAACCCCTCCCCCAACACCCCCCACCACCCTATAAACCCCTCTCCCCAACACCCCCCACCCCCTATAAACCCCTCTCCCCACACCCCCACCCCCTATAAACCCCTCTCCACAACCCTCCCTATAAACCCCTCTCCCCAACACCCCCCCCCACCCCCTATAAACCCCTCCCCCAACACCCCCCACCCCTATAAAGCCCTCTCCCCAACACCCCCCACCCCCTATAAACCCCTCGCCCCAACACCCCCAACCCCTATAAACCCCTCTCCACAACCCTCCCTATAAACCCCTCTCCCCAACACCCTCCCTATAAACCCCTTTCCTCAACACCCCCCACCCCCTATAAACCCCTCTCCCCAACACCTCCTCCCTATAAACCCCCTCTCCCCAACACCCTCCCTATAATCCCCTCTCCCCAACACCCCCTCCCTATAAACCCCTCTCCCCAACACCCCCTCCCTATAAACCCCTCTCCCAACACCCTCACTATAAACCCCTTTCCCCAACACCCCCTATAAACCCCCTTCCCCAACAACCCCCACCCCCTATAAACCGCTCTCCCCAACACCCTACCTATAAAGCCCTCTCCCCAACACCCTCCCTATAAACCCCTCTCCCCCCCACCCCCTATAAACCCCTCTCCCCAACACCCCCTATAAACCCCTCTCCACAACACCCCCTATAAACACCTCTCCCCAACACCCTCCCTATAAACCCCTCTCCCCCCCACCCCCTATAAACCCCTCTCCCCAACACCCCCCCCCACCCCCTATAAACCCCTCCCCCAACACCCTCCTATAAACCCCTCTCCCCAACACCCCCACCCCCTATAAATCCCTCTCCCCAACACACCCCCACCTCCTATAAACCTCTCCCCAACACACCCCCACCCCCTATAAACCTCTCCCCAACACCCCTTCCCTATAAACCCCTCTCCCCAACACACTCCCTATAAACCCCTCTCCTCAACACCCCCCACCCCCTATAAACCCCTCTCCACAACACCTCCTCCCTATAAACCCCTCTCCCCAGCACCCTCCCTATAAACCCCTCTCCCCAGCACCCTCCCTATAAACCCCTCTCCCCAACACCCTCCCTACAAACCCCTCTCCCCAACACCGCCCACCCCCACAAACCCCTCTCCCCAACACCCTCCCTACAAACCCCTCTCCCCAACACCCCCACCCCCACAAACCCCTCTCCCCAACACCCTCCCTATAAACCCCTCTCCCCAACACACCCACCTAGAAACCCCTCTCCCCAACACACCCCCACCCCTTATAAACCCCTCTCCACAACTCCCTCCCTATAAACCCCTCTCCCCAACACCCCCCCAATTCCTCTAAACCCCTCCCCCCAACACCCCCCCACCCCCTATAAACCCCTCCCCAACACCCCCCACCCCCTATAACCCCTCTCCCCAACACCCCCTCCCCCTATAACCCCCTCTCCCCAACACCCCCCACCCCTATAAACCCCTCTCCCCAACACCCCCCACCCCCTATAAACCCCTCTCCACAACCCTCCCTATAAACCCCTCTCCCCAACACCCTCCCTATAAACCCCTCTCCCCAACACCCCCCACCCCTATAAACTCCTCTCCCCAACACCCCCCAACCCCTATAAACCCCTCTCCCCAACACCCTCCCTATAATCCCCTCTCCCTATAAACCCCTCTCCCCAACACCCCCTCCCTATAAACCCTCTCCCCAACACCCTCCCTATAAACCCCTTTCCCCAACACCCCCCAACCCCTATAAACCCCTCTCCCCAACACCCCCTACCCCCTATAAACCCCCCTTCCCAACACCCCCCACCCACTCTCAACCCCTCTCCAAAACACCCCCCACCCCCTATAAACCCCGCTCCCCAACACCCTCCCTATAAAGCCCTCTCCCCAACACCCTCCCTATAAAGCCCTCTCCCCAACACCCTCCCTATAAACCCCTCTCCCCCCACCCCTATAAACCCCTCTCCTCAACACCCCCTATAAACCCCTCTCCCCAACACCCTCCCTATAAACCCCTCTCCCCCCACCCCCTATAAACACCTCTCCCCAACACCCCCCCACACCCTATAAACCCCTCTCTCCAACACCCTCCCTCCCCTATAAACCCCTCTCCCCAACACCCTCCCTATAAACCCCTCTCCCCAACACCCCCACCCCCTATAAACCCCTCTCCCCAACACACCCCCACCCCCTATAAACCTCTCCCCAACACCCCTTCCCTATAAACCCCTCTCCTCAACACCCCCCTACCCCCTATAAACCCCTCTCCTCAACACCCCCCCCCCCCTATAAACCCCTCTCCCCAACACCCCCTCCCTATAAACCCCTCTCCCCAACACCCTCCCTATAAACCCCTCTCCCCAACACACCCCTCCCTATAACCCCTCCCCACACCCCCACCTATAAACTCCTCTCCCCAACACCCCCTCCCTTTGAACCCCTCTCCCCAACACCCCCTCCCTATAAACCCCTCTCCCCAACACCCTCACTATAAACCCCTCTTCCCAACACCCCCCACCCCCTATAAACCCCTGTGCCCAACACACCCCCTCCCTATAAACCCCTCCCAACACCCCCTCCCTATAAACCCCTCTCCCCAACACCCCCTCCCTATAAACCCTCTCCCCAACACCCCCTCCCCTATAAACCCTTCCCCAACACCCCCTCCCTATAAACCCCTCTCCCCAACACCCCCTCCCTATAAACCCCTCTCCCCAACACCCCCTCCCTATAAACCTCTCTCCCCAACACACCCTCCCTTTTAAACCCCTCTCCCCAACACCGCCTCCCTATAAACCTCTCTCCCCAACACCCCCTCCCTATAAACCTCTCTCCCCAACACCCCCTCCCTATAACCCCTCTCCCCAACACCCCCTCCCTATAACCCCTCTCCCCAACACCCCCCTCCCTATAAACCCCTCTCCCCAACACCCCCCCTATAAACCCCTCTACCCAACACCCCCTCCCTATAAACTCCTCTCCCCAACACCCCCTCCCTATAAACCTCTCTCCCCAACACACCCTCCCTATAAACCCCTCTCCCCAACACCCCCCCTATAAACCCCTCTCCCCAACACACCCCCCCCCCCCCCCCCCCCTATAAACCCCCCTCCCCAACACCCTCCCAATGTGAAGCAGCTTTAGCTGGACACAGCTTGGTAACCTCACTGTCTAAGCTGCAGCCTCCAGTTGCTGTCTGTATATATCCAGCTTTAGCTGGACACAGCTTGGTAACCCCACTGTCTGAGCTGCAGCCTGCAGTTGCTGTCTGTATATATCCAGCTTTAGCTGGACACAGCTTGGTAACCTGACTGTCAGAGCTGCAGCCTCCAGTTGCTGTCTGTATATATATTTGGCTGAGGGATTGCAGAGGTTCAGACCTGCACAGTCTCCCAGGTCAGGGACTCTGCAATGGTGTCGCTTGACTTACCTGCTCAGTGTCTGCTTGCTGCTGCCAGGCTCGGCTCCCCACCGCTCACTGAGCCCCGGCTCCGTCCTCAGCCCAGCCTGGGGCGGGGAATCCGCCCGCCCCCACCAAAATCGCCCCGCCTCTGCCGCCAGCGCCGCACCAATGGCTAAACTGCTGCCTGCCTCCCAGCTCTGACCTGCATCTGGCCAGATGTGCATCGCTCCTCTGTCAGTGTGCACTGCTGCCCACTTACACTGACCCACCCCACACACACCCATACCCACCCCACACACACACACATACCCACCCCACACACACACCCATATACCCCCCACACACACCCATACCCACCCCACACACACACCCATATACCCCCCACACACACCCATACCCACCCCACACACACCCATACCCACCCCACACACACACACACACATACCCACCCCACACACACACCCATACCCACCCAGATGTTGGCCAGATGTGCCTCAGGTACCCAAACACCCAAAGATGGGCAGGGTTTTGCTGGAGTCACCGCCGGAGAGGGGGGTGGGTACAGGCGCGGCGGTTAGCACTGCTGCCTCACGGCGCCGAGGACCCGGGTTCGATCCCGGTCCTGGGTCACCATCCGTGTGGAGTTTGCACATTCTCTCCCCGCCCCCAGTGTCTGCTGCGTGGGTCTCACCCACCCCCCCCCCACAACCCAAATAGATGTGCATTGGCCAGGCTAAATTGCCCCTTAATTAGGGGGGGGGGGGGGAGAAAGTATTGGGTACTTAATTTTTTTAAAAATTAAGTGTGGTAGAGGCAACAACCCTCTTTTCAGAAGTGTGTACATGAGCACTTTACAATCATACAGGGCTGGGCGTTTATAGTTGGGCGTTTGATGGTCTGCGCAGACGGGATGGGCCGATTGGCCTCACTCCATGCTGTAAAATTCTATGACTCGAAGCCAGCGTCACCAAGGTCAGAGTTCAATCACGGTGGTTTACGAAGCTGGTCTGACCAATAAATACCTTGGTTTTATTGCTGTGACCTTATCTAATCTATGACTTGTGGGGGAATCTGCTTTGGAGAGTGTTGCTTCCAAAATGTTTCCCCGTAACACTGTGTCCTTCTCCCAAAGCCACCTACATGTGCCTCGCAAAGGGGAAGCCATTTCCATTCCTCCCCCCCCCCCCCCATAACCAGTGGCTAACTCACTACCCCGTTCTACCCCTGTGAACCTCGATTGGGTTTTCTTTTGTCCTTCAGTCACTCGTGCCTTCCAGCTTTTATTGCCCATTCCTAATTGCCCTCCGACGCCATCTTCTCGAACCCCTGCCGTCCACTGCCGGAGGGTTGGATGCAGCGGAGCGTCTTGCTGGGACTGGGTTCCCTCCGATGGCTGTTCGACCAGCGAGGTCATCGTCAATCGGAGCGGGACCCCCGATGTGAGAAACATCTGGAACTGAGGGGTGGTGCCAATTGCAATAAGAGAGGCTACGGGTGGTCTTAATAAACCCCAGGGTCGGCACCATTCCAGACAGACCCTTGTGACGACAATCACTCCACAATCATTTGATGCTGCAAAATCCAGCCGAATTGTCCCAGTTCCTCTGGATCGTTCCTGAATTTAATCTCCTGTGACACCCCACGAAAGGTCGCCCACGAAAAGCAAAGAAATAATACCCAGAGAAAGTTGCCCTCCCCCCGACATTCAATATGATTTTACATTATGGCTACTCCCTTGTCTGGGGCGACCATTTGCAGATCCAGCAACAAGTGTCTCCTTGAGAGAGGGAACGCAACGCAGAGCGTGATTCAAGAAGCGGCAAAGTTGGAAGAGACAAAACCTTTAAGATCAAACAACATCGGAGCAGAATTAGGCCATTCGGCCCATCGAGTCTGCTCCGCCATTCAATCATGGCTGATATTTTCTCATCCTCATTCTCCTGCCTTCTCCCCATAACCCCTGATCCCCTTATTGATCAAGAACTTATCTATCTCTGTCTTTAAGACACTCAGTGATTTGGCCTCCACAACCTTCGGCGGCAAAGAGTTCCCCAGATTCACCACCTGAAGAAATTCCTCCTCATCTCTGTTTTAAAGGATCGTCCCTTCAGTCAGAGGCTGTGCCCTCTGCTTCTAGTTTCTCCTACGAGTGGAAACATCCTCTCCACGTCCACTTTATCCAGAGTTCTCAGTATCCTGTAAGTTTCAGTGAGATTCCCCCTCTCATCCTTCTGAACGAGTACAGATCCAGGGTCCTCAACCGCTCCACCTATGATAAGCAACTGCTCCTCCAATCACACCTTCTTTTTCGCCCATGCTCACTGCCCCAGTTCCTCCAATCACAGTTTCCCTTCCAAGGTTGCTACTCCTCCAGAGACAGAACCTACCATTGGAGGAGCAGTGAGGGCGGGAGATGGGGGGGGACCTGTGATTGGATGAGATGGAACAAAAGTCCTGCACAACCAAGCGAACATGCTGGAGAGCTAATGTAATGTGATAACAGCTTGATCCTGGCTAAACAAATCAAGGCTCATCTTACAATGAGATAAAAGATTGCCGTGTGCTTTGAGTGCAGCTGGTGCCGCGAATGGGAGGAGCCAGGTCTGTCCAAACAAAGGAGTTACATCCAGGTCTCTAAGCTGAGCAAAAGGTTTTAAGCTTGGTCCTAAAAAAAAGGCTTCACTCTCCAAGGACTCTGCACCAAGATAAGCAAGTAAAACCTGGTTGTTAACTTTATACGTGAGAGGTATTTGAAACAGATGGATTGCTTCATCGGAATGTAGAGGCAAGTTTCAGGAAGCTAAGATATTGTATCTGTTAACTGTATCGCTATTTTTGTGTGAGAATGTGCTTCATTCTGTGTTCAAATTAAAGTTTGGTTTAACATAAAAGTTGTCTACAGGTCAGTGTTATCACTCCTGTGCTGCAGTAACATTTCCACACTGTTTTACCAAATGTAAATAGTTGAGTTCTCATCCGGGATCTTAACCACAATTCTGGTCCGGACCCATAATACCTGTGGCAGAAGATTGAATAATCCTATCTGTATAGATAAGTACTTTGGGTTATAAGGAAACCTTCGTTTCAACCACGATTGCTGTCACCCACTTTCTATATGTTTGCTCTCTTCTGGTTTTGAGAAACGATTGCACAAGCCATGTGTTGCCAAAGCGTTACTTTGAAAAAATAAGCGTTGAATCTAACTTGGCCGTATGGTTGGCGATTTGGTTGGACCTGATCAGTCCTCGAGTTTGGGATTGGATGAGCTGCGATACACGATACAGTCTTTCTGTTTCGAGGTCGTGTAATCTCACCTCTCCGAAGGAGGAAAGCCTGAATTAACAATGAGCACAAAAACAAGAGGGTCATGTTACCTCACCGCCTGGCGAAGGATTCTGTGTGTCTGAAAAAGGAGACCCTGAAAAACCTGAACATTTCCCCCCAAAATTGGAAGGTAGCCCTTGCGAAACTCTCAAAAAAAGAGCCCGTGAGAAAAATAAAATGATTTTGGCCTCGCTATGGGATGGTCACCCACAATGGAAAATCACAGACCCTGAGTGAATTGGCACCATCGGGTAGGTTGGCATTCGGAGAAGATTTCGTTGGAGAACGCAGTGGCGCAGTGATATTGAAACTGGATTAACAATGAAGAGACGCAGGGATATGCTCTGGGAATCTGGGTTCATAATCCCACCAGGGTGAAACTTAAATTCAACAAGAAACTGGAATTAAGGGCAGCAAGGTGGCGCAATGGGTTAGCACTGCTGCCTCACAGCACCGAGGTCCCAGGTTTGATCCCGGCTCTGGGTCACTGTCTGTGTGGAGTATGCATGTTCTCCCCGTGTCTGCGTGGGTTTCCTCCGGGTGCTCCGGTTTCCTCCCACAAGTCCCCGAAAGACGTGCTTGTTAGGGTGAATTGGACATTCTGAATTCTCCCTCTGTGTACCCGAACAGGCGCCGGAATGTGGCGACGAGGGGCTTTTCACAGTAACTTCATTGCGGTGTTCATGTAAGCCGACTTGTGACACTAATAAAGATTATTATTATTATAAATTACCAAGGGAGCCACTCGGTCCAATATCTGAGGAGATTAGGGGTGGGCAATAAATGTCGGCCAAGACAGTGATACCAACAGCCCATAAAATAATATAACTTTGAAAAGATGATGCACTGGTGATTGTTGCACCATAACATTTATTATTACGCAGCTCTTAATGAAATACCGGTTACGCAGTCTCACCCTCTTAATGTTTCAACACAGGACGCAGCCCACTTCTGTTTGCCCTGATTTGTACCAACTCTTCAGGTGTGAGTCCTGACAGTGTGAAGACCACCATCGATCATAAGAACGTGGGTCATAGGGGCGGAAGTAAGTCAGAGAGCCCCTCGAGCCTGCTCCGCCATCTAAAAAGATCAGTATTCGCAGGGGTGGAGGATTGCTGAAGAATCTCTAGTTTCTGAGTGAAGAGATTTCTCCTCACCTCCGTCCAAAATGGCCGCCCCCTTATCATCAACTGAACTGTCGAGTCGCAGAGGCCCAGCTAGGGGAAGCAGCCTTATAGGAATTGACCTGGTCAAACCCTCTCACAGTCTTACATATGCCAATGATCCCGTGCTGAACAGACATAGGCAGACACAGGCACTTCGCCCATGGGAGTGTGGGTCAGGAATCAAAAGCTCACTAACCCGACAGCCACTTGTAATCAGTTGCCGCCTTTAATATAATAGCAAGGTCCAAGGCACTTTGAAATTAAATGCAACATCCTCGGGGCAGCGCGGTAGCACACGTGGCTAGCACTGTGGCTTCACAGCGCCAGGGTCCCAGGTTCGATTCCCCGCTGGGTCACCGCCTGCGCGGAATCTGCACGTTGTCTGCGTGGGTTTCCTCCGGGTGCTCTGGTTTCCTCCCACAGTCCAAAGACGGGCCGGTTAGGTGGATTGGCCACGCTAAATTGCCCTCAGTGTGCAAAAAGGTTAGGAGGGGTTATTGGGTTATGGGGATAGGGTGGAAGTGAGGGCTTAAGTGGGTCGGTGCAGACTCGATGGGCCGAATGGCCTCCTTCTGCACTGTGTGTTCTATTATCCTGGCAAACCTCTTCTGTACCCTCTCCAAAGCCTTCGTATCCTTCTGGTAGTGCGGCAATCAGAATTGAACGCCATATTCCTCGATAGTTGGTTTATTTACAGTATGCAGAATGACATGAATCTGTCTCCTGCCCACTAACCTGCCCAGTGTCCCAGCAGCCTCCTTTCAGAAGCTGTTTTAGTTATATTGGTTGAGGGCTCAGTGTACCAAGAAGGACTCCTTTTCCCGTCTTCCAATATCGCCTCACGGGCCTTTTATCATTCACCCGTGGATGCAGACGGGGCCTCGGTTTATTGTCTCATCCCTCCGTGCTGGGACTGAAGCATTGGGCTCGATTGTGCTCAATTCCCTGGAGTGGGCCTGACCCAGGGGCGAAGGCAACTGCATGCAACACCCTCCACACCATAGAGTCCCGGGACGCGAATCGAACCCAGAGCTCTCCACACGTCCTTCTACACAATCTCTCGCTGCGGTTGTGACGACTAAACAAATAATCAAATGATCAACCCCTTAAAGGGGTCACTGTCCCGAAACTATACCGTGAAGGGAAACTTATCAAAATGCTTTGTGGGCTGATAAAAAGTGTCTCGGTGCTTTCCTTGAGTAAATTAACTCAGCTCATTAACTAATGAAGAATCCCTAAAAAGGTTACTGAATAACGATAAAGGAAACATTCCCAAGGCTAGCAATGCACTCCAGCCCCTGCAACGGGCTTTCTTTATATGTGCTCAACGTACTTAATCAGTCAATGCCCGCTCCCTGTGTTTGCTTACTTAACCTTGCAATTGTATACGGTATTAGTGCGGCCACACCTGGAGTATTGTGTTCAGTTTTGGTCTCCTTACCTGAGAAAGGACGTACTGGCGCTGGAGGGTGTGCAGAGGAGATTCACTAGGTTAATCCCAGAGCTGAGGGGGTTGGATTACGAGGAGAGGTGGAGTAGACTGGGACTGTACTCGTTGGAATGTAGAAGGATGCAGGGGGATCTTGTAGAAACATATAAAATGATGAAGGGAATAGATAGGATAGATGTGGGCAGGTTGTTTCCACTGGCGGGTGACAGCAGAACTAGCGGACATAGCCTCAAAATAAGGGGAAGTAGATTTAGGACTGAGTTTAGGAGGAACTTCTTCACCCAAAGGGTTGTGAATCTATGGAATTCCTTACCCAGTGAAGCAGTTGAGGCTCCTTCATTACATGTTTTTAAGGTAAAGATAGATAGTTTTTTGAAGAATAAAGGGATTAAGGGTTATGGTGTTCGGGCCGGAAAGTGGAGCTGGGTCCACAAAAGATCAGCCATGATCTAATTGAATGGCGGAGCGGGCTCGAATGGCGTACTCCTGCTCCTAGTTCTTATGTTCTTGGCAATACAATGAATGGGACGTTAACACCAAAGACCCCACAGAATCAGACTCCAGCACTCTCAGAGGCAACAGAACAGGAAGCAAAACAATGACCTTTTGAACCAGACAGCGGGGTCAACGCTGTCACACCATCAAAGCTATCACCGCAATGCTGTGAAGTGGCGAGGAATATGTGCAATCATTTCTAAAAAAAAAAAAATACTTGGGGGAATTTCTACACACTCGCCCAACCCGTTTGCGTCACGATTCTGTTGTCATCGTTCCCATCTGCTTCTGAAGTAAGTCAGCATCTATCTTGCCAGGATGTGACAAGGCAACTTAAGTTTCCTTGATTTGGTAATTGTTGCTGATTCTTTGTCAGCCAGTGGCAGCACAGATCAAGTAAGATCAAAAAAAAAAGTAAGGTTAAGGGGGGGGGTTGTTGGGTTACGGGTATAGGGTGGATACGTGGGTTGAGTAGGGTGATCATGGCTCGGCACAACATTGAGGGCCGAAGGGCCTGTTCTGTGCTGTACTGTTCTATGTTCTAAGTGCACACACTCCGTAGGGGCCCCAAATCCAGGAATTATTAGTAAAACTGCAGGGTTAGATGTTTCACTCCTTGCTCTCTGTAAGATGCTTCTGGAAACCCAATCTCTTTACCCGAGCTTTAGGTCAACTGGCCATATGTATCCTTATGTGTCTTCTTTTTTCATAAATTTAGAGTATCCAATTCTTTTTCTCCCCCCAATTAAATGGAAATTTAGTGTGGCCAACCCACCTCCCCGGCACATAGACCATAAGACACGGGAGCAGAATTAGGCCACTCGGCCCATCGAGTCTGCTCCGCCATTCAATCATGGCTGATATTTTTCTCACCCCCATTCTCCTGCCTTCTCCCCATAACCCCTGATACCCTTATTAATCGAGAACCTAGGGCAGCACGCTGGCCTAGTGGTTAGCACGGCTGCCTCACGGCGCTGAGGTCTCAGGTTCGATCCCGGCCCTGGGTCACTGTCCGTGTGGAGTTTGCACATTCTCCCCGTGTCTGCGTGGGTTTCGCCCCCACAGCTCAAAGATGTGCAGGGTAGGTGGATTGGCCACACTAAATTTTTTGGAAAAAATGAATTTGATACCCTAATCTCTGTCTTAAACACAGTCAGTGATTTGGCCTCCATCTTTTTGGGTTGTGTGGGGGTGAGACCCACACAGACACGGGGAGTTTGTGCGAACTCCACACGGACAGTGACCCGGGGCCGGGATGGAACCCATTGCTCTCAGCCTCCCATGTGGGACCTTATCAAAAGTGAGTCTCGCCCAGTTTAGCTAACTCGCCCAGCTAGGGGGCACCAATAGCTGAGCCGCTAAATGCTCCCCATGGTTACGCCCAAGGAATCTTCGAAAGGGAAAAGGAAAGTTGAACCATCTGAATTTGGCTCGATTGAACTGGGTCAGTTTTCAAGAAATGAGTGGGAATATTGCAAAGGTGGGCGGGTGGACAGGGGCGAGAGCAGTGGGAGGATCTGTGCTGTAATCTTTCTGTGATTCTGAGAAACGCTTCCTGTTTAAGCCTGGTCTGACCAGCAACTGGAAGCGAAGCTCCCTGCTTGAGTCAAATAACCTGATGATTCAGATCACTGAACTAACTGACCTGACCCCGTTGGCAGCGCCACTCACACTGTAAGGGGAGATACGTGCCCTGGTGCTGAACAGCTGTTTAGTCACGGGTGCAAGCTATTTCCACTCCTTACAGCAGCAGCAATGGCTCAATCTGCACATCGACCTCAAGGTCAGTGCCTGTTTCAAAATACATAGCTTCCCCAACCTGCTGCTTGCACAGGTTAATGGGCCTGGCCGCCTATTCAAATTCATGCACAACAGGCAGAGGCGATGAAGAACAAAGATCAGTACAACGCAGGAACCTTTGGCCCATAAGCCTGTGCCGATCATGAGTCCTGTCAAATCTAACTCCTTCTGCACTTTCGGGGTCCGTTTCCCTCTCTTCCCATCACATCCTGGTCCTCATATACCTATCATTGAAGGTAAGCATGCAGGTACAGCAGGCAATAAAGAATGGTATGCAGGCCTTTATTGTAAGAGGTTTCGAATATAGAAGCAGGGATGTGTTGCTGCAATTATACAGGGCCTTAAGTGAGGCCACAGCTGGAGTATTGGGTGCCGTTTTGGTGTCCGTATCTGAGGAAGGATGTTCTTGCTCTCGAGGGAGGGCAGCAAAGGTTTACCAGACTGATTCCAGTGTTGGCGGGACTGACGTACGAGCAGAGGTTGACTAGGTTGGGATTGTATTCACTGGAGTTCAGAAGAATGAGGGGGAATCTCATAGAAACCTGTAAAATTCTAACAGGCCGGGACAGCGTAGATGCAGGAAGGATGTTCCCGATGGTGGGGGTGTCCAGGGGTCACAGTCTGAGGATACGGGGGAGACCATTTAGAACAGAGATGGGGAGACATTTCTTCACCCAGAGAGTGATGAGCCTGTGGAATTCACCACCACAGGAAGTAGTTGAGTCCGAAACATTGCATGTTTTTAAGAAGCAGTTCGAACGGGATCAAAGGCTATGGGGAGAAAGCAGGATTAGGCTATTGAGTTGGATGATCAGCCATGGTTAGAATGAATGGCGGAGCAGGCTCGAAGGGCCAAAAGGCCTCCTCCTGCTCCTATCTTCTATGTTTCTATTCATGTATTTGTCACGATGCCTCTTAAATGTCGCTATTGTAACTGCTTCCACCACCTCTCCCCCGGCTGCACGTTACCCTCTGTGTAAAGAAATTGCCTCGCACACGTTCCTCTGAACACATGGTGATAATGTTTCCAGCAAAGCTACAGTAAAGGAGGAGGCTTTCAATCGACTGGACCAGTTAAAAAGGGAAGAGGAGTCATTGGAAAACCGATTAAGAGGGGTGCAGATGTTGTGCCCTGGTAGAAATTGCTGAGGTGGACCTTCAAAAGGATAAAGAACCGCTGGTCATGAGGGGGGGGGGGCAGAGCAAACACAATATTGATTCCTTCTCCTCCAGCTCTCTGCCCAAGAGGCAGACCTGGCCCACGGTGCCACATCCTCCATCCTAAGCAGGTTCAAGGAGACTGATCCAGGACAGGGTCCAAGACCCAATGCTGTCGACACCGGTCTAATCCACACTGACCATCCAGCCAAACAAGTAGGCCGCACCCGCCCCTCACCGCTTCCCCCAACCCCCAAGGAGTCCCGGTTCCCGTGGCAACATGCACCTTTCTATGCATGTTGTCCTCTGGAGCTGTGGAAGGTGATGGTGGAGGTGATAACTTTCTCTCCATTGCCATGGCTGCCCAGTAATCTCTCGCCCTTTCTACATGCCCTGTACATTTTTCCATTTTCTAATCCACGTTCCCTTTCGGGCAAGGCATACCCGATCACAACACCTAGAACATAGAACATAGAACAGTACAGCACAGAACAGGCCCTTCGGCCCTCAATGTTGTGCCGAACAATGATCACCCTACTCAAACCCACGTATCCACCCTATACCCGTAACCCAACAACCTCCCCCCCCCCCCCATAACCTTTACTTTTTAGGACACTACGGGCAATTTAGCATGGCCAATCCACCTAACCCGCACATCTTTGGACTGTGGGAGGAAACCGGAGCACCCGGAGGAAACCCACGCACACACGGGGAGGACGTGCAGACTCCCCACAGACAGTGACCCAGCCGGGAATCGAACCTGGGACCCTGGAGCTGTGAAGCATTTATGCTAACCACCATGCTACCGTGTTGCCCTCACTGGGTTTTTTTTTAAAGCGTCTCCGCTCACCTTTTCACCTTATATAGGATTCTGGGAATTTGAAACAGAGGCAGGAACAACTGCAGGAAACTATACTCCGCCTGTGTTTTTAAAAAAAAAACAACCGCAAATTCATTCCAGCTGGAGCATTGTGTTCGATTCTGAGCACCACACTTTAGGAAGGATGTGACGGCTTCAGAGAGAGCCCGGGAGAGTGGGACTAACTGAATTGCTCTTTGAAAGAGCCGGCACAAAGTTGATAGGCTGAATGGCCTCTTGCAGTGCCGTACCATCCTATCATTCAACGACCGACAATTTTATAGTAATGACTCTCGTCCCCCCTTCTTCCCCACCGGCCATCCTCGGCCCCCACTCTGCAAGTGATACTGCGACCAAGTTGCATCAGGGTGGGGCAAAGATCCATGACACAGCGATTTAAACTACAAATTGATTCGCTCTCGTTACAAAAGCTTTGTCTGGCTACCCATTTGCTTGCTGATTTGTAATTTGCGTTCTGTAAGTATTGACCCGCCCGCCATGTTGAACAATGTGTCAATTTCTCAATTCTCTTCATATTATTCAGGACTCTGTTCTGAAGCTAACAAACCCAATTTTCTGTTATATTTAACTTGAAAAATACCAGCTTACTTTTTCGGACGAACTTGTAATTTGAGGAACGGTTAAGGACTCTGGGTCTGCACTGGTTGGGAGTTTAGTAGGATGAGAGGGGATCTTATTGAAACTTACAGGATACTGCGAGGCCTGGATAGAGTGGACGTGGAGAGGATGTTTCCATTGGGAGGAGAGACTGGAACCTGAGGACACCATCTCAGACTGAAGGGACGATCCTTTCAAACAGAGATGAGGAGGAATTTCTTCAGCCAGAGGGTGGTGAATCTGTGGAACTCTTTGCCGCAGAAGGCTGTGGAGGCCAAATCACTGAGTGTCTTTAAGACAGAGATAGATAGGTTCTTGATTAATAAGGAGATCAGGGAGAAGGCAGAGAATGGGGATGAGAAACATATCAGCCATGATTTTGTTTTTAATTTTTTTTAGAAATTTAGAGTATTCAATTCATTTTTCCCAATTAAGGGGCAATTTAGCGTGGCCAATCCACCTACCCTGCACATCTTTGGGTGGGGGCGAAACCAACGCAAACACGGGGAGAATGTGAAAACTCCACACGGACAGTGACCCAGGGCCGGGATCGAACCTGGGACCTTGGTGCCATGAGGCGACCGTGCTAACCCACTGCGCCACCGTGCTGCCCATCAGCCAGGATTGAATGGCGGAGCAGACTTGATGGGCCGAGTGGCCTAATTCTGCTCCTATGTCATATGGTCTTATATGGACTAAGATTGGGACAATTATGAAGAGGGAAATTGGCCTAAAATACCAAGTCCAAAGTAGGGGGACCTAAGCTGGTTCCCGAGGCTAATCATTATTGTAGGGATTGTCAAATATTCCATGCTATCTTTGAAGATCGATGGCGAGGCAGTTTATCATTCGGCAGAAGGCTAAATCGGAGTGTAAGACACAGCTTGAGTCTCGAGTTCTGTCACCCCCCCTGCTGCGCAGAACACAGAAGCCCTGGCAGCTAGGCCGAGTTTAACTTCAAACTCCACCATCTCGCCCCGCTGTCAGCCGCAGGCCACTGGCAGCACTCCCACCTGACTCAGGTCATCTGCTCAAGGCAGACTATGGAGGCTTGAGCAGGCGGGCATTCCCGGGGAGGCACTGCGGGGGGGGGAGTGCAGCAAATGTGCTCAGACTCGATGTTCGGCAACTTAAAATTGACGCGTTTCCCCTGATTGCCAATCACTTCACTCCCACCCTAACCGTGCAAGCAAGCTTGCTGCTCCTCGCACACGTTCTGGCCTCGATAGTTGACTTGATAAGAGTCTGGTAGCTCGGAGGGTGGCCTGTCTGTGTCAGTTCTTTGTTCACAAGAACGGTTCAGGGGATGAGAGATTTCAGTTGCGAGGACAGATCGGGGAGGCTGGGACTGTTCTCCTGGGAGAGAAAGAGGCCGAGAGGTGATTTGATAGAGATGTTCGAAATCGTGAGGGGGCTGGATAGAGCCAACAGGGAGAAACCGTTCCCGCTCGGAAAAGGATCGCGAATGAGTGGTGGGGGGGGGGGGGGGGGGGGGGGGGCCAACAGATTTACAGTGATTTGCAAAAGAGGAAAATGCAATGGAGAAAGAACTCTCGCGCACAGCGAGTGGTTTGGGGTCTGGAATGCACTGGCTGTGTGTGAGGTGGAGGAAGCTTCAATTGAGGCCTTCCAGAGGGTATTGGATGATTGTTTGAATAGAAACAATGTGCAAGGGTACGGGGAAGAGGAAAGGGAACGGCACTAAGTCACGAGGCCCGTTTGGAGAGCTGGTACAGACACGGCGGGCCTCCTTCTGTGCCGTGACCAGGCTGTGATTCATTCTTTGAAAGATTTGCCCAACTGGGGACATATGCTCTCTTTTCCCCAGAACACAGCAAAGGAGCCCTCATCATGTACATGTCCAATCGCTTACTGAAAGCCTGCTCAAGCAAAACGGTTCTCGAGGGATATCTGAATGTTCCCTCTGCTGAGAACAGTCCCAGTCTTTCCAATCTCAACCCACTCGTATCCTCATCCCTAACATCCCCCCCCTCCCCTATCCCCCCCCCCCCTCCCCTATTCCATGTCAAGATATCCTTCCTAAGGTTTTAAAGAATGTATTCATTTACGGGGTATGGGTGTCGCCGTCTCAGCCCAGCAATTGTTGCCCATCCCTAATTGCCCCTTGGGTGGTGGAGCCTTCTTGAACTGCTGCAGTCTGTGTGGTGTAGGTACACCCATCGTGCTGCTAGGGAGCGAGATTCCCATCCACCTGCCTTCGCCACCTTCTGTCGAATCAATGTGTTGGCCAGGGATAGTGTTCTGCCTGGCAAAAGCCAGTGATTGGTTCCTGCTGGGTGATATTTCTGAGAGAATCTTCCAGAAGTGATTCGACCTCAGAAATGAAGGGAGGTGTTTTACTTTCTCTGTTGCCCACTGTCTGTCAGTGGGAGCTGAAGACCCTTCAAGCGTGTCAAAACCAGCAGCTTGCTGCTCCTCAGCGGCTGAAGTAAAAGAATTGATCTATTGGTTTGAAAGTAGTGAGTGTCTGGCATATCCTCTGCAATGAATCTGAACTGATGCTGACTCAGCAGGGAAGGTGGATAACCTTGCCCGAGAAGCTCATATCAAATCTGGGCGGCACGGTAGCACAGTGGTTTGCACTATTGCTTCACAGCGCCAGGGTCCCGGGTTCGATTCCCGGCTTGGGTCGCTGTCTGTGCGGAGTCTGCACGTTCTCCCCCGCGTCTGCGTGGGTTCCCTCCGGGTGCTCCGGTTTCCTCCCACAAGTCCCGAAAGACGTGCTTGTTGGGCGAATTGAACATTTTGAACTGAACTTCAGAAAGACATTGACTCAAGTCATCCCTGTCAATCATAGATCTCTATCCTTTTATTTCATTAATATTTTCTTTCTCTTTCCCCTCTGTGGTTCGTGTGTGTGGAAAGAGTGGGGTTAGAAAAGAGGGTTGGGGAAGGGGTAGTGGAAAGCCAGCTCGATATTCTGTCTGTTTATTTAAATTCATTAATTCGCAATGAAAGGTGATCCGCGTTTTAAAGTTACAAACCTGGCGACTGTCATTTGTTGGACTTAACCAAAGACCTTGTGTAATTAAAGAAATGTAACTTCATCGGCATGGCGGATCCAGGTCAAGTGAGGCTGGAATGGACTGCATACTGGCCAAGGGTATCCTAACATATGCACATATTGCAGAGATTTTCACTCAAGTGCAATGACAAAGGGTTAACTAAGCTAGGGGGCTCCCTTCCCCCCCCCCCCCCCTTCTACTGTCTTAATAACACAAGAAAAGGCCTTCGAGTCCTTCTAATGTTTCAGATGCCCAACGAACATCCCAGATATCTATCTCCCGTGACCTTATCTGATAACTCCAAAACAATTCGCTCCTTTGGAGTGGGTGTATTTTTGGAGGCTTCCAGGGTAGATGACGGGCGATCTTTCAATTGGCGGCCTCTAGTTAACGCCAATCGTCAGCCGAGCACTTAAGTCATTCCGACCAGGCACTGTCTGCGCCTGTGACCCACGGCCATTTGACGAACCACTTCCTGCATTTAAATCATGTCACTCTGATCCCACCGCCATCACTTCCCGAGGGAGCGCGTTGATACCATTTAATGCAACCAGGGTGATGATCCAACGCTGCCAGCTTAACCCCAGACCCCGTCTCTATCCTGTTCACCGTACACCAGCGTCGGGTATTTTGTGCTCAATTTGCTGGATTGCACATCAGCCAGCATTAAAGCTAATCCAACATTTGTCAGCCCAGTTGATCCAAATCCTTCTGCGATCACTTGTCTCGCTGACCTCTTTGTTCGGCTCACAAGCTTACACAGTCCCATAAAATCTGGCACACGCACATATCAATTACTCTTGCACAGGTTAGTCTGAGGTGCCATCCCTTCGGTGGGCGCAGTGAGGGGCTGGCAGGCAACGCATTTCACCTTCAGGGATTTTGACCCTGGGCTGGGTTCCCTGCTTAAGCGCCGACGCTGGGGCTGAATCGCGAGCGTGCATGATAGCGGTGCCGGTCCTGGAGTGATTCAGGGCGTCCTGTTTCACCTGGGACCGGTGCAATTCCAATGCGTGCCGGCGGGCGATACACCGGGTTGGGGATCGGCACCGGAGAGGCTGTCAGGCAGGAGCTGCATCGAGGTACTCCACTCCCCACACACCCACAACCCAACCAAGACGGAGCACGCCCATCCTGTTGGTGGGTCGGCTAGAGTCAAGAGGGTTCGCAGGGGGCAGCCAGAGGCGTGCCTTGCAGGCCGTGGCAATGGCGTTCCGTACCCGTCTACCCCGACCCCACCTCCCACTTCCTGGCCGCTCCCCACTACTCCCTCCGCAGAAGCCCCACCGGCCAGCAGCACGAGTCAGCACATTATAGCGATGTTGGACACTTTCTGTAGCCCCTCTCTCTTTCTCCCTCAGCAGCCACGGCGCCGGTCCCACGTTTTTTAAAAGCACAAGCGAACCTCGCCGTCGGGAATACCTTCTGGTGGAGGCAGTGCATCGTGGGGGGAGGGGGGTCCCCCTGAAATTGTCTGGTCGGGCCCATTAACGATATGCAGACGGCGTTTACTGCACAACCCGCATGCCCACGCCAGCGTGTAACGCATTCACGCCGCTGTCGAAGCGCCAAAGCAGGGCATTCCGTCAGGCGCCCTGCGCCGCCCTCGATTGTCGGCTGACCCGCAATCCTCTGGCGCCACCCCAAACCTCACCCGAGCTGACAACGGCCAACTCACCCCAAACCGCTGATCGAGCTCGAGGTCTGTCCGGGACGGTCACCGAGGGAGGCTGAAGAAACAGAAGGCGGGGAAAATGGCCAAACCACTTTAGGAATCATTAACCGAGCATTTGCTGACTGGAACCTGGGGGAGGGGGCGAATTCAGCAGAAACTGTATTGATTTGTATCGAACTCAAGGCTGAGGTTCGAGCAGAGGCTGAGAGCCGGGATTGGCTGGAGGGTGGTCATCAGATCTACCTTTTTTTTTTGTGAGAAAAAAAGAATTTACGGCCTCAGTCAATCGTTGGCCTCGGGCAGAAGAGTAATTTATATCCCATCGAGGGAAAACGCAGCTCTCGTTTATCTTCCCCGAAATAGAAAGGCTGATCTGATCTAGATTGTGCGCAGTACAAGAGTCAGCGAAGCAAACCTTCACGGAAAACATCCAAAGCTGTCTTTGAATTCCTTCCCCCCCCCCCCTCCCCTCAACCCGCGTTTATTTTCCAACGTCCCCCCCCCCCAGGTTAAGGACCCGCCTGCGCAGGGCAGCTCCACAGTAAACACGCTCAAATCCCGGGTTCACGTTGGCACAGGGAGGGGTCCACAGTTCAGAGCCACCCCGATGTTTCACCCGGATTGGGAATCAGGCCTCGGTTTAGCCACTGCACAGCACCGGGGGGGGGGGGGGGGGGGGGGGGGGGGGGGGTTGCGAGCAATTGTTAGCTGGCACAGCAGAAACCAGGCACGAAATTCCAAACCTTTTGTCTGCCCGCACGAGCAGCAGCAGGAGGCAATAAACTGCCGAGGGAACATCGAAGGCACTCAGCCGCACATCATTATGGAAGCCACCTTCAGCAGTGACTTGGATTATTATTTTTTTTTAAACACAGCGTTTGCTCGGATTGTGTTACTCTCTTCCACACGTGCATTCTTCCTTAAATAGCCATTGTGGCAAACGACACTGCCTCCTGCCCCTCCCACACTCCAAGCCTCCTTGACCCTGGCACCAGGCAGGCAATACATCCTTTGAGACTCGCGCTCCTGGCTGTGGAGAACAGCATCTATCCCGACTTTACTATTCCCCACAACTGTATTGCATTTATCTCTCCACACTCGAATGGCCCCCAGCACCATGCTTCCGCAGTTTGCTCACTCCCTGCCCAGTTGCAGGACCTTCAAACCTGTTGGTCGATTATAAGGGCTGAGGCTCCTCCAGTGCTACCTTCTGGTCCCCCATGCCCGCCTCTCTTACGGACAGACTTATCGGAGGTGTCTGCCCTCCTGAAACGAAAGTGTCCAGGTACTTATCCCCCCTCCCTGATGCATCCTTTTCTGAATCTCCATCTCATCAACTGAGTCAACATTCCTCACGCTGTAGACATCTAGCGCAGAAGGGCTTGGCATGGAACACACTGGTGCCTAGCAGCTCCCACATGCTACAGCTGCAACATCACCTGCCTGTCTTCTTTAACTTAACTCATCAGGTTTAGAAATATTATTCAACTGTCGTCTCCAGTTACACTTTGATGAATGTAGGAAATTGTTATACATTATATATGTAGCAGCAATATTTTTCAAAGTACTGGTATAACATACAGGCAAGTTTTGTGTCTGCAAAAGATACAATTAAGATGTTGTAAAAGTGGAATAATCATTGATTCTATTCATTTAATTGTTTACCCATATAGGCTAATGATTTTTTTTTATATATAAAAAGGTTCCCTTGGGTCTAGATAATTGGGGGATGGTGTTTAACATTAGTAAGGGGGCAGCATGGTGGTGCTGAGTAGCACTGCTGCCTCAAGGCACCAAGGTCCCAGGTTCGATCCCGGCTCTGGGTCACTGCCCGTGTGCAGTTTTGAGGATGTCACTCGCAGATTAGATAAGGGGGAAGCAGTGGATGTGGTATATTTGGATTTTCAGAAGGCTGTCGATAAGGTCCCACGCAACAGGTTAGCAAACAAAAAGCAGAGCATCGTAAGAATGGGGAATAATATACTGGCATGGAGTGCTGATTGATGGACAACAAATAGCGACAAATAGAAGACCAAGACCACTACACCCGTGATTAGAGGGAGGAAACCATTCTATCACTGGGTTACACTCGATTTCTTGCAATTTGTGTCTTCTATTTCGATTGACAATAAAAGTTAGAGTCAAAAAGTGACAAATAATTTTATTAGTTCTTGCACACTCACAAAGAGGACTATTTTCCACTTGAGAACGTGGGCCCAAGTTCTTCAGGTTCATGCACGTGACAACTCTGAAAGAAAACAAAAAATGTCATTCACATTTCCTCCCCATCGCAAGTCAATCCGACTCTGTCCAGCCCCTAGTCCTCGAGACTTGAATTCTCCTCCCCCTCTCTTGCATTTCACACTAACAGAGAAAATTACAAAACGCTCCAGCACGAACCCTTCCGTCTCTCACAGGCTGACTTCCCCGAGGAAAATAGACAAAGTGCTCATGTGATCAAAATGTTCTGGTCATCGTGCAAGGAGACACAAGGGGCTGGTTTAGCTCACTGGGCTAAATCGCTGGCTTTTAAAGAAGACCAAGCAGGCCAGCAGCGCGGTTTGATTCCCGTACCAGCCTCCCCGAACAGGCACCGGAATGTGGCGACCAGGGGCTTTTCACAGTAACTTCATTGAAGACTACTCGTGACAATAAGCGATTTTCATTTCATTTCGTTTTTTCAATTCCCACTGTGAAACGCCAACCAGCTATTTGGTGAATCATTGAATCCCTGCAGTGTAAGAGGCCATTCAGCCCATCGAGTCTGCGCCAAGCCTCTGAGAAAGAGCACCCTACCCAGGCCCACTCCCCCGCCCTATCCCAGTAACCCCACCTAACCGTTTGATACTAAGGGACAATTTATCACGGCCAATCCACCTGGAGGAAACCCACCCAGACACGGGGAGAACGTGCAGACTCCACACACACAGACACCCAGCCGAGGTTGGAATTGAACCCGGGTCCCTGGCGCCGTGAGGCAGCAGCGCTGACAGCTGTACCGCCCAGCCCCCAAGGAGCGGACTAGAAGTCACTCTTTACCCAGTTCTCATTTATTCACAAAGCGGAACACAGCTTTGAGAAAGAGTCCCCCAGACTCGAAACGTGAGCTCCCTCCTCTCTCCACAGATTGCCGTCCGACCTGCTGCGATGAACCAGTTTTCTGTTCTTGCCCCAGATTCCAGCATCTGCAGCAATTTGCTTTAATCAAATGTCACAAAACTCCAGCTATGCTCCCACCAGGACCCCCTCGAATTATATTAATAATAATAATCACTTATTGTCACACGGAGGCTTCGATGAAGTTACTGTGAAAAGCCCTGAGCCGCCACATTCCAGCGCCTGTTCGGAGAGGCCGGTGCGGGAGTTGAACCCGCGCTGCTGGCCTTGGTCTGCATTACAAGCCAGCTGTTTAGCCCACTGTGCTAAACAAGTCCCTTAATGAGCCTTCATTACTTGCATGCTAATACCTTCATAACGAAGATACCATTTGCCTTCCCAATAGCTTGCTCTACCTGGACACTGATTTATTTACAAGGACACCCTCTGAATAAAATTCCCTGTCTCACCGTTTCACAAATATTACACTTTTCTATTTTTCCTACCAAGTAAATAACTTTACATTTCTCCACTTTCTGTTCTATTTCTCACATTCTTGCCAACTTGTTTAACCCGATATGTTTACTGCCTGTCTGGACTCTCCTCGTCACTTGCTTTACATCTAACGCAGTACCATCAGCAAAGGTGGAAACATTACACGACTTCCTTTATCTCGATCTGTGATATCTTTATCAAAGACGGCTGAGGTCCAAACACGGATTACTGTGGCACACAGCTCTACCTGCCAACAAGCAGCTCGTTCCCACTCGGTTTTCTGTCCATTTGCCAATCCTCAATCTATGCCAAACAAAATTCCCCACTCCCGTGATCCCAAAATTTGTGCAGTAACCTCTTGTACGACTTTCCTGGATCGTCTCTGAAAATCAAAATATCCGACATCCACCCACTCCCACATACCACAGCTGCAACACACCATCTGCCCTGCCTTCCCCGACACGTTTAACTTACCTCATTAGGTTTCAAGTTTAAAAACATCACTCCACTGTTGTCTGTAGCTATACCAAATAGTTTTAAGATGTCAAGCTGTAAATTTAATGCAACACTCTCCCCAGTGCTGATTTAAACTGCTTAATAATAATCTTTATTGTCACGAGTAGGGTTACATTAACACTGCAATTAAGTTACTGTGAAAAGCCCCTAGTCGCCACATTCCGGCGCCTGTTCGGGTACACGGAGGGAGAATTCAAAATGTCCAATTCACCCAACAAGCACGTCTTTCAGGACTTGCGAGAGGAAACCGGAGCACCCGGAGGAAACCCACGCAGACACGGGGGAGAACGTGCAGAGTCCACACAGACCGTGACCCAAGCCGGGAATCGAACCTGGGACCCTGGCGCTATGAAGCAACAGTGCTAACCACCATGCCGCCCGTGTTCTACCTGTACCCCGCCTTGTGCCCTGGTTCCATGCCACTTGAAAGCACGACGAATGGTAACTTTTGCCCCAGGGCCATGAAGCTGGGCCTCGGAAAGTGAGGAGCGCACACTTCATGCATGCAATCGGAGTTAGGAAGGTGATAATTGATGCAAAGCTGACACAGACAATGGCGAGACGACAGGGCTTGGGGAGTGTTGCACTGTTGTGTGCACTGAACCTGCCCTGCAGGCCGCAGGAGGAATTGCAATTCTTAACCGAACCGTCTGGACCAGTGACGGTGCTGACTGGAATAACGTACAGGTTTCCCGGTACTAATGGCATCAGGGGACAGCATGGGGAGTGCCGTTCGGGGAGACAGTCAGCCGCGATCTATCGGAGGCAGCTCCGAGGAGCTGAATGGCCTTATCCCGCTGCTATTCCCTTATATCCCGCAGAGGTAGCTCCTGCTGTTGCCGTCTGTGCCGTTCCCGGAGCCCTGTGCTTGGGACTCTGAAAATGGGGTGCATACCAGGGGAGCGCCGGCCGGTATTATCCCAAATAGCCAGAGCCGCAAAGCCAGGACGTTCCCTGATTTCTAACGGGCAGGGAATGAAGAACAGAATCTCGTGAAGACCCCAGCCGCCTGCACACTGTCCTCCAACTGACCTCTCAAGAAATCCCTTCAGGAGTGAGGGACCTGGCGCGTTTCAAATCCACTTTGCCTTACCTCTCCAGCTCTCCGTTCATATCAGCTGCACTGCCCCACTCGCCACAAGAGGGGCAATCGTCTTGTATTTCATCAAGTGTTGGGAGCCTTCCTCCAAATCCACGGTGTACTCCCTGGAGGGGGAAAACAGAAGACTTGAGTTGTGTCCCAGTGGCTTGCTATGTGCAGACAAACCCAGGATCAGGCCACTTGGCCACTGGGATGGCGGTGTGGAGGTAGCGGCACTGGACCAGCAATCCTGATGCCCAGGCTAATGCCGTGGGGTCCACAGGTTCAAATCCCACCTGGGCACAACTTAAATTCAACTCATAAATCTAGTAACCCCACGCGGTGCTGAAAACCCAGTTGGATCACTGATGTCCCCTTCGAGAGGGAAATCTGCCCTCCTGACCTGGTCTGGCCTCCAGGTGACTCCACACCCGCCGCACTGTGGGAGGACACTCAGTTCGTGGGCACGTTGAGGTGGGTGACAAATGCCGGCCTCACCCAGCGACTCCCACATCCCTTGAAATGCAGCGAACCATTCTAAATCAGTCAAGGAAAAGCTTCTTCCCCATCATGGGGATGAGGGAACGTGATGCAGCGTCCAGTGTGGAACATCAGTGCAGAAGGAGGCCATTCGGCCCATCGAGTCTGCACCCACCCACTTAAGCCCTCACTTCCACCCTATCCCCGTAACCCAATAACCCTCTTAATCTATTTGGATACTAAGGGGTAATTTATCATGGCCAATCCACCTAACCTGCACGTCTTTGGACTGTGGGAGGAAACCGGAGCACCCGGAGGAAACCCACACAGACACGGGGAGAACGTGCAGACTCCGCACAGACAGTGACCCAGCCGGGAATCGAACCTGGGACCCTGGAGCTGTGAAGCCACAGTGCTGTCCACTTGTGCTACCGTGCTGCCCAAATCTGCTAAGTCCTGCATCGCATCAAGTGCACACTGGAGTTTTAAGTTATTCTCTATTAACCGGTGTCAAGTTATAATTCCTCCAGGTAGCAACCATTCCCAAATCTGGCCCGGGCACCTAACCTTCACACGTGGGTTTGATTTCTCGACAGGCTCATGCCGTCTAGGAGACATTAAACTGTTTATCCATGGGTGCGGGCAAATAGCCTTTTCCCGTCAAAACTCTGCCGGATGGCAAATATCCTGCTACCTCTGGTCCTCTGTCTCCGGCTCCACCAGAATGTTCTCCTGCCTCTCCTTCACTGTCAGGAAGACAAAGGAATCCAGGTTGGGCTTGGGAACTGAGGTGGAAAAGGAAAACAAACGGGTCTGATTAAAAACAAAACACAGGAGCTGAGCACAGTGACACAAAACCTCACTGGGTTACATCCACTCGAGGACAGTGTTAGGACACCGGACAAGACCCCGACATTTGTTAGGCTCTTGGACAAGAACGCCAAACAACTTTAATTTAAACACAGAATTAACCACATTAACATCAAAGAAAATAGCTTTACAATGATCAGTTAAACAACTCTTAAAAGGAAAAACTTAAACTTACTCACTCCAATTCAGCAACCCAATACAGCTCAAATGACACTTATAAATAAAGTTAACAAACAGATTACTTGTTTAGTTGTGTTGAGACTTTTGGACTGAGTTCCTTTCAAGGGCAGCTACGGTACACCTCTGCTCAACCGAGCGCCATTTGGCTAAACTGCTGTTCAATTTAAAATCCTTCTTTCTTGTCAGGCTCAAATCCTGTGGCAAACTGCAAAACTACAGACATAAGACCATAAGACCATAAGACATAGGAGTGGAAGTAAGGCCATTCGGCCCATCGAGTCCACTCCGCCATTCAATCATGGCTGATGGGCATTTCAACTCCACCTCCCAGCATTCTCCCCATAGCCCTTAATTCCTCGCGACATCAAGAATTTATCTATCTCTGCCTTGAAGCCATTTAGCGTCCCGGCCTCCACTGCACTCTGCGGCAATGAATTCCACAGGCCCACCACTCTCTGGCTGAAGAAATGTCTCCGCATTTCTGTTTTGAATTTACCCCCTCTAATTCTAAGGCTGTGCCCACGGGTCCTCGACTCCTCGCCTAACGGAAACAGTTTCTTTGCGTCCATCCTTTCTAAGCCATGTATTATCTTGTAAGTTTCTATTAGATCTCCCCTTAACCTTCTGAACTCCAATGAATACAATCCCAGGAACGCCAGCCGTTCCTCATATGCTAGACCCGCCATTCCAGGGATCATCCGTGTGAATCTCCGCTGGACACGCTCCAGTGCCAGTATGTCCTTCCTGAGATGTGGGGCCCAAAACTGGACACAGTACTCCAAATGGGGCCTAACCAGAGCCTTATAAAGGCTCAGTAGCACATCGCTGCTTTTATATTCCAACCCTCTTGAGATAAATGACAACATAGCATTCGCTTTCTTAATCACGGATTCAACCTGCATGTTTACCTTTAGGGAATCCTCGACTAGCACTCCCAGATCCCTTTGTACTTTGGCATTATGAATTTTCTCACCGTTTAGAAAGTAGTCTATGCTTGGATTCTTTTTTCCCAAAGTGCAAGACCTCACATTTTCTCACGTTGAAATGCATCAGCCATTTCCTGCACCACTCTCCCAAACTGTCTAGATCCTTCTGCAGCCTCCCCACTTCCTCAGCACTACCTGCCTGACCACCTAACTTCGTATCATCAGCAAACTTCGCTAGAATGCCCCCAGTCCCTTCATCCAGATCATTAATATATATGGTGAACAGCTGCGGCCCCAACACTGAACCCTGTGGGACACCGCTGGTCACCGGCTGCCATTCCGAAAAAGAACCTTTTATCCCAACTCTCTGCCTTCTGTCAGACAGCCAATCCTCAACCCATGCCAGTAGCTCACCTCGAACACCATGGGCCCTCACCTTACTCAGCAGCCTCCTGTGTGGCACCTTATCAAAGGCCTTTTGGAAATCCAGATAGACCACATCCACTGGGTTTCCCTGGTCTAACCTACTTGTCACCTCCTCAAAGAATTCTAACAGGTTCGTCAGGCACGACCTCCCCTTACTAAATCCATGTTGACTTGTTCTAATCCGACCCTGCTCTTCCAAGAAATTAGAAATCTCATCCTTAACGATCGATTCTAGAATTTTACCAACAACCGAGGTTAGGCTAATTGGCCTATAATTTTCCATCTTTTGTCTTGATCCTTTCTTGAACAAGGGGGTTACAACAGCGATCTTCCAATCGTCCGGGACTTTCCCTGACTCCAGTGATTTTTGAAAGATCTCAACCAACGCTTCCGCTATTTCTTCAGCCACCTCCCTCAGAACTCTAGGATGTAGCCCATCGGGGCCAGGAGATTTGTCAATTTTAAGACCTTTTAGCTTTTTTAGCACCATCTCTTTTGTAATGGCAACCATACTCAACTCAGCCCCCTGACCCTTTATAATTTTTGGGATATTACTAACGTCTTCCACTGTGAAGACAGACGCAAAGTACTTATTAAGTTCTCCAGCCATTTCCTCATCTCCCATCACTAGCCTTCCAGAATCAGTTTGAATTGGCCCAATGTCTACTTTGGCCTGACGTTTGTTTCTTATGTATTGAAAGAAACTTTTACTATCATTTCTTATATTACTGGCTAGCCTGCCTTCATATTTGATCCTCTCCTTCCTTATTTGTCTCTTTGTTAACCTCTGTTTGTTTTTGTAGCCTTCCCAATCTTCTGATTTCCCGGTGCTTTTGGCCACTTTATAGGATCTCTCTTTTTCTTTGATACATTTCCTGACCTCCTTTGTCAGCCATGGCTGTCTAATCCCTCCCTGGATAATCTTTCTTTTCTTGGGGATGAACCTCTGTACAGTGTCCTCAATTATGCATACAAACTCCTGCCATTTTTGCTCTACTGTCTTCCCTGCTAGGGTCTGCTTCCAGTTGATTTTCACCAGTTCCTCTCTCATGCCCTCGTAATTACCTTTATTTAACTGTAACACCATTACATCCGATTTTGCCTTCTCTCTTTCAAACTGCAGACTGAACTCAACCATATTATGATCGCTGCTTCCTAAGTGTTCCCTTACTTTAAGATCTTTAATAAAGTCTGGTTCATTACATAGCACTAGGTCCAGAATAGCCTGCTCCCTTGTGGGCTCCATGACAAGCTGTTCCAAAAAGCCATCTTGTAAGCATTCCATGAATTCCTTTTCTTTGGATCCACTGGCTACATTATTTACCCAATCCACCTGCATATTGAAGTCCCCCATGATCACTGTGACCTTGCCTTTCTGACATGCCTTTTCTATTTCCCGGTACATGTTGCGCCCCTGGTCCTGACCACTGTTAGGCGGTCTGTACATAACTCCCATTATGGTTTTTTTGCCTTTGTGGTTCCTCAATTCTACCCACACAGACTCCACATCATCCGACCCTATGTCGTTTAGTGCCATAGATTTAATTTTGTTCTTAACTAACAAGGCAACCCCACCCCCTCGGCCCACCTCCCTGTCTTTTCGATAGGTTGTATATCCTTGGATGTTTAACTGCCAGTCCTGAACCCCCTGCAGCCATGTCTCTGTGATGCCTACCACATCATAATCATTCACGATGATCTGTGCCATTAGTTCATCTACTTTGTTACAAATGCTACGAGCATTCAGGTAAAGTGCCTTAATGTTAACTTTCTTATCAGTATAGATATTGGAAGTCCTAAGATGTCCAAAGTTATCCTTCCTTTTTGTTGCATTCCTAGTCTGCCTCAAGCTTAAATCCACCTGCCTACATGTTATCCTCCTGCGTATCTTGCCATTTAACTCCCTGCTCCCTGTCGCTTTCACTTTCCCTTCCCCCCAACTCAGAAGTTTAAAGTCCTACTGACCACCCTATTTATCCTCTTCGCTAGAACACTGGTTCCAGATCGGTTCAGGTGGAGACCGTCCCAACGGTACAGATCCCCCCGGTTCCAAAACTGATGCCAATGTCCCATGAAGTGGAATCCCTCTTTCCCACACCAATCCCTTAGCCACGTGTTTACTTCCCTAATTTTCCTATCCCTATGCCAATTGGCACGTGGCTCGGGCAGTAATCCAGAGATTATGACCCTTGAGGACCTGTACTTCAATTTTCTTCCTAGTGCTTGATAGTCCCCGAACAGGTCCTCCACCCTAGCTTTACCTATGTTGTTAGTCCCAACGTGGACCACAACAACTGGATCCTCCCCCTCCCGCTCCAGTATCCTTTCAAGCCGGTCAGAGATGTCCCGCACCCTGGCACCGGGCAGGCAACACACCATGCGAGACTCCCGATCCGGCTTGCATAGGATACTATCTGTCCCCCTAATTATAGAATCCCCTATAACAGCTACTTGTCTTTTTACTCCCCCCTCTTGAATGGCCTTCTGCACCATGGTACCGTGGTCAGTTGGCTCATCCTGTCCAGAGCCCCTTTCCTCATCCATACAGGGAGCAAGAGTCTCATACCTGTTGGACAAGGTCAAGGGCTGAGGCTCCTGCACTCCTGAACTCAGGTTCCCTCTGCCTGCCTCACTTACAGTCACACTCTGATGTCCCTGATCAGTTACTGAATGTGAATTACTTAATCTCCCAGGTGTGACTGCCTCCTGAAACAAAGTGTCCAGGTAACTCTCCCCCTCCCGGATGTGCCGCAGTGTTTGAAGCTCAGACTCCAGATCATCAATTCTGAGCCGGAGATCTTCCAGCAACCAACACTTGCTGCAGATGTGGTCATTGCCATTCACAAGGGGAACAGCCAGCTCCCACATCATACAGCTACAGCACATCACCTGCCCAGCCATCTCTGATTAGTTAATTAATTTATTACTTTGTATAAATTTCAGTTAAAAAAACTTGGAGACCTCTGCTATAGTCTTTTCCAACCTAGTTCTGGTTAACAAATAAGAAAAGAGAAATAATAATGTAATAAGGCACTCACCTGCTCACCCCAATGGGTCTTATTATTAGGTTAGAGGAGGAGGGCGGGTGGGAGACACTACACGTGTAGTGTCTCGGGTTTCCTCTCCACCAGAATTTATTAACTAGGGAGGGGTAAACCTTCCCAGAAGTCCACGGGACAAACTTCCTGTTCCCTGCAAAGGTAAGTAATTTAAACTTACCACTCACCTCCCGATAGGCTCAGCCCCTGCCGGTATCCAATGGCTGGCTGCTGCAATTGAAATTGACAAATCTACTCACCAGCTGAAGTATCCCAGCTCCCGCCGAAATCCAACTGACTGCAACCCCTGCAAAGGTAAGTAATTTAAACTTACCACTCACCTCCCGATAGGCTCAGCCCCTGCCGGTATCCAATGGCTGGCTGCTGCAATTGAAATTGCCAAATCTACTCACCAGCTGAAGTATCCCAGCTCCCGCCGAAATCCAACTGACTGCAACCCCAGCTGAAGTATCCCAGCTCCCGCCGAAATCCAACTCCTCCCATGAATTTCATCATGTGTATCCCATTACAATGTCACATGACTTGCTTAGCAGGGCACTAAATACAACCCAATATATATTATCTACTATCCAGGGAATCTCCAGCAATCATTTTTTTAAATAAATTTAAGAGTACCCGATTATTTTTTTCCAATTAATGGGCAATTTGACATGTCCAATCCACCTTTCCTGCACATCTTTTGTTTTTAAGAGAGGTTTTGGGGGCGAGATCCACTCAGACACAGTGAGAACGTGCAAACGCCACACGGATAGTGACCCAGGGCCGGGATCAAACCCGGGTCCTCAGTGCCTTGAGGCAGCAGTGCTAACCACTGTGCCGCCCTATCTCCAGCAATCATAATATCCCATTAGCCCTCTATATTCAAAGAAGTAAATGGTTAGAGTCAATCATGACCTCACCTTTTATGACGCCTTAATCACAGTTTTAGAAGATACCTTTAGAAGATAGCCTGGCTACCTTATTGTCGGTTCCTTAATAATATTACTGCACCTAACATATACCTTAACTCAGGCTTTTAATAACGTTACTGCCACAAATACAATATATAACAATTTCTACATTCAGAACACAACATTGACCAACTCTTTATTGCATTTACAAGACTGTGTTGAAGGGGAAAGCTTCACCAGGTTCTCTGGAACTCTCGAAAGAGTCAACGGTAGATAGAAGAGGTAATCAATCGAAAACAAATCATTCCCATTGAAACGGCCTCTTCCCACCCACGAGAGGAACTCACCGGCTTTTAAGAGTTCCAGCGGTTGCAGGTTTGGAGGCATGTGTTTCAGAGCAAGGCCCCTCAGGAACGCCTCACAATTGGCCGAGTACCTGTGGAGCAACATTTTAAGAAATCACTGCGGCAGTCGAGTGAGGCGAGGACGAGAAGCGACTCGTGCAACTTGAGGCAAGTTAGGTTCCAGATTGAGCCAGGTTTATCACTTTCCTTTTCCGAGGCCTTTACGGATTCCCTTCCCAGCAGCACAGGGCGAGCCCAAATTCCAACCCCCTCGAGGTTGAAAACCTCTCCCATCATTTCCACTGATTTTCAGGTTAGTTAACGCAGAGAGAACAGCTCTTTCCCACTTGTTTTGTTCCTGGGAAAAAAACCTTCTAATTTCAATCACCTCGGGGGGGGGGGGGGGGGGGGGGGGGGGTCGTAGGTTTAACCCTTCCCTGTGAAAACAGCCCCAGTGTCTCCACCAACCTTGCCCCATCTCCCACCCACTCCCCGAGTGTTCATAGAATTTACAGTGCAGAAGGAGGCCATTTGGCCCATCGAGTCTGCACTGGCCCTTGGAAAGAGCACCCTACCTAAGCCCACACCTCCACCCTATACCCACACCTCCACCCTATCCCCACCTAACCTTTTTTGGACACTGAGGGCAATTTAGCATGGCCAATCCACCTAACCTGCACATCTTTGGACCGTGGGAGGAATCCGGAGCACCCGGAGGAAACCCACGCAGACACGAGGGAGAACGTGCAGACTCCGCACAGGCAGTGACCCAAGCCGGGAATCGAACCTGGGACCCTGGAGCTGTGAAGCAACTGTGCTAACCGCTGTGCTACCCGAGTTGCCATGTGTAAATCTCAAGGACTTTGAGCAGAATTAAGAATGGGAACGACAGGTGATTTTCCTTTCTACAGCCGGGAAGAATAAGTTAACAGTGGCCTATCAATCACTTAGCGAGGGAGAGATATTTTGTTGGAGCTTTGAGTGAGAGTTGCAAGATTTAATTCACAGGAGGCCATTCAGCCCCTCGGCCATTTCTCCCTAACTCTCGATACCCTTAACCAGCAAACATCGAACAGCCTCAAGTCTAGGAAGCTCGATTGAAGAGACAATGAGAGCTATGGCTACTGATAAAATATACCCTGGACTACTGATGCTCCCTATCGCACTCACTCTTTTGCAAAGGTGAATTCTTGTGGGGATAAACAGGATGGTGCTGCCTCGAGAAGGGACTTCTCTTTCTCCAGGATATGAGGGAAGAACTTCTCTATCTGGAGATGAGGAATAGAAGAAACACGGTGTTATTTTGTCTGAACTTATTCAAATCAAAAGTTAATTCGCAGGCAAATCACCTCAATCAAAGTGGGGACTGTCGCATCGCGGTATTGTCACTAGATTAATCATTCAGACGCCCGGATTAGTGATCCAGAGATACAAGTTCAAACCCCACCAGGGCTGGTAATCAGGAATAAAATGTCAGTCTCCTTAATAACGATCGGGGAAACCATCAGCGATTGTGTGAACACTAAACTGGTTCACTAATGCCTGAGAGGGAAGGAAATCTGCCGCCCATACGCGGTCTGGCCTACATGTGACTCCTGACCCACAGCAACTTCACACTCGAGGGCAATCAGGGATAAGGAGGAAGTGCTGGCCGTGGCAATGACGTTGACAGCCCAACGCAAGGGTTTTTAGAAATATTTTTTTGAAATGAAGTGAAATGAAAATGGCTTATTGTCACAAGTAGGCTTCAATGAAGTTACTGTGAAAAGCCTCTAGTCGCCACACTCCGGCGCCTGTTCGGGTACACAGAGGGAGAAAACCGGAGCACCCGGAGGAAACCCACGCAGACACGGGGAGAACGTGCAGACTCCGCACCGACAGTGACCCAAGCCGGGAATCGAACCCGGGTCCCTGGCGCTGCGAAGCAACAGTGCTAACCACTGTGCTAGAATGGTGCACATTAATTACTTTTACCAACAGGGCAGGAGAAATCCTCGATGCCAGAGGCAGGGAGGGTTAAAACAGACTTAAACGGTGGATTAGGCAGGTTCCCGGAAGAAACCAGATCAGAGAGAGAAGTCAGAAGATCAGGTCAGAACTATCTGTAGAACTGATCTGTTCTAGAAAGTAAGAGCGGTGGGGTGACTAGAAAACTATCGGTTGGTTGTTAAGTATTGCTTTATCACTTCGTAATTCCTCTTGATTTGTTACACTGACAACGTTTCATCTTACTAAAACCCCAAATAAAGATTCAATTGGTTCCAGAACCTTCCGTGAACGAGTGACAACATAGCTATTTGCCAGTTTTCATTAAGGATTCACAATTGCAGAGTCAGAACGCACGGCTCGCTGGACGTACTCAATCCACAATATTCAGGAATCGCTCGGTACACGCCAAGCAATTCCGCAAAGCATAAATAAAGGTGGCCGGACTGGACTTTGAACTAATTCTTGGGCGTTTATTCCCTCCCGTTCTGCTCCAGCTCTCAGCGTTAAAGCAAAATGTTTCACCTCGAGGAATCCTGTACCTTTTGCAACCGTGATCTCAAGTAGCTGCTGAGGACGTAGCGAATCCGCTCCATCTCCATTCGGTGAATGGTGACTTTCAGATCTCCCTTCCTCGCTCGCTGTAAATTCTGCTCCTGTGAATTGGATTAAAGTATGCGCATAGTGAACTTGCCCTTTAATTGGGAAAAAAACGAATTGGGCACTTTAAATTTAGTTTAGAAAAGAAATGAAAACGAAAGTTGCCATTATCCCCGAAGTCCTTAAGCTGCTCTCCCCTTTCTGCGAGAGAGCGGATTGGTGGCGATTGAACCAGAGGGTCACCACAGCTCAAGCGGGGGGGGGGGGGCAAGGTTGAGGGGGGGGGGTCCTTCATGTATCACCTCACTCGGTAACGGAAATGGAGCCCCACGCTGTTGGCGTCGCTCCATATCACGAACAAACCGTCCAGCCAGCTAACTCTTGTGTGTGCGTGTGTGTGTGTGCGTGGGTTGCAACTACCACACACTGACCAACGCTCATTCTTCTCAGCGAATTCTTTGCACTCGATCCCTCCATTTATAAACCCAGGGCTCCGGATGTTTATTTTAAAATGGCTTTTCTCCACTTGCCCAGCCACCTTCAAAGATTTGGGTACACACCTCCCCTGCCTGCTCCGTTCCTGGCCTCCCTTTTAAAATGGTTCCATTGCTTTTCATCTTGCCTCTCCTCACTCTTCCGACAGAAACGTTAGCGCTTCTCCCCGCGTAATTTAATCAGCTATGCGCCGGCCCATTCGGCCAGTCTGTGCCTCCCTGACGTCCGTGACGGGATCCCCCCCACCCCCCACCAAGTCCAGGTCACGAACATACAACAGAAAGACGCAGTAATCCTAACATCAGCACTCGGAAAGCACCCCTCCATTCTTCCCTCCCTGTAACAAAAGGCAAATACTGCGGATGCTGGGAATGGGAAATAAAAAAAAGAGAAAATTGCTGGGAACGTGGGTGTAGGGAGAGAAGCAGAGTTTATGTTTCGGGTCCGCCTGGTGCTTCTTCCGAGCTGATCAATGGTTCCATTCTCTGCTTTACAGTCCGTTTGCCAGCCAATATTGTATCCATGACGTCACCATCCCTTTAATCCCAGAGGCTTCGAGTTTGCTAATGAGTCTATTGTGTGGTACTTAATTGAAAACGTTTCAAAAGTCGACACACACATTAACTGCATTACTCTCGTTAATCTGGTAAATTTATCGAACAACTGAATCAAGTTGGCGAAACGGGACTTTGCTCTGAACTTATCCATACCGCCCGTCGTTTAGCCACCCAGATTTTTCCGATTGGCTGCTGAGAAATAAGCTTCCCCAGCACGGAGGTTGGAACTACATGCCCGGTGTTCCCAGTTGTGTTCCTGTCTCTCCCTCATTCACAATCTTCCTGTCTCTCTCTCTCTCTCCCCCCCTCCCTCCCCCTCCGCAACGAGGATTGAGCCACGAGTGTAAAATCCGCGTTGCTTGTGACTAAATGTCACTCGCACACTTGCAGCAGTAAACAAGCAGCTAAATCGGGGAAGGAATTGTGCCTCTATTCCGTTTTCCAAATAATCATCCCCTGCGGCTCAGCAAAGCATTGGGAACGGCCATCTTTCACTCAACCTTGAAACTGTGGCCGGATTGGCAGTGCTTGAGGGAGAGAAAGGGTTAAAGCACACGGAATTCTGACAGGGCAATCCTTTAAAACAGAGATGAGGAGGAATTTCTTCAGCTACAGGGTGGTGAATCTGTGGAACTCTTTGCCGCAGAAGGCTGTGGAGGCCAAATCACTGAGTGTCTTTAAGACAGAGATAGATAGATTCTTGATTAATAAGAGGATCAGGGGTTATGGGGAGAAAGCAGGAGAATGGGGATGAGAACTAGGGAGCATAGCCTCAAAATAAGGGGAAGTAGATTTAGGACTGAGTTTAGGAGGAATTTCTTCACGCAAAGGGTTGTGAATCTATAGAATTCCCTGCCCAGTGAAGCAGTTGAGGCTCCTTCATTAAATGTTTTTAAGATAAAGATCGATAGTTTTTTGAAGAATAAAGGGATTAAGGGTTATGGTGTTCGGGCCGGAAAGTGGAGCTGAGTCCACAAAAGATCAGCCATGATCTCATTGAATGGCGGAGCAGGCTCGAGGGGCCAGATGGCCTACTCCTGCTCCTAGTTCTTCTATCAGCCATGATTGAATGGCAGAGCAGACTCAATGGGCCGAGTGGCCTAATTCTGCTCCTATATCCTATGGTCTAATTCACTATCTTGTTAATTAGCAGTGATCTGGAGCAGTGACGGACATCCTACTCGAGTGAGTGTCAGCAAGAATGGCTCTCGTTCCTCTCAGTGCGTCGTGAGATTGAAGTGGGGCTTGTTCACTACCTGTGACCCCGTGAATAAGATCAAATACATTTAATACAAGCCGGACATTTCATATCGGGTTATGGAAAATGCTCAACCGATTATATATTAACAGAACTGTCATCAACTTCAAATGGTTAAAACAAAAGAAATATTTGAACTTTGGAGACAGAGGGAGCACACGGCTCTCACGGCCAAGGCTGTGAGCAGTCAGCACGCTCTTCGCTTAAAGTAGGAATCACTTCAGCCATACTGGTCCGGAAAAAAAACTGCGTGGAAAAAATTGGCGGAATGTGGCAACGCTACCCGTCAACAAAACGCCTCATGAGTCGCCCTCCGAACCTAGATGGGCTCCCGGGCCACAGGTTGCCCACCGCTGATCTGGAGTGCGAAGGTGAGTCGGAACGGGACAAAGCTTTAGCTGTGTTGCTCACTCCATGTGGTTGTACAGCCTCCCGACACAGGGAGGCTGGCTGGCGGATGAGGTTCCCAGATAGCGACCCTTTGAACCACATCGTATTCAGCACGCTGGGGAGAGAACAGAAACTTAAATACAGTGCTGAAAAGAGAGACACGTTGCGGGTCCGTCTCGTTCTTGCACTCATCCGGACAAACCCAAGAATGCCAAATTTCAAACAATCCTGAGTGCGCCCACTGCTGCACTGACAACCACTTAAAGACAATCAGCCGAGCTTGCAATGTGGCTCATTTATACTTGCTCGAAGCAACAGACTTTCACACACAGGGACCTGTTCTCTGCAAACAAAAGGGATATGTTCAGGCCGTGCGCCTCTTTTGAATGACCAGGGAGCCTATTGCATTCCGTTGCTTCCTCCATGACAACGCCTCTGCCAATCGGAATCAACTTGCCAGCCAAGTTGGCGGCACGGTAGCACGGTAGCACAAGTGGGCAGCACTGTGGCTTCACAGTGCCAGGGTCCCAGGTTCGATTCCCTGCTGGGTCACTGTCTGTGCGAAGTCTGTTCTCTGTTCAATCGGTACCCGTTATCTCCTGAAGTACAAATTGTTACGGTTTTTGGAAATTTGGCATTCTTGTGTTGGCTCTGGTGAGTGCACGAGGGAGGAAATTCAGCAATGTTCAAGTTCTGTACTCCCAGACGTCTGACAGTCGGACCCGCGCTTTTCCCTCAAAACAAGGCACCCGATTGTTACCATGTGGTCCAGTTGTTCCATCACACACTCCACAATCTCAGATTTATTTTCAAGGAGGTCAGGCGAATACTTCTCATTCAGCCAGGCCTGCGTAGAGATGAAAGGCAAGACTAGTTTAGGAGGGGGATACATGTACCAAGCAAGCAACTGTGGCATTCAAGCACTTCGGGAGGGGGGCTTCATGAACACATGGCCTCATTGATGACTCCAGCGCCACTCTACATGGCTCCCAATGCCCTCATCAATGGCCAAAGGCCTTGTGAAGCGAGTTCGCCAGCATATCTCAAGATCAACCTCGGGATACGCAATCGAGGCTGCTTCCAGAGACATATCGATCACGAGAAATCTCGCAGCCAGTCTGTACCGGGAGTAGCACATCAACAAGGACTCAGCAGCAAACAGTGCCAAAACAAACAGGTAAGTGTAGGGGCTGCAACAAGACTTGCAAACCTGGGAGAGGAACCTTTTGGTTAGGGCAGCATTCCCCTCGGGAAGGTGGTCATTCACTGTCTTTTTGACCCACTGCAGTCCAAGTGGCGTTGATCAGTGGAGGGCAGCATGGTGGCGCAGTGGGTTAGCCCTGCTGCCTCACAGCGCTGAGGTCCCCGGTTCGATCCCGGCTCTGGGTCACTGTCCGTGTGGAGTTTGCACATTCTCCCCGTGTCTGCGTGGGTTTCGCCCCCACAACCCAAAGATATGCAGGGTAGGTGGATTACAAAGAACAAAGTGCAGCACAGGAACAGGCCCTTCAGCCCTCCAAGTCCATGCCGACCATGCTGCCCGCCTATTGGCCACGCTAAATTGCCCACGCTAAATTGCCCCTTCATTGGAAAAAATGAATTGGGTACTCTAAATTTAGATTTTAAAAGTACATCAGTGGACTTGGAACCAGCAACAGTGAAGGAACAGCGATATATTTCCATGTCAGGGTGGTGCGCGACTTGGAAGGGAACCTCCAGGTGGTGGGGATCCCAGGTGAGCCAAGGTAGGACGCTCTTTTGGAGGGTCGGTGCAGACTCGATGGGCTGAATGGCCTCCTTCAACAGTGGGGATTCTAACATGCCCATGCAGTACCGCAAGAGGGCTGCACTGCTGGAGGCGGTGTCTTTCAGCTGAGACGTTAATGCGAGTCTCTGCCCTCCCCGGCGGCGGGGGGGGGGGGGGGGGGGGGGAGGGAGGTTAAAGGCCCCCCTCCCCTGGGGGGTGTTGAAGGGTCCCTCCCCTGGGGGGTGTTGAAGGGCCCCTCACCTGGGGGGTGTTAAAGGCCTCCCCTGGGGTTATTAAAGGGCCCCCTCCCCTGGGGGGGGGGGGTGTTAAAGGGCCCCCAACCCTGGGGGGGCTGTTAAAGGGCCCCCTCCCCTGGGAGTGTTAAAGGCCCCCCTCCCCTTAGAGCCCCTCCCTGGGGGTGGGTATTAAAAGGCCCCTTCCCCTGGGGGGGGGGGGGGGGTGTTAAAGGGCCCCGCCATGTCCATGGGTCACGTGGCCGCCTGTGGGATCTTGCTGTGCGACCTCGGGGTGCTTCACCTCCTCCAGTTTGGCGATGAGCTGAGCCGGGGTCAGAATCTCCTCCTCCTCCTGCTCGGAGTCCCGGGACAGCTCGGTGTCTTCCCCTTCCACCTCCCCAGCCATTCTCCCCAAACAGAGGGCGAGGAGGCGCCGCCAAGTTCCCGCCCGAAGGCCGGCCGGCCTGCGGCAGGCCCGACGTCTGACGTCAACGCGCCGACAGCCCGCCTAACGTCCCGCGCCGATAGCCCTCATGACGCCGCCGTCTCGACGTCATAGCGTCGCCCGCCCTAATGACGTCACCTCGCCGCCCTCACGCCAACGCGTCCCCATGACGTCAGCAAGCAGGCCGCCCGCCCTATCGACGTCACCGCTCCGCCTTCGCTTCCGACGTCGCAGTGACCACTGTGAGCGCCGCCATATTTCCTCAAGGCGGAAACAGCTTGTGAGCCTGACATTGCTTCTCTGGATCAACAATCCGCTCCCATTCCAGTTTGCCGCCTCCACTTTGCTCTTTGGCGACTTCTTTTCATCGAACTGGACTCTCACCAATTTGCAAACCTCTTCAGGGAGCAGATTAAAATCTCATTTGTGATTCGTTTTTCGTTTAAGGCAGTTTCCCTTTTAGAGACTGTCCCTTCAATTTGTACCTCGGTTCATTCGATCTCGGTCAATTGGCTACTTATGTTGGGATAAAATAGTTGTGAAAATATCCTTCCTGACAAAAAAATTAACCAGTTCCCTGTAATTTTCCGGCCAGGATCTGGTCCAGAGACCCTTCTATAAATTACTCAGGTCAGCTATTGGTGAAGCTTGCTATGATGCTGCTGGGTAATGTGTCAATATTGTCCATGGTTGACAGCCACTGCGAGTTAACACAATTGCACCAGAGAGTGCCAGCCGAAACTCTATACCTGCAATGTACAGCACCAAACATAACCAATGATTCAGTGATTTAGAACAGTACAGCACAGAACAGGCCCTTCGGCCCTCGATGTTGTGCCGAGCAATGATCACCCTACTCAAACTCACGTATCCACCCTATACCCGTAACCCAACAACTCCCCCTTAACCTTACTTTTTAGGACACTACGGGCAATTTAGCATGGCCAATCCACCTAACCCGCACATCTTTGGACTGTGGGAGGAAACCGGAGCACCCGGAGGAAACCCACGCACACACGGGGAGGACGTGCAGACTCCACACAGACAGTGACCCAGCCGGGAATCGAACCTGGGACCCTGGAGCTGTGAAGCATTGATGCTAACAACTATGCTACCGTGCTGCCCATGTGTCTGAATTTCTAACTCTGCAATTTCCCCACCAGCACTTTCTTCCATATTTGAAGGTGTTCATTCACATTCAGGCTTGCTTGAGAGTAATTCAATATCTCACCTACATGGCCATCCATCTTTTTCTCACTGCAGACAATGAACTGTGTTCTCTGCTTTGCTTTAGCTGCATGGCTTGGATGGGTAGTGTTCAACAAAGAATAAGTCTTGTTAGCAGACAAAACTATACATTTATTACATTACTAACTAAAATTCGTTCACATTCCTCAAGTAGAAGGTTCCTGTATTAAACTATGCTATCTCGAACTGCAGAACTCTCAAGTACACAATTTCTCACTCATGCCTCATCTGTCCTTCTGCTTCTTCAAGGCTCAGCGTCAACCCTTACATACTCATAGGACTAGCTCCCTCTAGTGGCTGTCTGTATACACTTCATTCACCCTTGCATTGTGATGGAACCATCAATTCCCCAGACACGTGTTTCGGATATGAATCTAGGCTTTAATCAACTTACTTCAGAGCCAGCCTGTTACCTGTTGATGAACTCTCTGTGAACTGCAGGCTGACTCTGGACAAGGGTATTTATACAGCAGCACTAGGGGGAGGAGTCGTGGGCGGAACCAAGGGTGAAGCCCTGTACAAGCTCCTGAGCATTCCCAGAGCTACTCCCCCTAGTGGTCGGGTAACGCTACTGCGCTTACAATATACAGTGTGAATTTGCCATGTTATATTCACCACACATTGCCTTCATGTATGATAATACCACAAACGGGAGTCGACGGACTGGACGCCATCCTGAGATAAGGGAAGGAAATGGAGCAAGGAAACATGAGCAAACACAATTTTAGTGGCCCGGTAGATTATAAAACAGGGCTTGTCTTGAATTCTCTAATAACAAGGATCTGCCCTGTTAAAACCATTCTTTCTTAATGCTAACCTGTTAACTGTTACTGCACCATTTGAGTGACTAAACTCATCACAGAAAAAGTAAGTCATTTCAAGAGTCTGATGAGTGTTCATTGTTCTTCGCCAACCTCTCTGGCACTAAAAATCAACTAAAATAGAGAATCTCATTCCTTCAGGTTTTAATTGTTGTTGGAGATGTATAAAATGTAGAATTAAAAAATAAATTTCTTGTTTTCTTTGTCCTTTTCAATCCCTCCTCAGCAATGGCTAAAGGCACAGTTAAAATTGAAGTTTCAGTAGTTTGGGAGCATTGGCAATGAGATCTGTGTCAATGTAAAGTGAAGAAACAATTTGAGATACACTCCTTGCATTCACCTGAGGAAGGAGCAGTGCTCCGAAAGCTCGTGTTTGAAACAAACCTGTTGGACTTTAACCTGGTGTTGTAAGACTTCTTACTGAATAAAATGATGAAAGTTGTTGCCATGGATATTAGCGGTCCACTGGCCGGACTGTAGACAGCCAATTGCTAGATTTGTCTGCGTGGTCTTTTATTAATTCACTTATGAATTAAATGCTCAGATTGCTTCAGACTTATCTTGATGCTGTTCTCTCCTGAAATACCACCTTATTTCTCACCTGTCCACTTCGAGGATTACTGGGATGCTCTGTTCATTTTCTCACATGTTTGCGATCAAACACTGACATCTCCCTGCGCGCTTTCATGATCACCTCGAGAGTCTCAAATGTTCTCCCTGGTTCACAGATTTGGGACGATGCAGGATGCTGCACCTTAAGCCCTGTCAACAGACATCAATCACCCTCATCTCCCCTTAGCTACACTGCCTCCAGACAACCAGCTGGGAGATCCATTTATTTACAATCCTGGACCAGACTCCACCAGCTGTAAGGATACTGGATGGAACCCCCAATAGTTTATTTTAATAAAGACTGTGAGGAAAGCATACATTTCACCAGGTGTAATTTTACCCAAAATAAGGATATGATTTAAAAAAATAACAGATATCCGGGTGTGAGTTACAGACTGGAACCTAATCAAGGGGTTCAGGGTGGTTTATATATAGAATAACAGATATCCGGGTGTGAGTTACAGACTGGAACCTAATCGAGGGGTTCAGGGTAGTTTATATACAGAATAACAAATACCCGGGAGTGAGTTACAGACTGGAATCTAATCGAGGGGCTCAGGGTGGTTTAGATATAGAATAACAGATACCCGGAGTGAGTTACAGACTGGAATCTAATCGAGGGGTTCGGGTGGTTTATATATAGAATAACAGATATCCGGGTGTGAGTTACAGACTGGAATCTAATCGAGGTTCTCAGGGTGGTTTTTATATAGAATAACAGATACCCAGAGTGAGTTACAGACTGGAATCTAATCGAGGGGTTCGGGTGTTTTATATATAGAATAACAGATACCTGGGAGTGAGTTACAGACTGGAATCTAATCGAGGTGCTCAGGGTGGTTTATATATAGAATAACAGATACCCGGGAGTGAGTTCCAGACAGGAATCTATTCGAGGGGTTTGGGTGGTTTATATACAGAATAACAGATACCCGGGAGTGAGTTACAGACTGGAATCTAATCGAGGGGTTCGAGGTGGTTTATATATAGAATAACAGATACCCGGGAGTGAGTTACAGACTGGAATCTAATCGAGGGGTTCCGGATGGTTTATATATAGAATAACAGATACCCGGGAGTGAGTTACAGACTGGAATCTATTCGAGGGGTTCACGGTGGTTTATATATAGAATAACAAATACCCGGGAGTGAGTTACAGACCGGAATCTAATCGAGGGGTTCAGGGTGGTTTATATATAGAATAACAGATACTCGGGAGTGAGTTACAGACTGGAATCTAATCGAGGGGTTCAGGGTGGTTTATATATAGAATAACAGATACCCGGGAGTGAGTTACAGACTGGAATCTAATCGAGGTGTTCAGAGTGGTTTATATACAGAATAACAGATAGCCGGGAGTGAGTTACAGACTGGAATCTAATCGAGGGGTTCGGGATAGTTTATATATAGAATAACAGATACCCGGGAGTGAGTTACAGACTGGAATCTAATCGAGGGGTTTGGGTGGTTTATATATAGAATAACAGATAGCCGGGAGTGAGTTACAGACTGGAATCTAATCGAGGGGTTCGGGATGGTTTATATATAGAATAACAGATACCCAGGAGTGAGTTACAGACTAGAACCTTATCGAGGGGTTCGGGATGGTTTATATATAGAATAACAGAAACCCAGGAGTGAGTTATAGACTGGAATCTAATCGAGGTGTTCAGGGTGGTTTATATATGGAATAACAGATAGTCGGGAGTGAGTTACAGACTGGAATCTAATCGAGGGTTTCAGGGTGGTTTGTATATAAAATAACAGATACCTAGGAGTGAGTTACAGACTGGTATCTAATCGAGGGGTTTGGGATGGTTTATATATAGAATAACAGATACCCGGGAGTGAGTTACAGACTGGAATCTAATCGAGGGGTTCAGGGTGGTTTATATATATTGAATTACAGATACCCGGGAGTGAGTTACAGACTGGAATCTAATCGAGGGGTTCAGGGTGGTTTATATATAGAATAACAGATACCCAGGAGTGAGTTACAGACTAGAATCTAATCGAGGGGTTCAGAGTGGTTTGCATATAGAAAAGCAGATACCCGGGAGTGAGTTACAGACTGGAATCTAATCGAGGGGCTCAGGGTGGTGTATATATAGAATAACAGATACCCGGGAGTGAGTTACAGACTGGAATCTAATCGAGTGGCTCAGGGTGGTTTAGATATAGAATAACAGATACCCGGGAGTGAGTTACAGACTGGAATCTAATCGAGGGGTTCAGGGTGATTTATATATAGAATAACAGATACCCGGGAGTGAGTTACAGACTGGAATCTAATCGAGGGGTTCAGGGTGGTTTATATATAGAATAACAGATACCCGGGAGTGAGTTACAGACTGGAATCTAATCGAGGTGTTCAGGGTGGTTTATATATAGAATAACAGATACCCGGGAGTGAGTTACAGACTGGAATCTAATCGAGGGGTTTGGTGTGGTTTATATATAAAATAACAGATACCCGGGAGTGAGTTACAGACTGGAATCTAATCGAGGGGTTCAGGATGGTTTATATATAGAATAACAGATACCCAGGAGTGAGTTACAGACTGGAATCTAATCGAGGGGTTTGGGGTGGTTTATATATAGAATAACAGATACCCTGGAGTGAGTTACAGTCTGGAATCTAATAGAGGGGTTTGGGTGGTTTATATATAGAATAACAGATACCCGGGAGTGAGTTACAGACTGGAATCTAATCGAGGGGTTCGGGGTGGTTTGTATATAACAGATACCCGGGAGTGAGTTACAGACTGGAATCTAATCGAGGGGTTCGGGGTGGTTTATATATAGAATAACAGATACCCGGGAGTGAGTTACAGACTGGAATCTAATCGAGGTGTTCAGAGTGGTTTGTATATGGAATAACAGATACCCGGGACTGGATTATAGAGATCAATCTGATTGTGGGCGGGATCTATCAACATTGGACTTTTCGGGATGGCTTTCCTGGAGTACTGTGCTGTCAATGTACAGACACATTGTGTTAGCCTTCAGTGTCAATGTTTTCAAATTAATGGAACAAGCAAAGAATTGCACCTCCTTCCACTGTCAATTTTCCCTCCATCAGAACCTGTTCCGATCTCCCAGGCAAATAAATGTTCCAGATCCCAATTCCCCACATGCCACCTCGCTCATGTGTTGGGTTTTCACTGGGAAATGTAGGCAGATCCCGTCAGAGGACAGGTGGGGCCCCGTTGACACACGTGCATTTTTCATGCGGTTTCGCAACTCTTGATGTGAAGTGATGGGTTACCAAGGGGTTCGCAGTTCAGTGAAGTGTAAAAAAAACTAGAGAAAAACATTGCTGTTGCCGAGCAACGGGAGTTCAGGGACACACGGAGAGTCAGAGAAACACGCAGAGGAGTGGTCAGTTATTGTGTGTATACCAGAGAGTGCAGGGAGAAGCCTTAATCTCTCTAATAAGAAGCCTGCTGGGGAAACGAGTTTAAGGAACTCATGGGTTTTCTCTGAAGTTGAAGTAATAGTGAGTTTCGATTGCCGGTTTTGGGTGTCTTAGGGAAAGATACCAACTGATGGAAAGCATCTACTGAATGTTGTTATGGGGCCAGGGTTCAGAGAACCCCAAAGTGAATCATGGAGTTCACCTGACCCATAACTTTTAATAGATTGTGGTATGGGGAGCACACGGGCCCACTCTGCAGATGTGATACAACAGAGATTGACAGTACTTTTAAATTAAAAGTGTTTATTTATTAAACTAGTTAACACTTTATAAACCCACAGTAAACATCTGAACAACTATCAACACCAATAAATCCCCCAAAGAATACAGTACTCTATAAGTAACTCTTAATCTTTTCTTGTAACACCCAGAAGACAAAAAGAACACTCTTTACAGAAAGACATCAGGTTTAACTTCACTACTGAGAACAGTTGCCACTTTGAAATCACTAAATGAACATTCATAAGCTCGCAAAGATTGATACACATCTCGCTGTGGCTGCAGCTTTACCACGTCTAAAACAAAACCAAACCCACCCTGCAGCAAAAGTAAAAAGCCGACAGACAGCCCGGTTCCACCCACTCTCTGACATCACTGCAGTAGTAAACACCCATTTCTTAAAGGCACTCGCACTACAGATATTTATGTACACACCCATTTATAAAGACCCATTTCTTAAAGGTACGCTCACATGACAGAGGCAAATTTTGGATGTGAGATCTTACTTTCAGCTTTTTTTTTTGTTTTAGGCTGTTTGCTGTAGGGGGTGTTTTAGTTTTGTTTTCAGTGTTGGAGCTGAAGCCAGACAGAGCAGGTGTACTGTTGATCTCTCTGCCATGAAAAGACTATCTTTTGATCATTCGGTGAATTCAGAATTATAAATGTTTTCAGTAGTGACTTTAAGCTGATGTGCTTCTGTTAAAAAGTTTTTCTTTTGTAAGCCTTCTGGATGTTAGAAGGACAGCGTAACCATTACTTAGTGTTCTATTCTTTGGGGGTTGTATTTGAATTGATGGTTGCTAAGATGTTCACTGTATGTTTTAAAAAGGTTAACTTGAGTTCATAGAATAAACATTGTTTTGCTTTAAAAAATACTTTTCCATTTCTGCTGTCCCACACCTGTAGAGTGGGCCGTGTGCTCCCCATACCACAATCTATTAAAAGTTGTGGGTCAGGTGAACTCCATGATACACTTTGGGGTTCTCTAAACACTGGCCCATAACACCTCCAAGTCCGTGAAACACAAAACTGTGAGCTACAGGATGGGGAGAGGATCAAAGTCCAAGCTTGTAATTGTGCGGGAGAACAGGAATCAGGTTGCCCACTATTCACGGTGATGGAACACTCCAGGAACCAGATATCTACAGTCACCACACATCAGGGGGCAGCAGGGTAGCATGGTGGTTAGCATAAATGCTTCACAGCTCCAGGGTCCCAGGTTCGATTCCCGGCTGGGTCACTGTCTGTGTGGAGTCTGCACGTCCTCCCCCTGTGTGCGTGGGTTTCCTCCAGGTGCTCCGGTTTCCTCCCACAGTCCAAAGATGTGCGGGTTAGGTGGATTGGCCGTGATAAATTGCCCGTAGTGTCCTAATAAAAGTAAGGGGGGGGGGTTGTTGGGTTATGGGTATAGGGTGGATACGTGGGTTTGAGTAGGGTGATCATGGCTCGGCACAACATTGAGGGCCGAAGGGCCTGTTCTGTGCTGTACTGTTCTATGTTCTATGTTCTATCACGTCACAGCAAAAGGATTACTGAAACTTTGAGGTGTGGAAATTTCTGATGTAAAAGTGGATTGGAGATTTGGTAAATCCTGACGTTGGTTTTACAACGAGTTCCACCTGCTGTTCTTTTTTTAAAATTTAGAGTACCCAATTATTTTTTTCCAATTAAGGGGCAATTTAGCGTGGCCAATCCACCTACCCTGCACATCTTTGGGTTGTGGGGGTGAGACACACGCAGACACAGGGAGAATGTGCAAACTCCACATGGGCAGTGACCCGGAGCCGGGATCGATCCCGGGTCCTCGGCGCCGTGAGGCAGCAGTGCTAACCACTGCGCCGCCGTGCCGGCCTTATGTCTGCTGTTCAACCTTCACCTGGCACTTATCCATCCACTTGGGTGTCGAGCTGTCTGATTAGTTATTGAAAAAAGAACAGAGTGGCTGCAGGGAAATTCTTTTCAACCACGGCAATCAGCTGCCTCCTCAAGCCAAGCTCCTCAACAATTCAGGATTACAGCCTGATGACATCTAGGCCTCAGAGTTGTCAATGACAGGAAGCAGCAGCGCTGATTTGGGCAAATCTGGGCAGGCATCATTATCTCCTGTAATCTATCTGGTTTTATTAGAATCCTCCAGCTTTAAAGCCCTTCTTAACAGCTAAATCCATGTTTATTTAGCACACGCCAGGGACAGAACGTTGCCATGGACAGCAGAGGCCCCAGGCTTCGTCACCACAGCTGCCCAACTGCGGCTTTGGCATTCCGGCCCTGCGATGAATGGGGCCAGATACTCGGGAATGGGGCCAGGACTCCTGGAATTGGGATTTGCAGGCTGTGTCACTCACAGCGGAGGGGACCACCACAATCCCGACCCTGCATCAGAAACGGTTCCTCGGCGTTGCCACAGAGAAAGAAAGAGACAGAGAGAGACAGACTGACTGAGGGATGGAGAGAGAGAGAGAGAGAGAGACAGAGAGACAACGAGGGAGAGAGTTACAGAGAGAGACAGAGAACGAGAGTCAGCGTCAGACAGGCAGAGAGAGACAGAGAGGGAGATGGTTACAGAGAGAGAGATAGACAAAGACGGAGAGAGAGTTACAGAGAGAGAGAGAGAGAGACACAGAGAGATGGACATAGAGAGAGAGAGACAGAGGGACAGAGATACACAGAGAAAGAGGGTTACAGAGGGAGAGTGAGAAACAGAGAGAGGGGGCAGAGAGAGACAGACAGAAAGAGAGAGAGAGAGTTACACAGAGAGAAAGAGAGAGACTAAGAGATGGACAGAGAGAGAGTTACAGACAGAGAGAGAGAGACAGAGACACAGAGAGATGGACATAGAGAGAGAGAGACAGAGGGACAGAGCGACACAGAGAAAGAGGGTTACAGAGGGAGAGTGAGAAACAGAGAGAGGGTGGCAGAGAGAGACAGACAGAAAGAGAGAGAGAGAGAGAGAGAGAGTTACAGAGAGAGAGAGAGACTAAGAGATGGACAGAGAGAGAGAGTTACAGACAGAGAGAGAGAGACAGAGACACAGAGAGATGGACATAGAGAGAGAGAGACAGAGGGACAGAGAGACACAGAGAAAGAGGGTTACAGAGGGAGAGAGAGGGTGGCAGAGAGAGACAGACAGAAAGAGAGAGAGAAAGTTACACAGAGAGAGAGAGAGACTAAGAGATGGACAGAGAGAGAGTTACAGAGAGAGAGAGAGAGAGAGAGAGCCTAAGAGATGGACAGAGAGAGAGTTACACAGAGAGAGAGCGAGAGGGGGAAAGAGAGAGAGAGAGACATACATACAGACACAGAGAGGCAGAGAGAGAGAAACAGAAAGAGGGACAGAGAGAGTCAGAGAGGGAGAGAGTTACAGAGAGAGAGAGAGACAGAGAGAGAAAGAGTGAGACAGAGAACTCCTCATAACTGACCCTTCAACTCAGGGGAATAGCTGCTCCCTATCCACCCTGCCCATGCCCCTCACAATCGTGTCGACCTCGATCAGGTCCCCCCTCAGTCTTCTCTGCTCCATCGAAAACAACCCAAGCCTACCCAACCTCTCTTCATACCTTAAACATTCCATTCCAGGCAGCCTCCTGGTGAATCGCCTCTGCACCCTCTCTCGTGCAATTACATCCTCCCTATAATGCAGCAACCAGAATTTGCACACAGTATTCCAGCTGTGGCCTCACCAAAGTTCTACACAACTCCAACATGACCTCCCTGCTTTTATAATCTATGCCTTTTTCACCACCCCATTAACCTGCCCTCCTGCCTTCAGAGATCTATGGACAAACACGCCAAGGTCTCTTTGTTCCTCGGAACTTCCCAGTGTCAGGCCATTCATTGAATACTACCTTGTCACATTACTCCTTCCGAAGTGTTCTCACCTCACACTTTTCAGGGTTAAATTCCATCAGCCGCTTTTCTGCCCATTTTACCATCCTGTCTGTATCTTCCTGTGACCCAAGACACTCAATCTCATTGTTAACCACCCGGCCAGTCTTTGTGTCATCCGCAAACTTACTGATCCTATCCTCCACATAGTCATCTATATCATTTATATAAATGACAACAGTAAGATGTCTTACAGCACCAGGTTAAAGTCCAACAGGTTTGTTTCAAACACGAGCTTTCGGAGCACTGCTCCTTTTGAGGATTCACCTGAAGAAGGAGCTGCGTTCCGAAAGCTAGTGTTGGACACGTTGGACTTTAACCTGGTGTTGTCAGGCATCTTACTGTGCTCACCCCAGTCCAACGCCGGCATCTCCACATCATAAATGACAACAATAGGGGACCCAGCACAGATCCCTGTGGTACCCCACTGGGCCCTGGCTTCCAGTCACTAAAGCAGCCGCCTGTCATCGCCCTCTGTCTCCGACAGCTAAGCCAATTATGAATCCTTATCAAACGGTTTCCCATCATTGGCACCAACGGAATTCTCCCGGTTTTCTAACCTGAACCAACACTTTGAAAAAAGTAAGGTAAGATCCCACCCTATAGACTTGCAAACAGTCAGGCGCCCTGCTACCTCTGGGAGTAGGCGGACATGCGGGTCCTCCAGACTTTTCGCAATGCTCCCGTTTATTGGGAATTCCCTTGTTGTGTTCCCATACACGCGAACCTGGTGCTGCCCTCTGCTGGATCAAACCAATGAGGAAGACAAATCAGTCCTCAATAAACTCACAAAGCTTATTTCAACAGATACGTAAGTTTCAAGGATTACAGCTGGAACCAAAAATACGACCCGATAGAGAGAGAACTTGGCCAGGCTCGCTCTGGAGTGTGTGTGCCCTGAATTTCCAAACTCAGCCTTGCGAATGTCGATCCCTGGGTTGCCGCTGTTGATTCTGGAAGTCCCTGCTTTTATTTAATAAGGTTTTAAGTTCTTAGTTTACAGTTCATTTACATGAACAATCCTGTAACACATAGGCCTCGTTCGTCCTTGAGCGAGCCTTGCTTTCGCTGTTGCAAAACAAAGTGTCTCCAGTTGCAAGCCATCGTTTTGTCTGGTCCCACAAAATTAAGTTTTTGCTGAAGTTTAATGAATCACCTCAGGGTTAAACTCCATCTGCCATTTTTCGGCCCAGCTCTGCGTCCTATCAATGTCTCTTTGCAGCCTACAACAGCCCTCCACCTCATCCACTACTCCATGTCAGAGAAAGGCACAAATGAAAAGTGGAGCTTGTTCAAGGAACAAATACTGCGTGTCCCTTGATAGGTTTGTCCCTGTCAGGCAGGGAGGAAATGGCCGTGTGAGGGAACCATGGTTCACAAAAGAGGTTGAATGTCTTGTCAAGAGGAAAAAGGAAGAGTATGTAAGGATGAGAAAACAAGGTTCAGTTGGGTCGCTTGAGGGTTACAAGATAGCAAGGAATGAGCTAAAAATAAAGGGCTTAGGAGAACTAGGAGGGGGCATGAGAAGTCCTTGGCGGGTCGGATCAAGGAAAACCCCAAGGCTTTTTACTCTTATGTAAGAAATAAAAGAATGACCAGGGTGAGGGTAGAGCCGGTCAAGGACAGTAGTGGGAACTTGTGCATGGAGTCAGAAGAAATAGGAGGTGTTGAATGAATACTTTTCTTCAATGTTCACCAAGGAGAGGGGCCATGTTTTTGAGGATGAGAGTGTGATACAGGCGGGTAGGCTGGAGGAGGTAGATGCTCTGAGGAAGGATGTATTAGCAATTTTGAAAAACCTGAGGGTCGACAAGTCCCCTGAGCCAGATGGGGTATATCCAGGGATTCTTTGGGAGGCAAGGGATGAGATTGCAGAGCCTTTGGCTTTGATCTTTGGGTCCTCACCGTCCATGGGGACGGCAGGGTCCTGGGGAATGTGGAGGAACAGAGAGATCTTGGGGTTCATGTCCACAGATCTCTGAAGGTTGCCACTCAAGTGGATAGAGCCGTGTGTCAGCGTTTATTAACAGGGGGCTTGAGTTTAAGAGCCGCGGGGTTATGCTGCAACTATACATGACCCTGGTGAGGCCACATTTGGAGTATTGTGTGCAGTTCTGGTCACCTCATTATAGGAAGGATGTGGAAGCATTGGAAAGGGTGCAAAGGAGATTTACCAGGATGCTGCCTGGATTGGAGGGTAGGTCTTATGAAGAAAGGTTGAGGGAGCTAGGGCTTTTCTCTTTGGAGCGAAGGAGGATGGGAGGCAACTTAGAGGTTTATAAGATGATGAGGGGAATAGATAGAGTGGACGTTCAGAGACTATTTCCTCAGGTGGATGTAGCTGTTACAAGGGGGCATAACTATAAAGTTCGGGGTGGGAGATATAGGAGGGATGTCCGAGGTAGGTTCTTTACTCCGAGAGTTGTTAGGGTGTGGAATGGACTGCCTGCTGTGATAGTGGAGTCGGACACTTAAGGAACTTTCAAGCGGTTATTGGATAGGCACATGGAACACACCATAATGACAGGGAGTGGAATAGCTTGATCTTGGTTTTGGACAATGCTCGGCACAACATTGAGGGCCGAAGGGCCTGTTCTGTGCTTTACTGTTCTATGTTCTATGTTTGTTCTGGGCTAGGGTTTAGAAAACTCCAAAGTATATCACGGAGTTCACCTGACCTACAACTGTTTGTAGATTTTGGGTACGAGCAGCACAAGGGCCTACTTTTCAGGTCTTATTCGACCGAGGCCTTCAGCATTTTAAATCAAAAACAACGTTTATTCGACAAATTCTTGAACATTTTTCTAAACACACACAGTAAGCATTTTTATCAACTACAAACGTAAATACCCCACACGGCTACAGTTCTCTCTCTATATTATGTATATTATATATAAATCCTTAATGACTTCCCGTTCAACTGTTTCAATTTGATAACAACGTCCAATAAACCAGAGCTACCCTTTCCCAAAACAGTAGGTTTGAGTTCTTTCCAGAAAACAGTTACCATTTTTAAATTATCAAGTAATCCGGACACCTTTTAACATGCAGAGAGAGACACGAGAAGCCTTCTTTGTCTGAATCCAGCTTCCAACTGTGTAAAATGAAGGTAAAACTCAGAGCCACAGCCCAGCTCCACCCACACAATGACATCATTGAAGCCATGTGATAAGCCAAAACATTTCTTAAAGGGAAACTGACATGACAAGTTTTCACACACACATCAGTCTGTTTGGCCACTTTTCCCATCATGCCTCACGGCACAATGTTTGCCACCTTTCCTACCCAGCACACTCCAAATTGGATTCCATTTGCCTCAGTTTTACTCACTGAGCCCATTAATACCTTCCCGCACCCCACAGCGTTCTCCCCAGTGGGAGAGAGCGAAGGCAGGGGTTAATTCAAGTACCAAGGTGTCACACAATAGCAGCAGGCTTGAATTAATATTGCTCAGAACAACACGCGTCAGAAGTGACACTTAGCAAACTGATTGAACTTGGAGTATCTTTGGAACATTACCATATAAATTGCAAAGAAAAAAATGAAGAGGACCAATCTGCTATGGTTTGTTTCAGGCAAAGCTCTGCACAGATTTACCCAGCTTGCATTTATACAAGACCGTAAACATCCCCCAGATTGTCCCAGGGGCATTATCGAGTGTTGCCCCTTCAAGCCTCATAAGCGTCATTGAATCACAGACAGATACAGCTGAGAAGGAGGCCATCTGGCCCATTATGGCTGCGTGAGGGATCGAAGAAAAACCCTCAGCGTTCCGTTTGTTCTATTTGTTTCCTCACGATTCGCGGCATACACCCCAAACTACTTCACACGGTGTAATATCCTGACAGTGAGGTAGACTTTAGGATGGAAAGCGTAGTGATCACAAAGAAACGTGACGTTCGCATCATGAACTAAACTAATTTTATTCACACTACTTGATTTAGAGTTCGACACTTATTCCTATGGTATGCAAATATATTATGAAATACACTCACCAACATAATCTCTATATTCTAACTACAACTATACTCTATCTTACTAGCTCTACAATGCACTCCACTCCAGCCTCCTCTAACTCTAATCTACCCTCTCCAGCTCATTCCCAGAACCCCAAGGGGCTGGTTTAGCTCACTGAGCTAAATCGCTGGCTTTTAAAGCAGACCAAGCAGGCCAGCGGCACGGTTCGATTCCCGTACCAGCCTCCCCGGACAGGCGCCGGAATGTGGCGACTAGGGGCTTTTCACAGTAACTTCATTGAAGCCTACTCATGACAATAAGCGATTTTCATTTCTTTTCATTTCAAGAGTCAGTGCATATTTATAGTACTGCCCCTTAGCTCCCTCTAGTGGCTAGGATGAACAAAACATTAACTCTTCACATGCTGTACATTTGTATAATGTCACAGCGTTGATTAATGAATGATGGCTTATTAAAGTCGTAACAATATATAGTGCGACATACACACACACACAATTAAACTTCATGTACGTGCGTTCCGAGGAAGAAAGTACATCAGAAGCAATGGCCATTGTCAGATCTTGGGATCTTACTGTGCGGCTACAGTTGAAAGAATACATTGCCTGCGGAGCAGGGTGCTTTCGGAATGAAAATCGCTCCGATTATTCTGCAATCTGCTTTATGTCACGAATCCGTTTAAAAATATTTGTCAGAGTAAGTAGCTCATTTCTCCTAAACAGTTTGCTGAATGTTTACTGAACTGGGCAGTTTTATGGTGCACCTCAATCACCGGCTGACTATTTGAGAAGGTGGAAGTGAGAATGATTAAGTGGCACTCTGGGCAAAAAAATAACTTTTTTATGTTGTTGAATTGACTGTTGCCGAACTGTGTTTACCCGGAGAGCGGATTTTTAAAAACTCCTTGAGTTTGTGGCAATCCGACCCCAGCGTCTCATTTCAATCAGCCATCGCTTTTTGGCGTCGAGCGTCACTGAGCTATTCGACGGCGGCAACCGAGCGCTTCACAGAGGCCTCGAACTGGCACCGAGCTCCGGCGAAATAACTCAGCCCAGAACTAGCACGGAATCACCCACAGCCGACTAGGAGGCCATTCAGCCCATCGAGTCTGCACCGACCCTCTGAAAGAACACCCTACCTGGGCTCACTCCCCGCACCCCCACCACGCCCTATCCCCATAACGCCTCCTACCCTTTGGACGTTAAGGGGCAATTTTAGCATGGCCAATCCACCTAACCACATCTTCAGACTATCAAATCTGGGAGCTTAATATCTGTCCTGCCTACCATTCAACCCCCCCCCCCCCCCCACCCCTTCTGTGCCCACTCCCTTTGCCCCCTGACATTCATTCAATTAAATCCAGCAATTTTATCAAAGGAAAGTTTTTAGTCCTAGTCCTGGTCCAATAGCAACAATGAAGGTGCAGCATTATCAACATGTTTTATTTCTCGGCAAGAAGATACAATACAACATTCAACTTGAACAATTTGTGGCCAATTTCACCGTGAGTTGTGAATTACGGCAATGACTTAATGGCACCCAGTTACTCGCTCAGCTGGGTCAACACCCCCGCTAGTGCCAATCATTAACCCGCGGCTGCAGCCAATGACTGGAATTAAAGATGGAAACTTATTCGGTTTGCTCAACCTGCTCTCAGTTAATTGACGCAAATTCAACCTCGCGGCAAACAGAATATGCTTACCCAGTTTCCTGAGAGTAAAATTGATCTTTAGATAAACGACACTGGGAAGGGACCGGACGGAACAGCCATCCCACGATCGTCACCCTCCCTTGAATCGTAAATGAATTAATTCCACAATGCCACATTTCTACTTAGAAGGGAGCATGGTGGCATTGTGGCTGTTGTGTGTTTCTGGACAAGAAAGGGTTAAAACCTCAGTCAGCTTCATGTTGAACACAGGTGCCTGCATGCCAGTGGGTTTAGGTCACTTTAACACTGCGCCTCGTGGTTATTTTGCCCAGAGTCGGACTGCAGACATCTAAACTAGTAATCCAAGAATCGTGAGTTCAATACAGTTGAGAAAGTCAGTTAATTCACTAAATCTGGAATTAAAGAGCAGTTAGCAACATGGAGCTACTGGACTGTTTTATTTATTTTTTAAAAATCCCTGCTGATGTCAGTTAGGGAAGGAAATCTGCCGTCTTTACCCGGTCTGGCCTTGTGACTCCAGACCCTGCAGCGATGTGGTTAACTCTTTAACTGCCCCTGCGAAATGGCCAAGCCACCCCTTGACTGCCGGCACCAATTTCTCAGCGGGTATGGACGCTGGCCTTGACCAGTGATGGCCCACAACCAATTAGGCAGTATTTTGAAGCCGTTTCCTTCCCCCTTGGATCCTAAGAAGCCACAGAGACGGCCTTACGCCTTGTCTTCCTTCTCACTCGGGCTCTGGCACCCTCTCACAGCAGGAGACTGGACAATGAGAACCGCAGGCTATTCAGCTGTGGGAGCCATCGCTGTGGATGGCCCCATTTCGGAACTGTTAAGGTTAAATGGCAATCGCGATCAACCGACTCAAATCCAGAGCAGTAACGATACCCAAACCCTTCTTATCTCGTAAATTCCAAACCGTGTCTTCATGTCGTAAGTTAGATCCAATACTCCCAGAAAACAAAGTTATAAAATCGGGGATCGGTTCCTGAACCCTATTTTCATGAAAACATTCCACAATTTTGCGCCCAACTGATTATTACAAAAGTAACAGGGCAATAAATGATCAAATATAAATTTTAAGAAAACTTACGGAAAGGCAAAGATTCACTCAGTAGAAATGCTTCAGAATGGAGCGGCGCAGTGGTTAGCACTGCTGCCTCACGGCGCCGAGGTCCCAGGTTCGAATCCCGGTGGCTATCAAATCCCGAATGAAGAATATTTGCGTCGCGTGGTAGATTTACCAGACGACACTCCCCACTTGCACGAGTGTTTTCTGTGTTCCGAGATGTGAGAACGTGGGTGAAGGTGGGTGGAGGTGGGGGGGGGGGGGGGGGGGGGGGGGGGGTCAATGCCCAGAACAGAACAAAACACCTTTCATGATTCCACGAAGATTTACTTACCTTTCGGCCTGCGCTGGCGGCTGGCCTCACTGAATGCTCGCCATCATTTGCAGCATTCAATTGAACAGGAAATAAAGTGACCTGAGCTGATGTCAAGAAGCTTCTTTTGAAAAGGTCGCATTGTTGGATGGAAACGGTGGTGCGCTGTGCGCTGTTGCCACAGAACTAATGCGGAATCGACCAAAAATGGCCGTCACAGACAAAAAGGACCTTTCAGCGTTTTTCGGGACAGTGGAGAACGTGAGGGGAGCGATTTACTGCAACGTGCGACTCCACCACACAGCAGGGTAGTCGAGAGACAGTTAGCCAGTGAGGATTGCTCAGCCCTCGCACGGGGGAGCTGACAGGAGGCGCACACAACCTGCAGAACATCGGATTATGCCTGTACGGCACCGGGACTGCCGCTATTGCAAGTGAGGATGTCCTCCATGTTGAGATTACGTGGCGTTCCCCAAGTCCGTGAAGGCCAGCCAGCTCAGAACCTCACGGCCTTGCGCCCCCGTCCCGTCCCCCCCCCCCCCCCCAGGTTCTCAAACTCCGAGTCGTCATGACGAACTCCAGAATCTCAATCACAACATGTCGAGGTTCAAGAGAGTTAAAAACCAGCAGGCTGTGTGGAGAGGGAACGCCTGTGTGTCAGGAGGAGGGTGCGGATGCACATTATTTCGACAGGATGGCACAGTGGTTAAGCACTGCTGCCTCACAGCTCCAGGGACCCGGGAGTTTGTGGAGTTTGCGCGTTCTCCCAGTGTCTGCGTGGGATTCCTCCGGGTGCTCCGGTTTCCTCCCACAGTCCAAAGATGTGCAGGTTAGGTGGATTGGCCATCATCAATTGCCCCTTAGTGTCCAAAGGTTAGGTGGGGTTACGGGGATGGGGCAGGGGAGTGGGCCCAAACGGGGTTCTTTTTCAGAGGTCGGTGCAAACACGAAGGGCCGAATGGCCTCCTTCTGCCCTGTAGGGATGCCAACTTCTAACTTTACAGATCCCTGACTGGCTGCAGGCTTTGTGGCTTACACAATATCAGGAAGGGAACATACATCAACATTCTGGGGGGGGTTTACCATTCACAAGAATCCCTGGACCAGTCCTATACTGTGGCTACCAGAGCAGGTCAGAGGCTGGGAATCCTGCGGAGAGTAACTCACCTCCTGACTCCCCCCCAAAGCCTGTCCACCATCTACAAGGCACAAGTCAGGAGTGTGAGGGAATACTCTCCACTTGCCTGGATGAGTGCAGCTCCAACAACACTCGAGAAGCTCCACACCACCCAGGACAAAGCAGCCCCGCTTGATCGGCACCCCATCCACAAACATTCACTCCCTCCCCCACCGACGCACAGTGGCAGCCGTGTGTACCATCTACAAGATGCACTGCAGCAACTCGCCAAGGCTCCTCAGGCAGCACCTTCCAAACCCACGGCCTCTACCACTGTTGGGGGACATTTTCTGATACCTGACTATGATATAAATTATAGGTGGCTCTCCAACTACATTCTTGCCCCTATTACTTTTGAATAGTTCAAAAGTACTGAGACAAAAAGTTGAGACAAAAGGTACTCATTGGCTTAGATGCCTGTTTAGAAGAGGCAATTTGTAGAAATAGATAGTGAAAATCGCTTATTGTCACAAGTAGGCTTCGAATGAAGTTACTGTGAAAAGCCCCTAGTCGCCACATTCCGGCACCTGTTCGGGGTGCATACACAATGCTTGTTAATATCAGAAAGGACACAAAATGGCTGTTAGCTATTTTAGCAATACTAAAGACACAAAATGGCCGAACTAGCCACATTCCTGAACAATACGTTACAAACTGTGTAAACTACCTCACGAGAACCAGGGGTGGGTATTTATAGGGAGTACTTTAACAGCCGTTGATAACAGCTTCACAGAACAAGGAATGCAATGTATCCTTAATAAGCTCAAGGTCCCCAGCTGGAGACAGGATATATCCTAGTGTTAGTCTGAGTGACCTTTGCATGAAGTTAGGGGCGAGTAAGACAACACCCACTTTAACCAAATCTGTGATGCTAGGAAAATTGATTGACTGCATGTAATGAATTGTGATGCGAATATAGTTGATTGATTGCATGTAAATGAGAAAACTAATTCCGCCCCTTGAATCTGTATATTAACCTGTGCCTTGTGAGTGTAACTCATGTGAGAAAGAGAATTGCAAGACTACGTAGTCTCCAAATCTTTCTCCCAGATCTGAAATAATAAACTGCTTCTTTACTTACCTACATGTGAATATTTTAACCTCCAACAACCATCTAGAAGAACAAGAGCAGCAGGTACCTGGGAACCCCACCACCTGGAGGTTCCCCTCCAAGTCACTCACCGCCCCGACTTGGAAATATATCGGCCGTTCCTTCACTGTCACAACATCCTGGAACTCCCTCCCTAACAGCACTGTGGGTGTACCTGCACCACAAGGACTGCAGCGGCTCACCACCACCTTCTGAAGGGGCGATTAAGGATGGGCAACAAATGCTGGACTGGCCGGCACTACCCACCCGCAATCAATGAAAAAAATGTTTTCAAATGAGAATGATCAACAGTGAGAGGACAGCAACCTGGCTTTGCCTGGGGCCCAGTCAGAGGGAGATCATGGCAATTGTCCCCCAGCATCCACTATGCGAACATTGCCCTGCCCTGCCCCTCCCCCCCCCCCCCCACCCCCACCACTGACAATCTATCTCCCCTGCACAAGGAACACAGCAGTAACTTTACATCGATCGGCCTCAACCCCCTTCTGACTGATCGCAGGTCTCGCCTGAAGTGAATCGATGATGAATTAACTTTTTTTTTTCCCCCTGGAGGGGAAGGCCGCATCGTTGAATCACCTTCCCGGTCAGATTTTAGTTCGATAAAGTGGACATCCCAACATTTCCTTAATAGAGGAATTGTTGCACGCTCGTCACCACGCACCAGACAGACATCTTCACCAACAAAGAGGAGGCGCCAAAAGGTGCAGAGTTTTTAAAAAAAAACCAAATCTTTATTTCAATCAGAGGAACCAAAGGATTCGGAATATTCCACAATCCCCGGTTTCGGCTACCACGTTCTACAGAAACAAGACATTTACAAGTCACATTCATCACAAAGACTTCATACAGCGATGAGAATTGAAGCTGATGCCAGTGTGTCGTGCGTTGGGATATCTGCCTGGCTGCTCTTGCTGGGAGCCAGAGACTGGACAATCCTGACTGGCCAGGGCCACGCGTCGCAGCAACGCCACTGAAATCGTGCTCAGTGATTGGAGTTAAAATTAGGGTCAGGCCCACAACTTCAGCATTATTTCTCGGGGAAGCCTGTCGGGCATGCAAAGCGTCATCGTTTGAACGTGGATTTTAATTCATCAATCCCCTGTATATCTGGTTTGAGGCCGATCTCTCCGTGGCAGCCAGCGTGTGGCGGTGAGCGGACATTCTCCTTCTTCCAGCTCCCCCACCCCCACCCCACTCCCCGGCACTGCCGCTTGCGAGGGAGGGCTGCTGCCCACAGGTTGTCATGGACACAGGCTGTCAGCTGCCATCGAGGGACGCCATTCTGCCCGGTGGTATCCTCGATGGTCAGAAGACCAGTATCAGTGCGGCCTGCTGGACACCCCATGGTAGCAACTGGCTCTTCAGACGGGAGGGGATATTGGGGGGGGGGGGGGGGGGGGGGGGGGGGGGGGGGATTAAGGGCAGGTTTGAGGCTCCAGGAGTGACTCTGTGTCCGACAAACAATACTTCCGATTAATCCGAGCTCCCAAGGCAAATCCAAAAGGACGAAAACGCGTCTTCTTTTGACACGTGTTGACTTTGCGAGTTCCTAAAAGGGTCGGGGGCGGGGGAAACGCCACCGTTTTCTCCATGGTTACTGTGCCAGTTCGGGTGAGGTTGAGCTTTTCACAGTGTCAGTGCTGGCTTCGGCACCTGAGGAGAAGGAGAAGGACAAGACTTTCTTACTGGCTGCAAGACCAAAAGAGAGATTACCCCCTCCCCCCGCCCACCCCAGCTCTCAATCAGCCAGGCTGCAGGTTTACCCGTGTCAGAGAGCATGAGCTTCCCGAGCCGGGCTTCCAGTTCGTCATCAATCACCTCAGGCAGCTTCACGCCGGGCGATCCGGGGAGCAGCCTGGTCGGGGCGTCCGGGAGCACAGGGATCTTCTCCGGCGTGTCTTCCAGCAGCGCATTCAACTCGGCTTCCAGTTCGTCCGCGTCCCCTACATCGAAACGGGGAGTGGATGGGGGGGGTGGGGGTAAAAAAGAGGCAACCGTTAGCTGGCAGAGCAGCGACATCCCAACAATTCCCAGAGGGATGGGGGTCTCCGTCAGTCACGCACGCGTCCATCGACCCACTGAACAGCTGAGAGCTGCTCAGAACGAGCTATCCCGGGGGAGCACAGGATTAACCAGCCCACTGCATCCCAGATGGATGAAACCACAGGATGGGGACACGCCAGCTCGGAGACTGGGAACATCACGGAGGCAGCGCTGCAGGGCAGGAGGGGAGAAGACAGCACCAGACAGATTAGGAGTCAAGTCAGAACAATTTGAAGTCGCGACTGAACCTCGGAGGGTCCTGGAAGGAATCGAGTGCCGGAATCTGGTCTCGGGGCCAGTCAGGCCTTGCTTGGAGCAATTGGGTTTAATCGAACATTGGTCTCGGCTGCAAGACTTACCCATCGTGTTCAGGTTTTCACCAGCAAGGGTCTGGCTTATGTCATCCTGTGTCTCACAGAACTGGGGGGGGAGGAAGGAAAAAGGAAAGAGAAACTGTGAGATAGCCCATATCAGTCCTCACAATGACCCCCCCCCCCCCGCCCCCCAGTCTACACTCAGTCTCCGCTGAACACCGACAGGGTTTCACTTTAACATCAGTAATTTGTGCGCGCTTTTAACAGATTCATTTTAACGTCGTTTGCCTTCGTCTGTGGCCTGCCTGCTCACACGACCTTCCGCCCTGGCCCTCAGCCACTCTGCGTCGACCCAGCCTCCCCCCCCCCCCCGAGGCCGCTCTCCAGCCTGCCCCTCCGCAGGCCCCCCGGCTTCCGTTCTGAACCCGCACTGCGGTCCTGGGCTCCATCTGGTGGCAGAGGTGGGTGGGTGCAGGCCGCCTGCGACCGCTCAACGTCCGCCGACAGACGGGTCGCCAAGGGGACCTGGCGTACCGCTTTTCCAGTCCTGGCTTCAGGCTGCGAGACGGGCTCCTCGTCCTGGCTTCCAACCCTCGAATTCTCTGTGGGGGGGGGGGGGAAAAAAGGGGACAAATGTTCCTCACCTGTTCGATTTGATCCATCAGCCTGTCCACTTTCTCCACAGTGACGTCTTTCATAGACTTTCTCAACGCTCCAAGCCCAGCCTGATAGGCCTCCACAACCTGGGAACAAGCAAGGGAAAAAAAAGGACACAGTTTTGTTTAACAACAGGGAATCATAATGGGCTCTTTCTTCCCCAAACCAAGGATTTCATACGTTGAACATTATCCTCCAGCAGTGGACTACAAAGTCAGGGAGCACGCGGATACGGGATGCTTTCCTTACTGTTTTATCAGTCTGGGAAGAGTAGATGCGATCCAGGATGGCCTGAATGGTGTGGAGCTTGGCTTCAATGCTCTCCAAGCGTTTGTCTGTCCTCTTCTTCACTCTCAGAGATTTCAGTGCCTGAAAGACAAACAAGCAAAGAGGAGGTTATCCTGTCCATCCCCAAAGCTACAGCAACGAACCCACCCGCCACGCACACAATAGGACTGCCCCTCACAGCCTCCGAGCCGTGGGACGATACTGCCCTGGGCGGGCATTCATGTGCTGCTCTCTGATACAACAGGAGGGAGGGTGCGTAAGATACAGGAGCAGAATGAGGCCATTTGGCCCATCCAGTCTCCTCCGCCATTCGATCATGGCTGATCTCACCACACCCCCCCCCCCCCCCCCCCCCACCCCCCGCCTCAACTCCATCCACCTGCCCGGTCTCCAAGTCTGCACAAGGCTTTCCTGCCTTGCTCTGCCTGGCAATAAGCTGTCTTGAGTTTCCCAGCTCTGCAACGGCAGCACGGTAGCTAGCATAAATGCTTCACAGCTCCAGGGTCCCAGGTTCGATTCCCGGCTGGGTCACTGTCTGTGCGGAGTCTGCACGTCCTCCCAGTGTGTGCGTGGGTTTCCTCCGGGTGCTCCGGTTTCCTCCCACAGTCCAAAGATGTGCAGGTTAGGTGGATTGGCCGTGATAAATTGCCCGTAGTGTCCTAAAAAGTAATGTTAAGGGGGGGTTGTTGGGTTACGGGTATAGGGTGGATACGTGGGTTTGAGTAGGGTGATCATTGCTCGGCACAACATCGAGGGCCGAAGGGCCTGTTCTGTGCTGTACTGTTCTATGTTCTATGCAACGGGTAACTTAGTCCTTCTCTTCTCTCGTTCATTTCCACATAGCCAATCAATTTCTCCACTTGCTTTCCCCCTCCACTGTTGACCACAGCCTCTGACTAGTTCTGGGCCAGATGTTCAAGTCCTATTAAGACAACAGGGGACTGCCAGGCAGCAACAATCTACAGAGAGGGGTGAAAAGGAACAGGCGCTCACAACCCCTGGGGTGGGGTAAGACCCCACTGCTTGCGGCTCTTACACTATCCTGAAACTTCTGAATAGTTTGACGTGCGACGCCAAAATACAATTACCTCTGCTGAAAACAAATCGATGGCAGCAGACACGGATTAATCAAATTCCTCTGGAATACACAGCCAGCAGGGTTTTTAGAAGCGTTTGGCAAGCCAGAGAGCTCTGAATGCAGTAGTGAAAGGCGCAAGGAAGCTGTCTCTCGATATCTTGAAAGTTCGGTTCTACTGCCGATCAGAGATCTTTTGGGGAAAATCCGCTCCGTGCAATTACACCCAGGAAGACAACTGAATCAAATGGCCCAGTCAAGACCACCTCATGGCCAGTGAGCTGTACACTCCTTTCTTTCATCTTCTTCACGAACTGCAAAAAAAAATCTTTATGCTTTGTTCTGCCATCTGTACTCGTGTGTGTGTGTGTGTGGGGGGGGGGGGGCACGAACGGTGGTTATGATTCACCGAACTATTTATAAATTCAGGAAGTAGCTTCGATAAACCCATCTTGTTCCTCATTTGAACTCAGAAAACACGCCTGGCTAATTCATCATCCTCTGAAAGTGTTAATGGTGGGACTCCAGCAGTATGGAGTCGAAACTTGGCAACGTCCATGCGGACAATCGACAGGGGCCCAGCACCGAAAGAGCATTAAATTGTCAACCGAGAGCGATGTTACTCACCTGGTGCTTTTTGCCAGCTCTCAAATGGCTCCTTACATCCTCCATGTATCTGGGGAAAAGATTTTTCTTTCAGTGAACGGGCTTGATTAAGCGGCTAAGTGGTTCATTTGAAAACAAAACGCAAACATCAACGCTCTCTCTTTCTCTTCCCCCCCCCCGCTCTTGCCCCCACCTCGGGCGACCGTCTGGGTTGGGGTTCGAACCCTGCACCTGGAACCTAGTCGGTGAGAGGCGACTGCACTCAGTCTCAGGTTCCCCACCGCACAGCCGGAGAAAGCACCGGCGCAGAGATCGTGAGACGGCAATGTGCTTGGCTGTTCCTCCCGGCTAAAAGGACACCCACACAGTGGATCAGCAGTCTTGGCTAAGTTACACTTAAACACCTATTGAGATGGCCAAGTCCCAAGTATTCATTCCTGGAGAACTAGTTACAGCTTGCTAACCTGTTAACCGAATCTCCACCCATACAAATATATCGCCACTAATCCCATGTGTCTAATTGTACACAATCCCTTCTGTCGCACCTTACTGAATGTTTTTTTTTTGAAAAATCTAAATGTACTACATCCACTGGTTCTCCCTTATCCACCCTTCGAGTGATGTTGCCAAAAAACAAGGTGTCGAACAAGCGTCCATGTGTTTGGATAGATACGGGGCAATGGATGCATTATTGGTCATTGGCCATTGAGGGAGGTAGCAAATTTCATTGGGGAATGGAGAGATTCAACACAACATTTTGGCCAACAGGTGAACACGGGTTTTGCTCCGGACTCGAAACACAATATTGATCCAGGCAAAATCTCTCGGCCAGACACCACTGCAAAGTCAGGGTTTTTGTTTCCTCGACGTACCTTTCGCCTTCCTGCGCCAGAGCTTCCACTTTCTCTGTCAATGTCATTTCACACTTCACCAGCTGGTACACTCCGACATCGATCTCAGTGACTGCTGAAACTTTGTTAGCAGGGGAGTGGCTGAACTTCACAATCTGTACGACAGGTGAAAAGGAAACAGTAAGTCTGGAAATACTCCCCAACAGGCTCTAAGGTACAAAACTGCCCCCATCCACAATCACCCCACCAGACGTCAGGGTGATCAACACTAATTAAGATGTCAAACCGATGGCAGATAATCATTGTTGGATAACGTAGAGGGAGCTTTACTCTGTATCTAACCCCGTGCTGTACCTGTCCTGGGTGTGTTTGATGGGGACAGTGTAGAGGGAGCTTTACTCTGTATCTAACCCCATGCTGTACCTGTCCTGGGAGTGTTTGATGGGGACAGTGTAGAGGGAGCTTTACTCTGTATCTAACCCTGTGCTGTACCTGTCCTGGGAGTGTTTGATGGGGACAGTGTAGAAGGAGCTTTACTCTGTATCTAACCCCGTGCTGTACCTGTCCTGGGAGTGTTTGATGGGGACAGTGTAGAGGGAGCTTTACTCTGTATCTAACCCCGTGCTGTACCTGTCCTAGGAGTGTTTGATGGGGACAGTGTAGAGGGAGCTTCACTCTGTATCTAACCCCGTGCTGTACCTGTCCTGGGAGTGTTTGATGGGGACAGTGTAGAGGGAGCTTTACTCTGTGTCTAACCCCGTGCTGTTCCTGTCCTGGGAGTGTTTGATGGGGACAGTGTAGAGGGAGCTTCACTCTGTATCTAACCCCGTGCTGTCCCTGTCCTGGGAGTGTTTGATGGCGACAGTGTAGAGGGAGCTTTACTCTGTATCTAACCCCGTGCTGTCCCTGTCCTGGGAGTGTTTGATGGGGACAGTGTAGAGGGAGCTTTACTCTGTATCTAACCCCTTGCTGTAACTGGCAGCACTTTATCGTAGTGAACAGCGAATACAGAACTATTCCCGGAGTCTAATATCCCTCACTGTGATCAATACAAAATTCAGGAAGAGAAAAAGGTACATGCAAACCACACGTGGTCAGAAGCAGTGATATGGTGCTGCCGAGTAATGAAGATAGGAACATCGAGGGCAGATTCTGCCACAGCTCCACATTCCTCCAGCAGCGCACCCAAACGTCCACATTTCAGTGAAGCACGCAGCTGCTGAACAGCCTGTGGCAACTGCGCGGGAACAGCCTCTGTGCGCCCAGGACTGCTCAGGCCCCGTAGCCTGCCCGCGCGGGCTCACCTTATCGCCATCGACTTCAGTAACCATGACCCGCTTTTCTTTCTGCAGCTGCAGCAGGCACAGGCAGAATGTCTTCTCGTCGGCGCACACACTCTGACACACCTCCTGCAGCTTGCCGAAGGCAACCACGGGATGCGAGGGCTCCAGGGAATTCTGGCAGAGCTGCAGGACCTCGGCCGCCTTCTCCTGGGGTCGGAAACGGGGACAAATCGTTACGGTCGGAATGATTGTTATCGCTACATCCGGGAACACATATAAACGTACGCCGTTCTCACCTTAATACGCTCGACAATGATGTAAGCTTCATCCGGCGAAATGGCATTGTTCCCCAAGAAAGATCCCAGCGTCCACTTCAGGGGCTTAATCAGAAACAAGCCCACACCCCAGGCCAGCCAGCCGGCATCCACGCTGGCTGCAAAACTCGACTCCTTCTGAATCAGCCCTCGGCTTGGGGGTGACAGAGAGGGTGGACAATGAAGTCAACACACACAACAGACCATCAGAGCAATACAGAATTAGCAAATGTTAACAACAGTAAATGGGGGTGATCCCACCCTCACTAACCCGGCCCCACCCTCACTAACCCGGGCCCACACTGACTAACCCGGGGAGGGACCCCACCCTCACTAACCCGGGGAGGGGCCCCACCCTCACTAACCCGGGGAGGGATGCCACCCTCACTAACCCGGGGAGGGGCCCCACCCTCACTAACCCGGGGAGGGGCCCCACCCTCACTAACCCGGCCCCACCCTCACTAACCCGGCCCCACCCTCACTAACCCGGCCCCACCCTCGCTAACCTGGCCCCACCCTCACTAACCCGGGGAGGGGTCCCTCACTAACCCGGGGAGGGATCCCACCCTCACTAACCCGGGGAGGGACCCCAGGCTGTTGAACCAGGTGGGCCTTCACCCTCCCTTCGCCAGGCTGTTGAACCAGGTGGGCCCTCACCCCTCCCTCACTGGGCTATTGAACCAGGGGAACCCTCAGCCTCCCTCACTGGGCTGTTTAACATGGGGGGGCCTCACCCAGCTATTGAACCAGGTGAGCCCTCACCCTTCTCACCCTCCCTCACCTGGCTGTTGAACCAGGGGGGCCTCACCCTCCCCTCTCACCTGGCTATTGAACCAGGTGAGCCCTCACCCTCCCTCACCGGGCTATTGAACCGGGGGGTCCCTCACCGGGCTATTGAACCAGGTGAGCCCTCCCCCTCTCTCACCTGGCTGTTGAACCAGGTGGGCCTTCACCCTCCCCTCGCCAGGCTGTTGAACCAGGTGGGCCCTCACCCCTCCCTCACTGGGCTATTGAACCAGGGGAGCCCTCACCCTCCCTCACTGGGCTGTTGAACCAGGTGGGCCCTCACTGGGCTGTTGAACCAGGTGGGCCCTCACCCCTCCCTCACTGGGCTGTTGAACCAGGGGGGCCCTCACTGGGCTGTTGAACCAGGGGAGCCCTCACCCCCTCACCCCCTCCTCCTCCCCCCCCACCCCCCACCCCCGGGCTGTTGAACCAGGTGAGCCCTCACCTGGCCATGTCCTGCAGCACGGTGCCCAGGCCGAGCGGGGCGGCTCCTTTCCTGCGGAACCAGGCGCTCAGCTCCCGGGGTTGGAAGGCCAGCCGGCCCCGGCGGGCCGCCTCCCGCAGCACCAGCGGCGGCCAGAAGGCCAGCTTGGCGTCCCAGTCCGAGCTGTTCACCTCCCGGCTCCGCTTGAAGGCCGAGAAGAGGAAGGCCATGCGCTGGTCATCGGCCCAGTCCGGGCAGGGGGGCTGGTCCCCGGGCTGGGCCTGGGCCTGCTCCCCGGGCTGGGCCTGCTCCCCGGGCTGGGCCTGCTCCCGCTCCCCGGTCCCGGGCTCCGCCATCGCCGCCGCTCCGCCTCCAGCCCGGCCTGCAATGCACAGCGGCGCCCGCCGGGGGGCGACAGAGGGCAATGTCAGCAACTGCATTCCTATATCTCCTACCCCGTCCCCGGCAGCCTCCTCTTTAATTACATTTCCTGTCCAAAAAAAAAATGTTTTCAGAGCTCCCAATTCTTATTTCCCCCCCAATTCAGGGCCAATTGTGCACCGACCCTGCACATCTTTTTTGAACGTTGAACGTGCAGTGCGGAAGGAGGCCGTTCGGCCCATCGAATCTTCACCGACCCATTTGAACCCTCGCTTCCACCCTATTCCCATCATCCATCCTCACCCTTTTGGGCACTAAGGGGCAATTTAGCACGGCCAATCCACCTAACCTTCACGTCTTTGGACTGTGGGAGGAAACCAGAGCATCCGGTTTTGAACATATAATGAAATTATTATATTGAATCCCCCACTATCAACACCGCGGGGTTAAACATTGACCAGAAACTGCTCTGGACTAACTATATAATACTGTGGGTACAAGAAGTCTACAAGGCACAATAATACTAATCTTTATTGTCACAAGTAGGCTTGCATTAACAGTGCAATGAAGTTACTATGAAAATCCCCTTGTCGCATTCCTGCACATCTTTTTTGGGTTGTGTGGGGGTGAGACCCAATGCAAACACGGGGAGAACTTGCAGACTCCACATAGACAGTGACCCAGCGGGGAATCGAACCGGGGACCCTGGCAAAATGAAGCCACAGTGCTGTCCACTTGTGCTACCGTGCTGCCCCTTTTTGGGGTTGTATGGGGGTGAGACCCACGCGGACACGGGGAGAATGTGCAAACTCGACACGGACAAAGGCGGCGGGTGTGGCGCAGTGGTTAGCACTGCTGCCGCACGCCACGGTTCCTACATTACAACAGTGCCGAACGCAGCAAAAATAAAGAGGGTGCGAGAGTGGCGCAGTGGTTAGCACTGCTGCATCACGCCGCCGTGGTCCCAGGTTCGATCCCGGCCCCGGGTCACTGTCCGTGTGGAGTTTGCACATTCGCCCCCGTGTCTGCGTGGGTCTCACCCCCACACAACCCAAAAAAGATGTACAGGGTAGGTGGATTGGCCGTGCTAAATTGCCCCTCCATTGGAAAAAGTGAATTGGGTACTCTAAATTTACAAACAAACTCCACACGGACAGTGACCCAGAGCCGGGATTGAACCCGCGTCCTCGGCGCCGTGAGGCAGCAGTGCTAAACGCTCCACCGCCCTAGCGCCCTCTTTCTTTTTGCTGTGTTAGTCACTGTTGTAATGGAGGAACCGTGGCAGACAACAATTAGGTCGACTTCCTTTGGCTTTCAGTTTATTTTGTTTTGTTCTGACTCCGCCCGAGTCAGAGGCCAACGGTTCATAGAATCATAGAATCCCTACAGTGCAGAAATAGGCCATTCTGCCCATCGAGTCTACACCGGCATTTAGAAAGACCACCCTACCTAGGCCCAATCCCCCACCTTGCTACTCCACTCTTAAGGGGCAATTGATCACGGCCAATCCACCTTTGGACTGTGGGAGGAAACCCACGCAGACACGGGGAGAACGTGCAGACTCCGCACAGTCACCCCACGCCGGAATGGACCCCGGATCCTTGGCGCTGTGAGGCAGCTGTGCTAACTACCGTGCCAGCCAAATATCCCAGAATAACAGAAATAGCCAAGTGTAAATGAACGTATAATCTGTTTATTGTGATGTTTTTTTTTTTTTTAAATTTAGATTACCCAATTATTTTTTCCAATTAAGGGGCAATTTAGTGTGGCCAATCTACCTATCCTGCACATCTTTGGGTTGTGGGGGCGAAACCCACGCAGACACGGGGAGAATGTGCAAACTCCACACGGACAGTGACCCAGGGCCGGGATTTGAACCCAGGTCCTCAGCGCCGTAGGCAGCAATGCTAACCACTGTGCCACCGTGCTGCCCCTTGTTTATTGTGATGTTGACGGAGGGATAAATATTGGACAGGGCATCGGGGAGAATGACCCTGCTTTTCTTCGGAATAGTACACGAGAGGGCAGATTGGAACCTTCGTCCTATTTCATCTGTGTGGTTCTCCCTCAGTAATACAGAGAAAAAACCCGGCAACTTTCCACCTTCCACTAAAAGGAGAGCTCCTGACGGTAATTTAAATTGTGCTTTGAACTTCTAACTTTCAATTCAGGGCCCAAAGATTTGATGCCCGCTTCCCAAAGCTGACGGGGAACTAGGAACTCCTTTCAGTGAAAGTTGGGGAACAGGAGTTACTTCAAAGGCATGACGGACCAAATGGCTTCCTTCAGCTGTGCATGCTTGGACAGTATTTATGTAGAAGACTGCATAGATATCAGAATACAGGAGGGAGATAGAGAACCTAGTGGAGTGGTGTAACAACAACAATCTCTCCCTCAATGCCGGCAAAACTAAAGAGCTGGTCATTGACTTCAGCAAGCAAAGTATCGAACCTGTCTGCGTCAATGGTGACAAGGTGGAGATGGTTAACAGTTTCAAATTCCTCGGTGTGCACATCACCCAACAATGTGGCCTGGTCCACCCACGTCGACGCTACCACCAGGAAAACACAACAGCGCCTACACTTCCTCAGGAAACTAAGGAAACTTGGCATGTCCACATTGACTCTTACCGACTTTTGCAGATGAACCATAGAAAGCATCCTATCGGGCTGCATCACAGCCTGGTATGGCAACTGCTCGGCCCAAGACCGTAAGAAATTACAGAGAGTCGCGAACACAGCCCACACGAACCTGCCTCCCATCCATTGACTCCGTCTACATCTCCCGCTGCCTGGGGAAAGTGGGCAGCCTAATCAAAGACCCCTCCCACCCGGGTTATTCTCTCTTCCAACCTCTCCCATCGGGCAGGAGATACAAAAGTCTGAGAACACACACGAACAGATTCAAAAACAGCTTCTTCCCCGTGTCACCAGATTCCTGAATGAGCCTCTTATGGACTGAGTTGTTCGCTCCACGTATCTTCTCTATTGAGTAGCACTACACTCAGTATGTCCACCCAATGCCTGTTTATTTATTTGCATTGTGTATTTATCGTACGTCCTAAGTTTGCATGTGTGGAACGATCTGTCTGGACTGTACGCAGAACAATACATTTCACTGTAACTAGGTACAAGTGACAATAAATCAAATCCAAACCCAAGGACTTCACTCTCGTTTGAAGACCGTTCCCTTGTCGACAGCATTACAGCTCCTTCTGGCTACATCTCCAAGGCTGTGAGGAAGATGAACTCCAAAATAAAGGAAATGAACAATTGCGGGAATTCATTTCTCCAGTTTATTCAAGAACACCATGAAAGAAGAGATGCTACATTGTCCGAAACAATTCTGACAATCTGTTTCAAAATACACGGCATGAAGACATTTTCAGAAATTTATTTTGCCGCTGTTACAGGACCTGTAAACACTTCCACATTTGAAAAGATCAAACAAAATGCTCCTAACTTGTGTTTTCAGCAGAGAAACAGCTCCATAAAACAGAGAATTTTGTTTTAAATGGGTCTCCTGCATGGTCTGAACTCTTTCAAAGAATGTTCGAAGTCCCCGGATGTTTGGAATGTCTATAACAAGATTAAGAAACTAAAATACGGGCCAGTGAAAGCAAAAGACAACCATACGTTTGTGGTGAGGTACATACGCAAAAGCAATGTATATAGTTGGATGTATGACCTCTGACCAGCAGGTGGGGATGGTGATCCACCGTCTGACTCCACAGATTGGGCAGATGGTGGTAAGTCGTATGAGAGGACAGTCGCATTAGAAGTAGCTCCATGAGAATTCACTTACTCGTTACCGTTTGTGTTATAGTTTGTTAGTTATCTTTCCACGTGTTCATTTTGTTAATAAACCACCTTATTAGTCAAAGAACTAGATGTTCTGTGTGCATCTTTACCACGGGCACAGAACATAACAACGTTGGGCAGCTCAAACAGGCGCAACATAGGGTTGAATCAGAAGCGGTCAAGGTGACAGGAAGAAAGACCTGCAGTTTTATCGGGCCTTTCCAAAGTACTTTCTGGTCAATCAAATACTTTTTAGTCACCATTGAAATCTGGAAACCAATTGGTGGACAATGAGGTGCCACAAACAGCGACGCAATAGCCATATGTCAACAGGTAGCTTAATCGTAACTGATAACCTCACGGGATCCATGCTTGATAATCGGTTCTGAAAGGGGGGGAAAGACATCACGGAAGAGGAAACGAGCGCACAGAGGGAGTGTCGGTGGAATCAGACCATGAGAGGGGACAAGGAGCTAAGCCGGAGAAGGGTGGGGCCCCGAGGAAAGTGAGAAAAAGACTAAAAGAACCCTCGTTTTTATTGCGCCTTTCACAGTCATTGGGCATTTCAAAGAACTATTGAATGCCTTTTGAAATAATAGTTTCTGTTTTGAAGGAAAGTCCGGCAACTTATATAGGTAGACAGCAATGCATTGAACACATGGTTACTCCCTGTAACAGAAATGTTAATCCGGGGGATGAATATTCACCAGGACAAGCCCTCCCCCCACCTCTCTCCTTTCCAGAGTTTCATGGGAGTCTTTGACTTCCGCCTGAGGAGGGGGGGGGGCCACGATGCTGACGATTGTTTTGTGAATGATATTGCGGAATGAATGGCACGGCGGCCCATTTGTTGAGTCCCGTCCCACCTCCCGCCCCCCGTGCGTCAGGATAACCCATTCCAAATCTGGCCAGCTCGCTGGGTTCGCTAGTTCTCGACAGAGGGAGCAGAGGTGGGCGGATTCTGGATAACAAGGCACAGGGGGAGGTGGGCAGTGTGGCAGGTTATGGGGTTGTGGGGAGATGTGGTTCAGATTTGAGGTTACCACCAAATCGGCCATGACCTTATTAAATGGGAGAGCAGGCTCGAGGGGCTGAGTGGCCTCTTCCTTGTTCGTATGCTCGGATATTGATAATCAGTCGATAATTCAGGAGGAGTTGGGGTAGCGGCGAATCCATAGAAGCCACACATCGCAGAAGGAGGCCCATTGAGTTAGCACCAACTTTCTGAAAGAGCACCTTATCCTCGGCCCACTCCCCCGGCGTATGCCAGTAACCCCATAACCTGCACATCGTTGGACAGTGGGAGGAAACCGGAGCACCCGGAGGAAACCCACGCAGACACGGGGAGAACGTGCAGACTCCGCACTGACAGTGACCCAAGCCGGGGATCGAACCCGGGTCTCTGGCGCTGTGAGGCAGCAGTGCTAACCACTGTGCTACCGTGCCGTGAGAGGCGAGGTTGGATCACTGGCACGCGTCCGGACGATTCGCTTGGCTGGTGATCTGACTTCGCCTCAATAAACCTTGACGGCCGTACAGACTCGGAGTTAGTGAGAAAAAACGATTTCCATTTTCGTTCCTGGTTTGCATTCGGGAAACTGTTTGGGACATCGCCTCGGAAACGGGGCTGCCTCGTCTGAACTGGACGAGTGACAGTCCGAAACTAATCTGCTGCTTTTGAACATTTGAGTTAAGCACTGGTGTCGACCACCACGTGCCGGTAGATGATCGTGTTGCCTTTGAAACTGGGGGCCAGCACTAAGTGCATGCCGTCGATGGAGACCAGGTGGAAGGCCCGTGGAGCTCGCACGCTCCAGTCCTGGAAGCGGTCAAAGCCCAGCTTCTCGGCATCCCACAGGTAGACGTGGGAAAACGAGAAGTCGCTGCCCAGCACCACGTACTGCCACCCGGCCACCCGGAAAGGCTGGGCCACCATGGCGCCCCGGGAGGGCAGCGCCTGGATCTCGGTGAAACGCTGGCTCTCCCACTTGACCACCCGGGAGTCGCCGATGAAGTGGGACAGGCAGAGGTAGACCGCCTTCCTGACCCGGAAGTGCTTCACGGCGTGGACGTCCAGCATGTTGGGGATCTCGGTGAGATAGGCGAACTGGCGTTGGGCCCGGTTCCACTGGTAGATGACTGGCGTCTGAGTGCTGCTGGAGAGGATCAGCTTGGCTTTATTGTCCATCTCGACATACTCGATGTCTGTGTCCCTGTGCCACGGGTGCAGAGAATGATGGGAATAAAAGCCCCCCTTGCTCCACTTGTAAATGGTGCTCACCCCGGCCTTTGAGCTGTCGGCAATGACAAAGTACTGCTCCCCCTCGATGGTGAAGGCCACAATGTCGTTAGGCTTGCGAATTTTGGTGGCGTCGATGTCCTGGAACCTGATGAAGGTCCCCCCGTACCTGTCCCAGCGGTAGATGTGCGAGCCATGGAACAGCTGGGCCACCACGACGTAGAGTTGCCCCTCGATCACCAGCGGTTTGCAGTACACGGCCGAGTGAGCTGCGGGGAACAAAAAGAAGCTCATTTCACTGGCCTGCAAACCCGGGGGGGGGGGGGGGGATTCAACACCAGAGCTCGCTTTGCCCGCAGGCTCCTCCTCCACCCCCACTCTTATACTATCCCACTTGCCACCTGACCCTGTCTTTTCGATCTGTGAGCCTGGACTGCCAGAGTGGGCTGGCTACTTCAATACGACGGGCATCGCGGGTCAGGCCGAAACTGTCCTTACCAACTATTTGGACATCCACGTTTAAATTGGGGATCGTAAGTGGCGAGGCGGGGGCGGAAGGTGGGGATCAATGCTGGGGAGGTAACGGCGAGGAAGTGCACAGAAGGATAGAGAGGGGGGAGCAATTGTCTCCCACGGCTACGTTCCTGGCCGATTATCCCTGGATGAGGGAGCATGCGATGCCCACGGGCACCATCGGTACATTCTATGCCCGTAGGGTACTGCGGGGTTTTTGAGTGACTTGTTTTCCACCATCAATGACATTTTGATTTCACGTCTTAAATTTCCTGCTCTTTTTATTAATTTTATCCATTCGCGACTGTCTCTTTAACTTACCCCTCAGTTAATTTGATTCCCTTTACTTAGTTCTTTATGTTATACAAAATAGTTGGCCGGCGGGGTGGGGGGGGCGCAGTTAGTCCGGCTGGGGAATGTTAGAGAGCTAATAATAATCTTTATTTGTGTCACAAGTAGGCTTGCATTAACACTGCAATGAAGTTACTGTGAAAATCTGCGGGAGAGAACGGGCAGACTCCGCACAGACGGTGACCTAAGCCGGGAATCGAACCCAGGACCCTGGCGCTGTGGAGCAACAGTGCTAACCACTGTGATACCGTGCTGCCCGTTTGGGATAACTCTTCCAGAGCAGCACGGTAGCATGGTGGTTAGCATAAATGCTTCACAGCTCCAGGGTCCCAGGTTCGATTCCCGGCTGGGTCACTGTCTGTGTGGAGTCTGCACATCCTCCCCGTGTGTGCGTCGGTTTCCTCCGGGTGATCCGGTTTCCTCCCACAGTCCAAAGATGTGCGGGTTAGGTGGATTGGCCATGCTAAATTACCCGTAGTGTCCTAAAAAGTAAGGTTAAGGGGGGGGTTGTTGGGTTACGGGTATAGGGTGGGTTTGAGTAGGGTGATCATTGCTCGGCACAACATCAAGGGCCGAAGGGCCTGTTCTGTGCTGTACTGTTCTATGACCTCAATCTCTGCAGAGAAAGTTAGGGAATCCAGCGACTGGAATGCCGGCAATCATCCTGGGATAGCAGACCAGGCTCCCACCGTTACAACCAGTCAAACTGTCTCAGATAGATTCTGAATGCTTACCAGAGATATTATCCGACTTCCTGAAGAACATTTCGACATGGTCCCACATGAGGAAAGTGCAGTTCCCGTTGTTTAGTTGGGCAAATGTTACATACAGGTCGTCAGCGTACATGAAGGACTCAATGGAGATAGCCTGGAATGGTAGAGTCTGATACGTCGTGAATTCTGAAAGATAAATCAAAAATAATGTAAATTTGTTACTGCATTATGTGATATTTGATCAGGACATCGTGATATTGGAGCTCGATATAAAATGGCTGCAGTATACGCTGGGACTCAGAAAGAACACACACACATTCACCAAGTCATACCTCCTCACCTCAACTGCAAAGCTCCTACTTCAATAATCATTTAAACACTCCCAGGACAGGTACAGCACAGAGTTAGATACAGAGTAAAGCTCCCTCTACACCGTCTCCATCAAACACACCCAGGACAGGTACAGCACGGGGTTAGATACAGAGTAAAGCTCCCTCTACACTGTCCCCATCAAACACTCACAGGACAGGAACAGCACGGAGTTAGATACAGAGTAAAGCTGCCTCTACACTGTCCCCATCAACTCTCCCAGCGCAGGTACAGTACGGGGTTAGATACAGAGTAAAGCTCCCTCTACACTGTCCCCATCAAACACACCCAGGACAGGTGCAGCATGGAGTTAGATACAGAGTAAAGCTCCCTCTACACTGTCCCCATCAAACACTCCCAGGACAGGTACAGCACGGAGTTAGATACAGAGTAAAGCTCCCTCTACACTGTCCCCATCAAACACTCCCAGGACAGGAACAGCACGGAGTTAGATACAGAGTAAAGCTCCCTCTACACTGTCCTCATCAAACACTCCCAGGACAGGTACAGCACGGGGTTAGATACAGATTAAAGCTCCCTCTACATTTGCCCCATCAAACACTCCCAGGACAGGTACAGCACGGGGTTAGATACAGAGTAAAGCTCCCTCTACATTTGCCCCATCAAACACTCCCAGGACAGGTACAGCACGGGGTTAGATACAGAGTAAAGCTCCCTCTACACTGTCCCAATCAAACACTCCCAGGACAGGTACAGCATGCGGTTAGATACAGAGTAAAGCTCCCTCTACACTGTCCCCATCAAACACTCCCAGGACAGGTACAGCACGGGGTTAGATACAGAGTAAAGCTCCCTCTACATTTGCCCCATCAAACACTCCCAGGACAAGTACAGCACGGGGTTAGATACAGAGTAAAGCTCCCTCTACATTTGTCCCATCAAACACTCCCAGGACAGGTACAGCACGGGGTTAGATACAGAGTGAAGCTCCCTCCACACTGTCCCCATCAAACACTCCCAGGACAGGTACAGCACGGGGTTAGATACAGAGTAAAGCTCCCTCTACACTGTCCCCATCAAACACTCCCAGGACAGGTACAGCACGGGGTTAGATACAGAGTAAAGCTCCCTCTACACTGTCCCCATCAAACACTCCCAGGACAGGTACAGCACGGGGTTAGATACAGAGTAAAGCTCCCTCTACACTGTCCCCATCAAACACTCCCAGGACAGGTACAGCACGGGGCTGGATACAGAGTAAAGCTCCCTCTACACTGTCCCCATCAAACACTCCCAGGACAGGTACAGCACGGGGTTAGACAGGTTGAATGGGCTGAAATGATGACCGCAGTGCTGTAGGAATTAATCTGATAGCGAGGGAACTCAACAGGCCTCTGCAATGCCAGAGTGGCACTGAGGAGAGGGACCAGCTACTCAGCCTGGAATCAGTCAACCCATTTGAGAAGGCTTGCAGAAAAAGCATTAGGTGCCAACCTGTTCTGACGCACTCAAAGTCCTTGATTGGGAGCTGGTTTATCCTGACGTTCTGGTACTTGCTGGGACTGGCGCAGTACACCGCTGGGACTGTGGAATTGGTTGTCTGTAGCCATTCAATCAGCCATTTTACCTTACAGTCACAATGGAAAGCGTTCCCACGGAGATCCCTGCAAAGGATTCAGAGGTACAAGTTGGGTTGTGCAGAATCAAAGTAAGTTTGAGTACAAACCTGTGTGACAGGAGGAGCGCAGTGAGGAATCTCACGCGGGATTGGCAATTGTGTAAAAGCAGTGTAAATGCATTTCGGGGGGGGGGGGGCACGGTGGCACAACGCCAAGGACCCTCACAGCGCCGGGTTCTATTCCGGCCTAGGGTGACTGTGTGGAGTTTGCACGTTCTCCCCGTGTGTGCTTGGATTTCCTCCGGGCGCTCCGGTTTCCTCAGTCCAAAGACGTGCAGGTTAGGTGGACTGGCCGTGCAAAATTGTCCAAAAAAAGGTCAGGTGGGATTACTGGGTTACGGGGATGGGGTGGAGGTGTGGGTTTAAGTAGGGTGCTCTTTCCAAGGAGCCGGTGCAGACTCGATGGGCCGAATGCCCTCCGTCTGCACTGAATTCTGTGAGGATAAAAATTTGTGACTTTGATAAAAGATGATTCTGTGCTCTGGGGGAAGCTGGGGACCTGATTGCAAGGGGTCTGTGGGCAAGTGGGCAAGTATTTGAGGTGGGTGGTGGGCCGGGAGAGAGGTTACCACAAAGACGTCAGACAAGGTGAAATCGTGGGCAGATGCCCCACGCCAACAGATCACCAGATTAATTTCTGAGTGGAAGGGCTGAGCCCTTCTACAGTGCAGAAGGAGGCCATTTGGCCCATCGAGTCTGCACCAACCCTCCGAAAGAGCACCAAGGCCCACCCTATCCCCGTAACCCTGTCTAACCTGCACATTGCTGGGCACTGAGGGGAAATTGATCATGGCCGATCCACCGAGCCTGCACATCTTTGGAGGGAACCGGAGCTCCCGGAGGAAACCCACGCGCACATGGGGAGAACGTGCTCCATACGCACACCCGAGGCCGGAATCGAACCCGGGACCCTGACGCGGTGAGGCAGCAGTGCTAACCACTGCGCCGTTTTGAGATGCAGGAGCATTCGCAGGAGCGTTTGCTAAACTGGATTGTAGTTTATTTTTGTTCTGCTGACCTTTTCTCAGCTGCTGGCACCTTGCACTGCCCGGAAAGGGCAAACTGGCGTTCAGGGTTTCACTGCCTACAGAATGGGAGAACCCAGTGTTACAGTTCCGGACCACACTCCAATCAGACGAGACCCCAACAATCTTTCAATGTAAAACTGTCAGGGGGGGAGAATTCACCCCAGGAGTTATTCCACTGGCAAATAGGGATCTTTCATATTAAAAACAAACTTAATTATTAACGCAGTATTAACCACATCACAGGAAAAATAGCTCTACGATTTAATTCCTACCTTCTCTATCTCCAATTAAGCAAAACCCATTACTGATCAAAAGCCGCTTGTAAATAAAGTTAGCAAACACAGGGATGCTTGCTGCATACTTGTGTTGGGATTTCCTTTCAGAAATGTGGAGAGATCCCCTTTAGGCACATCCTGCAAATCCTTCTGTCTCTGAGAACAAGATCTGCTGCTCAATTTAAAAACTCCTTGATAGTGCCAAACCTATAAACCCCAAAACTGCAGCCAGACCTGGCTCCTCTCGTGAATTACATCATCTTTATCACACTCAGATCCTGTGACCTGCTTACCCAAGTGGAAACTCAATGTCTCAAATTATCTACTCTCCAGCAATCATAACAAAGTTCCATTAGCCCCCTCCTTGTTAACAGGCAAATGGTTAAAATGATTGATCCTACTTTTACGGCTGCTTAATTGCACCTTTTGCAGACATACTGCGTAACTATGTTAAACCAAGATTTTTGAAAATATGACTGCAACAGATATATATGTTAACTCAGACCTCCAATAGCATTACTGCAACAGATTATATATAATACAATCTATATAACAATTACATACATTTGACACAACAGATTAACCAATAAAGCTGTGGGGTGTGCCTGGATGATTCTCACGGGTGGAGAGGCGGATTGCAATGAAACACACCATGCCTAGGCACAGGATCCCCAGCCAATGTGCCAGGGTCCCTATGCCAGTACAATGGGCATCTAATCATGAGCCTGATTATTCTGCATTTGCTGATAAGCTCACGTTGACCCAGGGAGGCCTCCAACAGCGTTGGCGCGTCAGCCGCGTAGGGATGTCGCGTGAGGCAGGAGGGGTCCTTGAAGACTCGAGGTCAGCGAGATGGCGAGATTGAGAGAGTGTGAGTGATGGGAGATGGGTGGGGGACGGGTTGGGGGGATGAGTATGAGGGTGCGAGGGGAAGAGTGTGAGGGGCCCCAGAAACGAAGGTGAGAGCGGAGCCCGGCGAACTGTAAATCCACCTCTGCATGAGTGACCATTTTGATTCAGGAATATTGCAATATGAACAAAATGAAATTAAAATGGCTTATTGTCACAAGTAGGCTTCAATGAAGTTACTGTGAAAAGCCCCTAGTCGCCACATTCCGGCCTGTCCGGGGAGGCTGGTACGGGAATCGAACCGTGCTGCTGGCCTGCTTGGTCTGCTTTCAAAGCCAGCGATTTAGCCCTGTGATAAACAGCTAAATATGATTGAAACAGGGAGTTTATGTTGGAAATTTATTGCTTATCCTCAACTGTTGAAAATTCTCCTGAGGTAGAATTCAGCTCTGAAATATTTGCATTCGAACATGGCACGCTTGCGCCCTGCGATTTCACTCCATGCCTCTGTTTTGTCAACGAAATACTGCTCCCGTCTTCAAACTGTGAAGAAACAAGTCACTCACAAATGTGTCAGGACGTGGAGATCCGCAAAGATGTTCCTGGGAAGGGTCAGCAGATTGTTGTTCCCCAATGAGCTGGAAAGGGAATAAATGATTAAATATGGCGCGATAGAAAAACAAGAAATTTTCGTGGGCAACGCTGGATAAGAACATAAGAACTAGGAGCAGGAGTCGGCCATCTGGCCCCTCGAGCCTGCTCCGCCATCCAATGACTGATCTTTTGTGGACTCAGTTCCACTTTCCGGCCCGAACACCATAACCCTTTATTCCTTTATTCTTCAAAAAACTATCGACCTTTATCTTGAAAACATTTAATGAAGGAGCCTCAACTGCTTCACTGGGCAGGGAATTCCATAGATTCACAACCCTTTGGATGAAGAAATTCCTTCTAAACTCAGTCCTAAATCTACTTCCCCTTATTTTGAGGCTATGCCCCCCTAGTTCTGCTGTCACCCGCCAGTGGAAACAACCTGCCCACATCTATCCCATCTATTCCCTTCATAATTTTCGATGTTTCTATCAGATCCACTCCGCTTCCTTCTAAATTCCAACGAGTAGAGTCCCAGTCTACTCAACCTCTCCTCGTAATCCAACTGCCGCATTTATTGCCCATCCCTAATTGCCCTTCAGAGGGTGGTGGTGATCATCCCTCGCCGATCCTCACTGATGGCTCCATCCGTTAGAAGCCCTGGGTACAGTCGCCGCTCAATGCCGAATGACTTACAGGTGATTCAGAGACTTGAGTCCTCGGAAGGCGTATTTGGAAATTGCCCGGATGCTGTTGTTCTCGATGAAACTGCGGACGTACAAAGATAGAGTTCAGCACAGGCGTTTCCCCGTAGAGCTTGAGTGAAGCTCGGTCGAAGGAAGTCAGCTACTTACAGGTACTGAAGGTGAGATAAGCCAGTGAACGCATCATTTCCAATCAGGCTGAAGGAGTTTGAGTTCATCAAGCTGAAGGGGAGAAAGAGAGAGCGGAGAAGACAAAAATCACCTCTTTCGGACTGCTAGATAACTTGTTTTTTCATTTTTTCAAATTAAGGGGCAATTTAGCATGGCCAGTCCACCGACCCTGCACATCTTTGGGTTGTGGGGGCTATAAAAGTAAAAATGGGAAAACATGTCATTTGAAACATGGCAGTCCAGCAATACCTGGATACGGCTAAATGAGAGAATGTAGGTAAAAATCCCATGAAGGGTTAACAGCAGCTGCAAAAGAAGGTTTTGAAATGCAGATATCCTTTATCAAACAGCCTTTAAGAAAACAGCTGGTGACTATTCAAGCTGTAAAACTGACGCATGTCTTTTAAGTCACAGCAGATTGAACTTGTAGTTATATGGAAAAAAAACAATATTTCGCACCTTCTTTGACGTTAATTATTTTAGTAAGCAGCTAAAAAAAAGAATTGCTAGGATCTTCAGTTGAATTGGGTGACAAATGTTCAGGTGTGAAATTCTGCTGACACCAGGTGAATATGGGAAGCTGGAGACGTGTCCACGGGGGCACATGTTAGCTCCAAATCGGAGTCGGAGTTCTGAGCTGGGGGCACTATTTGGTAATAAAGCAACTTTAGAAATGACAGGAACAAAGCACTTTGAACATCACAAGGGAAACAATGTAATCAGAGTTCGATGAGCTGAAGTCATGCTCAATATGAATACATAGTCGTGTTAGAAATAATTCAGATTAAAGGTACCTTGTATGATCAAAAGTCAAATAAAGTTACTTTACGATAATGTCATATAAACTTAATAACTGCTAGAAGGAGAATATAAACCCTTAAAACGGGGACAGCCAGCAGAGTCAACTTTCATAGCTGCCCTCGTTCATGGGAAGGATCGAGCACGGAAACCGAGCGGAACAGCAAATCCATCTGAGGAAGCTAAAGAAGAGATTGTCAAGATGGACCTGAAGGTCTTTTCAAACAACCAGGAGAATCCAGAAGCAAGATCTTTCTGTAAACTCAGTGATTGCATCTTTTAAAAGAAAAAAATTTAACAATAAAATAACTTAAAGTTTTAACCTGAAACAGTGGTTATTACAAAGTCTACTTTCCTTACTTAGCAACGCGGGACCCAGGATCGATGCTACTAAGTGGTAAGTAGATAAAATTCTTCTATGAATATATGGGTTATACCGGGGGATAACTTGAAAATATAGTTTGACCTGATTAGCACCCACCTACGTCTGCATCGGAGTCAGGGAGTGAGAATCCCTGTTCACCATTTAGAATGTCGACCCTTGTTGGTATAGGGGGAATTAAGAATAGTGGTGAGTTTTTAACTTCAGGGCGAAACCCACGCAAACACGGGGAGAAAATGCAAACTCCACACGGACAGTGACCCAGAGCCGGGATCGAACCTGGGACCTCGGCGCCGTGAGGCAGCAGTGCCAACCACTGAGCCACCGTGCTGCCCTTTTAAAAAAAGTGATACCTTTAAAACTTTTATGGTACGATGTACAAGTGCTTAAATGGGCCTCTTTAAGCCTCGATTCAGCTCATTAAATGTGACGCATACTCTGACAGAGTTACTGTTTGCTGACTGGGAGATTGAGACTGGGAGACTCTGACACTTTGCCAAGCATTATTGCTGAGCAGTCAACGAGAGGAAGCAAATTGATAACTGATCGACGGATGTAATGAACTGGGTGGGTCTGGTCATCTCTGAAGCTAACGTGGGCCCAATGGCCTGCTGTTGTGATGTGGTGACTCTGTCGCTCTCATCTGAGCCCAGGACACGTGGGGCAGTGGGTGGCGACCCTGCTTCTGATCCAGAAGCTCTGGGTTTTGAATCCCACCCGAGGGCCCAGAACCGTAGAATCCCTACAGTGCAGACGGAGGCCATTTGGCCCATCGAGTTTGCACCGACCCTCCGAAAGAGCACCGAGGCCCACTCCCCCACCCTATCCCCGCAACTCTGTCTAACCTGCACATTGCTGGGCACTGAGGGGCAATTGATCGTGGCCGATCCACCGAACCTGCACATCTTTGAACAAGTTTTCCTGAGGAAAACATTTGCCCGATTTGTGATGAAAAGTCCGGAGAATATCTTTTGGAGCTTTCGTTGGGATCAGGTCAGATTCTTGAGGCGAGGAACTGAGGTATTTGAGAATGTTTATCCAACATTATCAAATAAAACAGGGCACGTTCGGGGCCCAAACACAGGGGCTGGTTTGGCACTGGGCTAAACCGCTGGCTTTTAAAGCAGACCAAGGCAGGCCAGCAGCACGGTTCGATTCCCGTACCAGCCTCCCCGAACAGGCGCCGGAATGTGGCGACTAGGGGCTTTTCACAGTAACTTCATTGAAGCCTACTTGTGACAATAAGCCATTTTCATTTTCATTTCAGATTAGTGCAGGTGCTCACAGACTGGTTTCTAATAAAATATCAAAAAGCCTCTGCTGGCAGGATCACCGAAACCCTGAATCCTTTCCACATCCCACATACCAAGCGTATCCGCTCGATGACCCCACGGCCAGGAAAAACCCTGAGACTCGGAAAATTAATCCCATTTAATTTCTCTGTTTAAATTTTTTTTAAACTAAAATTTCAAATAAATTCAGAGTACCCAGTTATTTTTTTCCCCCAATGAAGGGGCAATTTAGCGTGGCCAATCCACCTACCCTGCACATCTTTGGGTTGTGGGGGTGAGACCCACGCAGACACGGGGAGAATGTGCAAACTCCACGCGGACAGTGACTGGAGTATGAGCTACGTACAGCTGAAGGGGGATGTTTGAGATGATGCACAGAGACAAAGACTTGGTCAGGCCGTGAAGGACAAAACCATCCAATTCCCCCATTCTATACTTACAGGAATTGCAGAGTTCGGAGGTGGGAAAAGGCACGTTCGGGAATTTGACTGAATTTTGCATTGACGAAAGTTCTGGAAGACCAAAATGACACATTGTTGAATAACTCACACCCGACTGTAAATTAACAATGACAATGCTTTTTGGACATATGCTGAAACGTTCTTTAGTGTAAAGCAAGCTTTACTTGCACAACTATCTATTCTGTCATTTAATTGGATTTTAAAAAAATAATGCACCAGAAGATGTTTGACATTAAATGTACACTGTAAATCTAACCTGTTTCAAACTTATTGAATTATCTCAGAGTGCCACATTCTGTGCGCGAAGGATGAGAAATATGGCATCAAATTGAAATTGTCAGGGAATGTACGTGAACATATCTTAAGAAAAAAACAGGACAGGTACAGCACGGGGTTAGATACAGAGTAAAGCTCCCTCTACACTGTCCCCATCAAACACTCCCAGGACAGGTACAGCACGGGGTTAGATACAGAGTAAAGCTCCCTCTACACTGTCCCCATCAAACACTCCCAGGACAGGTACAGCACGGGGTTAGATACAGAGTAAAGCTCCCTCTACACTGTCCCCATCAAACACTCCCAGGACAGGTTCAGCACGGGGTTAGATACAGAGTAAAGCTCCCTCTATACTGTCCCCATCAAACACTCCCAGGACAGGTACAGTACAGGGTTAGATACAGAGTAAAGCTCCCTCTACAATGTCTCCATCAAACACTCCCAGGACAGGTACAGCACGGGGTTAGATACAGAGTAAAGCTCCCTCTACACTGTCCCCATCAAACACTCACAGGACAGGTACAGCACGGGGTTAGATGCAGAGTAAAGCTCCCTCTACACTGTCCCCATCAAATACTCCCAGGACAGGTACAGCACGGGGTTAGATACAGAGTAAAGCTCCCTCTACACTGTTCCCATCAAACTCTCCCAGGACAGGTACAGCACGGGGTTAGATACAGAGTAAAGCTCCCTCTACACTGTCCCCATCAAACACTCCCAGGACAGGTACAGCACGGGGTTAGATGCAGAGTAAAGCTCCCTCTACACTGTCCCCATCAAATACTCCCAGGACAGGTACAGCACGGGGTTAGATACAGAGTAAAGCTCCCTCTACACTGTTCCCATCAAACTCTCCCAGGACAGGTACAGCACGGGGTTAGATACAGAGTAAAGCTCCCTCTACACTGTCCCCATCAAACACTCCCAGGACAGGTACAGCACGGGGTTAGATAAAGAGTAAAGCTCCCTCTACACTGTCCCCATCAAACACTCCGAGGACAGGTACAGCACGGGGCTAGATACAGAGTAAAGCTCCCTCTACACTGTCCCCATCAAACACTCCGAGGACAGGTACAGCACGGGGTTAGATACAGAGTAACGCTGCCTCTCCACTGTCCCCATCAAACACTCCCAGGACAGGTAGAGCAAGGGGTTAGATACAGAGTAAAGCTCCCTCTACACTGTCCCCATCAAACACTCCCAGGACAGGTACAGCACGGGGTTAGATACAGAGTAAAGCTGCCTCTATACTGTCCCCATCAAACACTCCCAGGACAGGTAGAGCAAGGGGTTAGATACAGAGTAAAGCTCCCTTTACACTGTCCCCATCAAACACTCCCAGGACAGGTACAGCACGAGGTTAGATACAGAGTAAAGCTGCCTCTATACTGTCCCCATCAAACACTCCCAGGACAGGTAGAGCAAGGGGTTAGATACAGTGTAAAGCTCCCTTTACACTGTCCCCATCAAATACTCCCAGGACAGGTACAGCACGGGGTTAGATACAGAGTAAAGCTCCCTCTACACTGTCCCCATCAAACACTCCCAGGACAGGTACAGCACGGGGTTAGATACAGAGTAAAGCTCCCTCTACACTGTCCCCATAAAACACTCCCAGGACAGGTTCAGCACGGGGTTAGATACAGAGTAAAGCTCCCTCTATACTGTCCCCATCAAACACTCCCAGGACAGGTACAGTACAGGGTTAGATACAGAGTAAAGCTCCCTCTACAATCTCTCCATCAAACACTCCCAGGACAGGTACAGCACGGGGTTAGATACAGAGTAAAGCTCCCTCTACACTGTCCCCATCAAACACTCCCAGGACAGGTACAGTACAGGGTTAGATACAGAGTAAAGCTCCCTCTACAATCTCTCCATCAAACACTCCCAGGACAGGTACAGCACGGGGTTAGATACAGAGTAAAGCTCCCTCTACACTGTCCCCATCAAACACTCCCAGGACAGGTACAGCACGGGGTTAGATGCAGAGTAAAGCTCCCTCTACACTGTCCCCATCAAATACTCCCAGGACAGGTACAGCACGGGGTTAGATACAGAGTAAAGCTCCCTCTACACTGTTCCCATCAAACTCTCCCAGGACAGGTACAGCACGGGGTTAGATACAGAGTAAAGCTCCCTCTACACTGTCCCCATCAAACACTCCCAGGACAGGTACAGCACGGGGTTAGATAAAGAGTAAAGCTCCCTCTACACTGTCCCCATCAAACACTCCGAGGACAGGTACAGCACGGGGCTAGATACAGAGTAAAGCTCCCTCTACACTGTCCCCATCAAACACTCCGAGGACAGGTACAGCACGGGGTTAGATACAGAGTAACGCTGCCTCTCCACTGTCCCCATCAAACACTCCCAGGACAGGTAGAGCAAGGGGTTAGATACAGAGTAAAGCTCCCTTTACACTGTCCCCATCAAACACTCCCAGGACAGGTACAGCACGGGGTTAGATACAGAGTAAAGCTGCCTCTATACTGTCCCCATCAAACACTCCCAGGATAGGTAGAGCAAGGGGTTAGATACAGTGTAAAGCTCCCTTTACACTGTCCCCATCAAATACTCCCAGGACAGGTACAGCACGGGGTTAGATACAGAGTAAAGCTGCCTCTATACTGTCCCCATCAAACACTCCCAGGATAGGTAGAGCAAGGGGTTAGATACAGTGTAAACCTCCCTTTACACTGTCCCCATCAAACACTCCCAGGACAGGAGTGTTACACACAGTAAAACATGTGTATTATATAATATGCATTGGAGTGTTATACACAATAACGCAGTGTGTAGGGCAGCACGGTGGCCTAGTGGTTAGCACAACCGCCTCACGGCGCTGAGGTCCCAGGTTCGATCCCGGCTCTGGGTCACTGTCCGTGTGGAGTTTGCACGTTCTCCCCGTGTCTGCGTGGGTTTCGCCCCCACAACCCAAAAATGTGCAGAGTAGGTGGATTGGCCACACTAAATTGCCCCTTAATTGGAAAAAATAATTGGCTAATCTAAATTTATTTAAAAAAAACAATAACGCAGTGTGTTATTATATAGTATATACAGGAGAGTTATACACAGTAACACGGTGTGTTACTATATAATATACACAGGAGTGTTAGACACAGTAAGGCGGTGTGTTACTATATAATATACACAGGAGTGTTAGACACAGTAAGGCGGTGTGTTGTTCTATGATACACACAGGGGTGTTATACACAGTAGCACGCTGTGTTATTATATAATATATGCAGGAGTGTTATACACAGTAGCACGCTGTGTTATTATATAATATATGCAGGAGTGTTTGTCCAATACAACATGAATGTATACAGCAACTGGCCCAGCACAAAATTGACAGAAAAATGCTCATTTCTAAAACCTTGGTGCAGAATTGTGAAGGGGCAGTAACAACAGAGTTAATATCAATGGTTAGAGAGCTATGATAATCCCAACATAATAAGCACATCACTTTGTTATTTTTTGACTGCATTCTCTGCATGTAATGGTTCGGCAATTTATTTTATCCCTCTTATTTTACCCCTGGGACAGTGAGGCTTTGTTGTTCTCCGTCCTTTGAGTTTCAATGAGGTGATCTCCACTGTGATGCTCCCCGCAGTCGAGCAGCTGTCAGCACTCACTGCCCAGCCTGACGCTCGAGGGATGTCCACGACGATGAGGTAACACAGGGGACTGGCCCACAAACCCGCCAAGGAGACAAGGCTGCAAAACTGGGGAGAAAGCGGAACATCATTAGCCCGCGCTTCTCGACCCTGGCTTTACTTACAAGGAGGTGAAGTGGTCAGCAAAGGTTCGCGGGATGGATCTCGATGCGACGCAGAACGCGCTGTCTTTGGTACAGGAGCAGGATGCGGGACACAGGGAGTCTTTGGGCCACTTCTTTGCTTCCACTGAGAGACACAGGCAGAGGACCCAAAACAGGAACATGACCGCCGTCAACCAGCGCTTGGAAATACCGCCCTCCGGCCTGCTCATCCTGCGATACTGCTGCGCGGCTGAAGCCAAACAAGCCTTTAGTACAGATTATGTTTTCGGTTTCTTACTGACAGGACCGGCTGTGAGGGAGTTGTGTTGCTGACCCACTTCACAGTCAGACGTGGCCACTTTGTCGCCGAGCTTTCCTGAATACCAATGCCTCTTGCTTACATCTGTCCCCTGTGAGATGGGCTCACGGGCCCTCGCCAAGTCGAAGGGGGAGCTCAGTGATGGAAGCCTTTTTTGCTGATGTCAGGCGATCTCAATGGGGTCAATTGTTTCAGAGGCCGCGCCATGTGCCAGGAGCTGCTGCTGGTGAACTGACAGCGCTGCGCAGCCTGCGAGAGAGCGAGAGAGAGAGAAATGTCACAGCTCAGAAAACACTGCTCTGCCAGGAGAACCCAGCATTGGCAAGGCTGCACCTCCTTCACATCCCCTGCAGCGGAGTGACCTCACTCCTGCAATGTGTCTGGCTGAGGGGTGGGGAGGGGGAAACCATTCACTCCTGTGTCTCACTCAGCCCTGTGCGATTCTGCACCTTTGGGTCCCCGGTTCGATTCCCGGCTCGGACCACTGTCTGTGTAGAGTCTACACATTCTCCCCCGTATCTGCGTGGGTTTCCTCCGGGTGCTCCGGTTTCCTCCCACAAGTCCCGAAAGACGTGCTGTTGGGTGAATTGGACATTCTGAATTCTCCCTGTGTACCCGAACAGGCGCCGGAATGTGGCGACGAAGTGACTTAATTGCAGCGTTAATGGACGCTTACTTGTGACACTAATAAAGATTAAAATTATTATGCTGCAATCTGAGCATTGATCCCTGAGTATTTACCATGCACAATAAAAGGCAGATAATTCTGTCTGTATGGCTTTTCCTGGGGCTCCGCCTCACAGTTATTGCTCTGTTGGTGTATTGCAGACACTGTGGACAGAGTTGGAGGAGGCCGACTGCTTGGCGATAACCCTGAATCAGAACACCAACCTTTGTTGGCATCAGTGTCACGACTCAGGCACGATGGATTGGACGTCTTCTGTGCATTGCCCCGTCAAATTGGAGCGAAGGTCGGGTTTCAGACATTGCATGACCCTCAATCACAGAAAGAGCTGGTTGGTCCAGCTGCAACGCGGCCCTTCCACATCTGGATCACTCACTGGGCCCTCTGTACACAACCCAACTCTCTCCTTAACCCCTTTGACAAAGAGTCATCCAGACTCGAAACGTCAGCTCCCTTCTCTCTCTCCACAGATGCTGTCAGACCTGCTGAGGTTGTCCAGTGTTTTCTGTCCTTGTTTCAGATCATAGACTCCATACGGTGCAGAAGGAGTCCATTCGGCCCATCGAGTCTGCACTGACCCTCTGAAAGAACATCCTACCTGGGCCCACACCCCCACAGACCCAGAACCCAACCTAAAGTTTGGACATTAAGGGGCAATTTTAGCAAGGCCAATCCACCTGACCTGCACATCTTATATCACCTTAACACTGCAATGAAGTTACTGTGAAAATCCCCTCGTCGCCACATTCCGGCGCCTGTTCGGGTACACAGAGGGAGAATTCAGAATGTCCAATCCACCTAACAAGCACTTCGGGACTTGTGGGAGGAAACCGGAGCACCCGGAGGAAACCCACGCAGACACGGGGGAGAACGTGCAGACTCCGCACAGACAGTGCCCCAAGCTGGGAATCGAACCCAGGTCCCTGGCACCGTGAGGCAGCAGTGCTAACCACTGTGCCACCGTGCCGCCCCAGTGATTCATGATGCTGATTTTCGGAGGAAGAAGAGGAATCTTTCCCGGGGGCGGAGGGGAGCCGAATACCGCCCATTGCACGTGCACGCAGTATCCATCAGCCCCGACTCAAAACCAGGCTCTGCATTGCACAGCTCCTGACAATGGCTGCCTTATCCACAGTGCTTCCAGCCTGCCTCACTATTCCTCCTGCAGCTGGCTTCGCTCAATGGGGCAGATTATTCTGAAGATGCGATCAACTGAAACATTTGAAATCATCCTCTCTTGTGTGCAGGAGGGTCACTGTCAATGAGAATGCAACTGATGACCTGCGATTGTTCAGCATTGACTTTGTCAGCCTACAACGTCACTTTTGATTATTTTTCTTGATCGCCCGCTTCTCCGAAATGACAAATATGTTGTCCTCAAAGACTACCCCCTCCCTGCCTCTGAGAGTTCAAATCCAGCCTCACTGTACCGTTCCAGCTCCAATCCATTCAGATCCCGAGTATCCCTACAGTACAGAAGAAGGCCATTCGGCCCATTGAATCTGCACCGACCCACTGAAAGATATCCCTACCTAGGCCCACTCCCCCCCCCACCCTATCCCCGTAACTGCATAACCTGCACATTGGACACGAAGGGACAAATTTAGCATGGCCAATCCACCGAAACTGCACATTTTTGGACGGTGGGAGGAAACCGGAGCACCCGGAGGAAACCCACGCAGACACGGGAGAGAACGTGCAGATTCCGCACAGACAGTGACCCAAGTCGGGAATCGAACCCGGGACCCTGGAGCTGTGAAGCAACAGTGCTAGCCACTGTGTCACTGCTGCTCTCGCTGTGTCACCGTGCTGCCCTCGCTGTGTCACCGTGCTGCCCTCGCTGTGTCACTGTGCTGCCCTCGCTGTGTCACTGTGCTGCCCTCGCTGTGTCACTGTGCTGCCCTCGCTGTGTCACCGTGCTGCCCTCGCTGTGTCACTGTGCTGCCCTCGCTGTGTCACTGTGCTGCCCTCGCTGTGTCACCGTGCTGCCCTCGCTGTGTCACTGTGCTGCCCTCGCTGTGTCACCGTGCTGCCCTCGCTGTGTCACCGTGCTGCCCTCGCTGTGTCACCGTGCTGCCCTCGCTGTGCTGCCCTCGCTGTGTCACTGTGCTGCCCTCGCTGTGTCACTGTGCTGCCCTCGCTGTGTCACCGTGCTGCCCTCGCTGTGTCACTGTGCTGCCCTCGCTGTGTCACTGTGCTGCCCTCGCTGTGTCACTGTGCTGCCCTCGCTGTGTCACTGTGCTGCCCTCGCTGTGTCGCTGTGCTGCCCTCGCTGTGTCACCGTGCTGCCCTCGCTGTGTCACTGTGCTGCCCTCGCTGTGTCACCGTGCTGCCCTCGCTGTGTCACCGTGCTGCCCTCGCTGTGCTGCCCTCGCTGTGTCACTGTGCTGCCCTCGCTGTGTCACTGTGCTGCCCTCGCTGTGTCACTGTGCTGCCCTCGCTGTGTCACTGTGCTGCCCTCGCTGTGTCACTGTGCTGCCCTCGCTGTGTCACTGTGCTGCCCTCGCTGTGTTACTGTGCTGCCCTCGCTGTGTCACCGTGCTGCCCTCGCTGTGTCACCGTGCTGCCCTCGCTGTGCTGCCCTCGCTGTGCTGCCCTCGCTGTGTCACTGTGCTGCCCTCGCTGTGTCACTGTGCTGCCCTCGCTGTGTCACCGTGCTGCCCTCGCTGTGTCACCGTGCTGCCCTCGCTGTGCTGCCCTCGCTGTGTCACTGTGCTGCCCTCGCTGTGTCACTGTGCTGCCCTCGCTGTGTCACTGTGCTGCCCTCGCTGTGTCACTGTGCTGCCCTCGCTGTGTCACTGTGCTGCCCTCGCTGTGTCACTGTGCTGCCCTCGCTGTGTCACTGTGCTGCCCTCGCTGTGTCACCGTGCTGCCCTCGCTGTGTCACCGTGCTGCCCTCGCTGTGTCGCTGTGCTGCCCTCGCTGTGTCCCCGTGCTGCCCTCGCTGTGCTGCCCTCGCTGTGTCACTGTGCTGCCCTCGCTGTGTCACCGTGCTGCCCTCGCTGTGTCACCGTGCTGCCCTCGCTGTGTCGCTGTGCTGCCCTCGCTGTGTCACTGTGCTGCCCTCGCTGTGCTGCCCTCGCTGTGTCACCGTGCTGCCCTCGCTGTGTCACTGTGCTGCCCTCGCTGTGTCGCTGTGCTGCCCTCGCTGTGTCACCGTGCTGCCCTCGCTGTGTCGCTGTGCTGCCCTCGCTGTGTCACTGTGCTGCCCTCGCTGTGTCACCGTGCTGCCCTCGCTGTGTCGCTGTGCTGCCCTCGCTGTGTCACTGTGCTGCCCTCGCTGTGTCGCTGTGCTGCCCTCGCTGTGCTGCCCTCGCTGTGCTGCCCTCGCTGTGTCACTGTGCTGCCCTCGCTGTGTCACTGTGCTGCCCTCGCTGTGTGCCCCGCTGTGCTGCCCTCGCTGTGTCACTGTGCTGCCCTCGCTGTGTCACCGTGCTGCCCTCGCTGTGTCACCGTGCTGCCCTCGCTGTGTCACCGTGCTGCCCTCGCTGTGTCACTGTGCTGCCCTCGCTGTGTCACCGTGCTGCCCTCGCTGTGTCACTGTGCTGCCCTCGCTGTGTCACCTGTGCTGCCCTCGCTGTGTCACTGTGCTGCCCTCGCTGTGTCACTGTGCTGCCCTCGCTGTGTCACCGTGCTGCCCTCGCTGTGTCCACTGTGCTGCCCTCGCTGTGTCACCTGTGCTGCCCTCGCTGTGTCACCGTGCTGCCCTCGCTGTGTCACCTGTGCTGCCCTCGCTGTGTCACTGTGCTGCCCTCGCTGTGTCACTGTGCTGCCCTCGCTGTCACTGTGCTGCCCTCGCTGTGTCACTGTGCTGCCCTCGCTGTGTCACCGTGCGCCCTCGCTGTGTCACTGTGCTGCCCTCGCTGTGTCACTGTGCTGCCCTCGCTGTGTCACTGTGCTGCCCTCGCTGTGTCACCGTGCTGCCCTCGCTGTGTCACTGTGCTGCCCTCGCTGTGCTGCCCTCGCTGTGTCACTGTGCTGCCCTCGCTGTGCTGCCCTCGCTGTGTCACTGTGCTGCCCTCGCTGTGCTGCCCTCGCTGTGTCACTGTGCTGCCCTCGCTGTGTCACTGTGCTGCCCTCGCTGTGTCACTGTGCTGCCCTCGCTGTGCTGCCCTCACTGTGTCACTGTGCTGCCCTCGCTGTGTCACTGTGCTGCCCTCGCTGTGTCACTGTGCTGCCCTCGCTGTGCTGCCCTCGCTGTGCTGCCCTCGCTGTGTCACTGTGCTGCCCTCGCTGTGTCACTGTGCTGCCCTCGCTGTGTCACCGTGCTGCCCTCGCTGTGTCACCGTGCTGCCCTCGCTGTGTCACCGTGCTGCCCTCGCTGTGTCACCGTGCTGCCCTCGCTGTGTCACTGTGCTGCCCTCGCTGTGTCACTGTGCTGCCCTCGCTGTGTCACTGTGCTGCCCTCACCGTGCTGCCCTCGCGTGTCACTGTGCTGCCCTCGCTGTGTCACTGTGCTGCCCTCGCTGTGTCACTGTGCTGCCTCGCTGTGTCACTGTGCTGCCCTCACTGTGTCACCGTGCCCTCGCTGTGCTGCCCTCGCTGTGTCACTGTGTCACTGTGTCCTTGCCTGGCTTGCCCTCCGCTGTTCACTGTGCTGCCCTCGCTGTGTCACTGTGCTGCCCTCGCTGTGTCACTGTGCTGCCCTCGCTGTGGTCCCTGTGCTGCCCCTCGCTGTGCCCTGCCCTCGCTGTGCTGCCCTCGCTGTGTCACCGGTGCTGCCCTCACTGTGCTGCCCTCGCTGTGTCACTGTGCTGCCCTCGCTGTGTCACTGTGCTGCCCTCGCTTGTCACTGTGCTGCCCTCGCTGTGCCCTGTGCTGCCCTCGCTGTGTCACTGTCTGCCCCTCGCTGTGCTGCCCTCGCTGTGCTGCCCTCGCTGTGCACTGTGCTGCCCCCTCGGCTGTGCTGCCCTCCTGTGCTGCCCTCGCTGTGCTTGCCCTCGCTGTGTCACTGTGCTGCCCTCGCATGTGTCACCGGTGCCTGCCCTCAGCTGTGTCCCTGTGCTGCCCTCACTGTTGTCACCGTGCTGCTCCCTCAGCTGTGTCCCGTGCTGCCCTCGCTGTGTCACATGTGCTGCCCTCGCTGTGTCACTGTGCTGCCTCGCTGTGTACTGTGCTGCCCTCGCTGTGTCACTGTGTGCCCTCGCTGTGTCACCGTGCTGCCCTCGCTGTGTCACTGTGCTGCCCTCGCTGTGTCACTGTGCTGCCTCGCTGTGTCACCGTGCTGCCCTCGCTGTGTCACCGTGCTGCCCTCGCTGTGCTGCCCTCGCGTGTCCGTGCTGCCCTCGCTGTGTCACTGTGCTGCCCTCGCTGTGTCACTGTGCTGCCCTCGCTGTGTCACTGTGCTGCCCTCGCTGTGCTGCCCGCTGTGTCACTGTGCTGCCTCGCTGTGTCACTGTGCTGCCCTCGCTGTGTCACTGTGCTGCCCTCGCTGTGCTGCCCTCGCTGTGTCGCTGTGCTGCCCTCGCTGTGTCACTGTGCTGCCCTCGCTGTGCTGCCCCGCTGTGTCACCGTGGCTGCCCTCGCTGTGTCACCGTGCTGCCCTCGCTGTGTCACCGTGCTGCCCGCGCTGTGTCACTGTGTGGCCTCGCTGTGTCACTGTGCTGCCCTCCGCTGTGTCATGTGCTGCCCTCGCTGTGCTGCCCTCGCTGTGTCACCGTGCTGCCCTCGCTGTGCTGCCCTCGCTGTGTCACCGTGCTGCCCTCGCTGTGTCACCATGCTGCCCTCGCTGTGTCACTGTGCTGCCCTCGCTGTGCTGCCCTCGCTGTGTCACTGTGCTGCCCTCGCTGTGTCACCGTGCTGCCCTCGCTGTGTCACCATGCTGCCCTCGCTGTGTCACCGTGCTGCCCTCGCTGTGCTGCCCTCGCTGTGTCGCTGTGCTGCCCTCGCTGTGTCACTGTGCTGCCCTCGCTGTGCTGCCCTCGCTGTGTCACTGTGCTGCCCTCGCTGTGTCGCTGTGCTGCCCTCGCTGTGTCACTGTGCTGCCCTCGCTGTGTCACCGTGCTGCCCTCGCTGTGCTGCCCTCGCTGTGTCACCGTGCTGCCCTCGCTGTGTCACTGTGCTGCCCTCGCTGTGTCACTGTGCTGCCCTCGCTGTGTCACCGTGCTGCCCTCGCTGTGTCACTGTGCTGCCCTCGCTGTGTCACTGTGCTGCCCTCGCTGTGTCACTGTGCTGCCCTCGCTGTGTCACTGTGCTGCCCTCGCTGTGTCGCTGTGCTGCCCTCGCTGTGTCACCGTGCTGCCCTCGCTGTGTCACCGTGCTGCCCTCGCTGTGTCACCGTGCTGCCCTCGCTGTGCTGCCCTCGCTGTGTCACTGTGCTGCCCTCGCTGTGTCACTGTGCTGCCCTCGCTGTGTCACCGTGCTGCCCTCGCTGTGTCACCGTGCTGCCCTCGCTGTGTCACCGTGCTGCCCTCGCTGTGTCACCGTGCTGCCCTCGCTGTGTCACCGTGCTGCCCTCGCTGTGTCACCGTGCTGCCCTCGCTGTGTCACTGTGCTGCCCTCGCTGTGTCACCGTGCTGCCCTCGCTGTGTCACTGTGCTGCCCTCGCTGTGTCACTGTGCTGCCCTCGCTGTGTCACTGTGCTGCCCTCGCTGTGTCACTGTGCTGCCCTCGCTGTGTCACTGTGCTGCCCTCGCTGTGTCACTGTGCTGCCCTCGCTGTGTCACCGTGCTGCCCTCGCTGTGTCACCGTGCTGCCCTCGCTGTGTCACCGTGCTGCCCTCGCTGTGTCGCTGTGCTGCCCTCGCTGTGTCACTGTGCTGCCCTCGCTGTGTCGCTGTGCTGCCCTCGCTGTGTCACTGTGCTGCCCTCGCTGTGTCACTGTGCTGCCCTCGCTGTGTCACTGTGCTGCCCTCGCTGTGTCACTGTGCTGCCCTCGCTGTGTCACTGTGCTGCCCTCGCTGTGCTGCCCTCGCTGTGTCACCGTGCTGCCCTCGCTGTGTCACTGTGCTGCCCTCGCTGTGTCACTGTGCTGCCCTCGCTGTGTCACCGTGCTGCCCTCGCTGTGTCACTGTGCTGCCCTCGCTGTGTCACTGTGCTGCCCTCGCTGTGTCACTGTGCTGCCCTCGCTGTGTCACCGTGCTGCCCTCGCTGTGTCACTGTGCTGCCCTCGCTGTGTCACGTGCTGCCCTCGCTGTGTCACTGTGCTGCCCTCGCTGTGTCACCGTGCTGCCCTCGCTGTGTCACCGTGCTGCCCTCGCTGTGTCACCGTGCTGCCCTCGCTGTGCTGCCCTCACTGTGTCACCGTGCTGCCCTCGCTGTGCTGCCCTCGCTGTGTCACTGTGCTGCCCTCGCTGTGTCGCTGTGCTGCCCTCGCTGTGTCACCGTGCTGCCCTCGCTGTGTCACCGTGCTGCCCTCGCTGTGTCACTGTGCTGGCTCTCGCTGTGCTGCCTCGCTGTGTCACTGTGCTGCCCTCGCTGTGTCACTGTGCTGCCCTCGCTGTGTCACTGTGCTGCCCTCGCTGTGTCACCGTGCTGCCCTCGCTGTGTCACCGTGCTGCCCTCGCTGTGTCACTGTGCTGCCCTCGCTGTGTCACCGTGCTGCCCTCGCTGTGTCACTGTGCTGCCCTCGCTGTGCTGCCCTCGCTGTGTCACTGTGCTGCCCCTCGCTGTGTCACCGTGCTGCCCTCGCTGTGTCACTGTGCTGCCCTCGCTGTGTCACCGTGCTGCCCCTCGCTGTGTCACCGTGCTTGCCCTCGCTGTGCTGCCCTCGCTGTGTCACCGTGCTGCCCTCGCTGTGTCGCTGTGCTGCCCTCGCGTGCTGCCCTCGCTGCGTCACCGTGCTGCCCTCGCTGTGTCACTGTGCTGCCCTCGCGCGTCACTGTGCTGCCCTCGCTGTGTCACTGTGCTGCCCTCGCTGTGTCACCGTGCTGCCCTCGCTGTGTCACTGTGCTGCCCTCGCTGTGTCACTGTGCTGCCCTCGCTGTGTCACTGTGCTGCCCTCGCTGTGTCACTGTGCTGCCCTCGCTGTGTCACTGTGCTGCCCTCGCTGTGTCACCGTGCTGCCCTCGCTGTGTCACTGTGCTGCCCTCGCTATGTCACTGTGCTGCCCTCGCTGTGCTGCCCTCGCTGTGTCACCGTGCTGCCCTCGCTATGTCACTGTGCTGCCCTCGCTGTGCTGCCCTCGCTGTGACACTGTGCTGCCCTCGCTGTGTCACTGTGCTGCCCTCGCTGTGTCACTGTGCTGCCCTCGCTGTGCTGCCCTCGCTGTGTCACCGTGCTGCCCTCGCTGTGTCACTGTGCTGCCCTCGCTGTGTCACCGTGCTGCCCTCGCTGTGTCACTGTGCTGCCCTCGCTGTGTCACTGTGCTGCCCTCGCTGTGTCACCGTGCTGCTCTCGCTGTGTCACCGTGCTGCCCTCGCTGTGTCACTGTGCTGCCCTCGCTGTGTCGCTGTGCTGCCCTCGCTGTGCTGCCCTCGCTGTGTCACCGTGCTGCCCTCGCTGTGTCACCGTGCTGCCCTCGCTGTGCTGCCCTCGCTGTGTCACCGTGCTGCCCTCGCTGTGCTGCCTCGCTGTGTCACTGTGCTGCCCTCGCTGTGCTGCCCTCGCTGTGCCACTGTGCTGCCCTCGCTGTGCTGCCCTCGCTGTGCTGCCCTCGCTGTGTCACTGTGCTGCCCTCGCTGTGTCACCGTGCTGCCCTCGCTGTGTCACTGTGCTGCCCTCGCTGTGTCGCTGTGCTGCCCTCGCTGTGCTGCCCTCGCTGTGTCACTGTGCTGCCCTCGCTGTGTCACCGTGCTGCCCTCGCTGTGTCACTGTGCTGCCCTCGCTGTGCTGCCCTCGCTGTGTCACTGTGCTGCCCTCGCTGTGTCACCGTGCTGCCCTCGCTGTGTCACTGTGCTGCCCTCGCTGTGTCGCTGTGCTGCCCTCGCTGTGCTGCCCTCGCTGTGTCACTGTGCTGCCCTCGCTGTGTCACTGTGCTGCCCTCGCTGTGTCACCGTGCTGCCCTCGCTGTGTCACTGTGCTGCCCTCGCTGTGTCGCTGTGCTGCCCTCGCTGTGTCACTGTGCTGCCCTCGCTGTGTCACTGTGCTGCCCTCGCTGTGTCACTGTGCTGCCCTCGCTGTGTCACTGTGCTGCCCTCGCTGTGTCACTGTGCTGCCCTCGCTGTGTCACTGTGCTGCCCTCGCTGTGTCACTGTGCTGCCCTCGCTGTGCTGCCCTCGCTGTGTCACTGTGCTGCCCTCGCTGTGCTGCCCTCGCTGTGCTGCCCTCGCTGCGTCACTGTGCTGCCCTCGCTGTGTCACTGTGCTGCCCTCGCTGTGTCACCGTGCTGCCCTCGCTGTGCTGCCCTCGCTGTGCTGCCCTCGCTGTGTCACTGTGCTGCCCTCGCTGTGTCACTGTGCTGCCCTCGCTGTGTCACTGTGCTGCCCTCGCTGTGTCACTGTGCTGCCCTCGCTGTGTCACCGTGCTGCCCTCGCTGTGTCACTGTGCTGCCCTCGCTGTGTCACTGTGCTGCCCTCGCTGTGTCACTGAGCTGCCCTCGCTGTGCTGCCCTCGCTGTGTCACTGTGCTGCCCTCGCTGTGCTGCCCTCGCTGTGTCACTGTGCTGCCCTCGCTGTGTCACTGTGCTGCCCTCGCTGTGTCACTGTGCTGCCCTCGCTGTGTCACTGTGCTGCCTCGCTGTGTCACTGTGCTGCCCTCGCTGTGTCACTGTGCTGCCCTCGCTGTTGGCTGCCCTCGCTGTGCTGCCCGCGCTGTGCTGCCCTCGCTGTGTCACCGTGCTGCCCTCGCTGTGTCACCGTGCTGCCCTCACCGTGCTGCCCTCGCTGTGTCACTGTGCTGCCCTCGCTGTGTCACTGTGCTGCCCTCGCTGTGTCACCGTGCTGCCCTCGCTGTGTCACTGTGCTGCCCTCGCTGTGTCACTGTGCTGCCCTCGCTGTGTCACTGTGCTGCCCTCGCTGTGCTGCCCTCGCTGTGTCACTGTGCTGCCCTCGCTGTGTCACTGTGCTGCCCTCGCTGTGCTGCCCTCGCTGTGTCACTGTGCTGCCCTCGCTGTGTCACTGTGCTGCCCTCGCTGTGTCACTGTGCTGCCCTCGCTGTGTCACTGTGCTGCCCTCGCTGTGCTGCCCTCGCTGTGTCACTGTGCTGCCCTCGCTGTGTCACCGTGCTGCCCTCGCTGTGTCACCGTGCTGCCCTCGCTGTGGTCACTGTGCTGCCCTCGCTGTGTCACTGTGCTGCCCTCGCTGTGTCACTGTGCTGCCCTCGCTGTGTACGTGCTGCCTCGCTGTGTCACTGTGCTGCCCTCGCTGTGTCACCGTGCTGCCCTCGCTGTGTCACTGTGCTGCCCTCGCTGTGTCACCGTGCTGCCCTCGCTGTGCTGCCCTCGCTGTGCTGCCCTCGCTGTGTCACTGTGCTGCCCTCGCTGTGTCACTGTGCTGCCCTCGCTGTGTCACTGTGCTGCCCTCGCTGTGCTGCCCTCGCTGTGCTGCCCTCGCTGTGTCACTGTGCTGCCCTCGCTGTGCTGCCTCGCTGTGCTGCCCTCGCTGTGTCACCGTGCTGCCGTCGCTGTGCTGCCCTCGCTTTGTCACTGTGCTGCCCTCGCTGTGTCACTGTGCTGCCCTCGCTGTGTCACTGTGCTGCCCTCGCTGTGTCACCGTGCTGCCCTCGCTGTGTCACTGTGGCTGCCCTCGCGTGTGTCACTGTGCTGCCCTCGCTGTGTCACTGTGCTGCCCTCGCTGTGTCACTGTGCTCCCTCGCTGTGTCACTGTGCTGCCCTCGCCTCGCTGCTTGTCACTGTGCTGCCCTCGCTGTGTCACTGTGCTGCCCTCGCTGTGCTGCCCTCGCTGTGTCACTGTGCTGCCCTCGCTGTGTCACTGTGCTGCCCTCGCTGTGCTGCCCTCGCTGTGTCACCGTGCTGCCCTCGCTGTGTCACTGTGCTGCCCTCGCTGTGTCACTGTGCTGCCCTCGCTGTGTCACTGTGCTGCCCTCGCTGTGTCACTGTGCTGCCCTCGCTGTGCTGCCCTCGCTGTGTCACTGTGCTGCCCTCGCTGTGTCACTGTGCTGCCCTCGCTGTGTCACTGTGCTGCCCTCGCTGTGTCAATGTGCTGCCCTCGCTGTGTCACTGTGCTGCCCTCGCTGTGTCACTGTGCTGCCCTTCGCTGTGTCACGTGCTGCCCTCGCTGTGTCACCGTGCTGCCCTCGCTGTGTCACTGTGCTGCCCTCGCTGTGTCACTGTGCTGCCCTCGCTGTGCTGCCCTCGCTGTGTCACCGTGCTGCCTCGCTGTGCTGCCCTCGCTGTGTCACTGTGCTGCCCTCGCTGTGTCACTGTGCTGCCCTCGCTGTGTCACTGTGCTGCCCTCGCTGTGCTGCCCTCGCTGTGTCACTGTGCTGCCCTCGCTGTGTCACAGTGCTGCCCTCGCTGTGTCACCGTGCTGCCCTCGCTGTGTCACTGTGCTGCCCTCGCTGTGTCACTGTGCTGCCCTCGCTGTGTCACCGTGCTGCCCTCACCGTGCTGCCCTCGCTGTGTCACTGTGCTGCCCTCGCTGTGTCACCGTGCTGCCCTCGCTGTGTCACCGTGCTGCCCTCGCTGTGTCACTGTGCTGCCCTCGCTGTGTCACCGTGCTGCCCTCGCTGTCACCGTGCTGCCCTCGCTGTGCTGCCCTCGCTGTGCTGCCCTCGCTGTGCTGCCCTCGCTGTGTCACTGTGCTGCCCTCGCTGTGTCACTGTGCTGCCCTCGCTGTGTCACTGTGCTGCCCTCGCTGTGTCACTGTGCTGCCCTCGCTGTGTCACCGTGCTGCCCTCGCTGTGTCACCGTGCTGCCCTCGCTGTGCTGCCCTCGCTGTGTCACTGTGCTGCCCTCGCTGTGTCACTGTGCCCCCCTGTGTGAGGGGGAACATGATCTCCCCCCAACCGCAGACAAACCCCGTATAGAGTCCTGGCAGTAATTGTAAACACGTATGTAAAGTTGTGTCACTCCGTGTGCAATTTGAACCAGCTCCTGTCGAGCCATCCAGTCACTGAAAGGTCCGACAAGACGTTGCTGGCGCCACCACCCAGTCAGCAGGGGTACTGCAGGACTGTGTCTTCACTGTTGAACTGGGGGAGCAGGTCGAATAGGACATTGGCAACAGCAGGCTTTTCCTCAAACTTTAAATGGCTGGATTCGAGATTTCACATGTTCTGCTTGTCGCCCATCCTGTCTGAAATTAAACGGCACCCATCTCCCGTGTAGAACCAGATCACACCCAGCTCCTTCAAGTTGAAAGTCAACACTTGACCCGAATCTGGCGTTTGCTTTATTTGCAAGTGCAAAACGACAGGATGGGTTTCGATGAAGGTGCACCCGTGCTGGACTTCATCCTTCTCGAAAGCAACTGTCTTCATTAACACGGCAATGAGGTTACTGCGAAACGCCCCCAGTCGCCACATTCCGGCGCCTGTTCGGGTACACAGATGGAGAATTCGGAATGTCCAATTCACCTAACCTGCACGTCTTTCGGGACTTGAGAGAGGAAACCGGAGCACCCGGAGGAAACCCACGCAGACACGGGGAGAACGTGCAGACTCCGCACAGACAGTGACCCAAGCCGGGAATTGAACCCGGGACCCTGGTGCTGTGAGGCAACAGTGCTAACCACTGTGCTACCGTGCCGCCCTACACATCCTATATGCCTCTCAATAGTCATGTGCATCAACCTAGCTTGGTTGGAGGCTGTTGGGAGGTGCAGAAACTCTCGGCACACTCACAGGGTTTCTCCCCGGTGCGTGACGGGTTGTGTTTGATCAGCTGTCCCGAGGCGCAGAAGTGTTTGTTGCCCGAATGGTTTCTCTCCCAGTGTAGCATCGCTCGCCCACGTCCCCGCGGCTCAGGGTGTAAAAGCGTTTCTTGCGGACTGCACATTCAAAAGGCTTCTCCCCAGCGTGGAACCGCTGGTGCACAGTCATCTGACCAGATGTGCAACATCGCTTCCCACACTAGCCACACTTGAGAGCGGGTTATCCCCGATGGGTATCCGCTGATGCTGGGTCAGGTGTTCAGACCTGCGGGATCCCTTTCTGCAAAGGGCCTCTCCCCAGTGTGGGCCCTCAGGTAGACCCCTGGATGGTAGGGGGCATTGAAACCCTTCCCACATAGAGGGCACCGATAGTGGCTCCGCTATTGAAAGAAAGTTGGATAGTGAACGTAGCCAGCGGCTTCACCCATCTCAGGTCTGTCACTCTCTTTCGCGTGGACCACCATTTCTAAACTCCATCCGCTGGGTGCGATTCAGCCACTAAATTGGGCTCTGTGCCAGGTCAATCGTGAGCCGCCCGACTTGCTCCGCCTCGATTCTCCCGGTGCCCAGCACTCAACAGCCGAGCCTGCGAGGCCACCGCCAGGGCGCCGTTTAGTACTAGAATGGAATAGAAAAGTGCAGAAGGAGGCCATTCGGCCCATTAAGTCTGCACCGGCCCTTAGAAAGAGAACCCGCGTCAAGGCTACGCCGCCACCCTATCCCAGTAATCCCACTTCAACTTTTTTTTTGTACGCTAAGGGGCAATTTAGCGCGGCCAATCCACTCAGCCCGCACATCTTTGGACTGTGGGAGGAAACCGGAGCACCCGGAGGAAACCCACGCAGTCACGGGGGAGAAGGTGCAGACTCCGCACAGACTGTCACCCAAACACAGAAAATGTTGGATAAACACAGCACGTCTGGCAGCACTGCGGAGGAAGAGATAAGATAACGGTTCGAGTCTTCATTCCACATCCTCAGTGGATTCGAAATGCCAAAACTCTGTTTCCACCCCCTCCACAGACGCTGCCAGACCTGCTGAGCATTTTTTACAGCACTTTCTGTTTCCATTTCAGATTCGTTCAATATTTCCTTTTCTTTTATATTTGCACACATACTATTCCACTCTGCTCCCTATCACCAGCATAATCCCAATAGAACATAGAACAGTACAGCACAGAACAGGCCCTTCGGCCCTCAATGTTGTGCCGAGCCATGATCACCCTACTCAAACCCACATATCCACCCTATACCCGTAACCCAACAACCCCCCCCTTAACCTTACTTTTATTAGGACACTACGGGCAATTTTAGCATGGCCAATCCACCTAACCCGCACATCTTTGGACTGTGGGAGGAAACCGGAGCACCCGGAGGAAACCCACGCACACAGGGGGAGGACGTGCAGACTCCACACAGACAGTGACCCAGCTGGGAATCGAACCTGGGACCTTGGAGCTGTGAAGCATTTATGCTAACCACCATGCTACCCTGCTGCCCCTTTATAATCTCTATTAGTGTCATAAGTCGGCTTACATTTTTTTCCCCCAAATTTAGAACATCCAATTCATTTTTTCCAATTAAGGGGCAATTTAGCCTGGCTAATCCACCTACCCTGCACATCTTTGGGTTGTGGGGGCGAAACCCACGCAGACACGGGGAGAATGTGGAAACTCCACACGGACAGTGACCCAGAGCCGGGATTCGAACCTGGGTCCTCAGCGCCGTAGGCAGCAATGTTAACCACTGTGCCACCGTGCTGTCCCGAATGTCCCAATGATGTGCTCAAGAGGACTATGAATCCAGCATGGGGGCACAGTGGTTAGCACAGTTGCTTCACAGCTCCAGGGTCCCAGGTTCGATTCCCCGCTGGGTCACTGTCCGTGCGGACCCTGCACCTTCTCCCCCCGTGTCTGCGTGGGTTTCCTCCGGGTGCTCCGGTTTCCTCCCACAGTCGAAAGATGTGCAGGTTAGGTGGATTGGCCATGCTAAATTGCCCCTTAGCGTCCAAAAAAAAGGTTAAGTGGGAGTTACTGGGATAGGGTGGCGGCGTAGCCTTGAGTAGGGTTCTCTTTCTAAGGCCCGGTGCAGACTCGATGGGCCGAATGGCCTCCTTCAGCACTGTAAATTCTATGATATGATTCCGAATCATATTCCCCATTTTATCTGGTATAAAAAAAACAGCTTCCCTCTGTATAGTTACATAAATATGCCTCTGATTTTAAAAAGATACACTTTACAAGCTGTGGCCAGGCCCAGCATTTATTGGCCATCCCTAGTTGCCTTTGAAGGTGATGGTGAACCGCCGCAGCCCCTGGTTGCAGGCAGTTCCACAGCAAGTAGTATGGGTCAAACAGTCAGAAGTCTTTCCAAAAGAAAGCTAAAATCATTTCACTTCTTCTGCCTCGAAGCATTAAATGTGCAAGCATCTGCCAGACATCCAGATGTCTTTCATCAATTGTACTGAGCCTCCAATTGCGATTGGGCGTCTGTTTTAAGAGGCTGCCAAGTTCCAAAGGGTCAGTTTCAGGAAGAGCCAGACTGCAGGGAAAGTTCCAGTTCCTGTTCAAGTGGACATCGTCACAGCAAACAGGCTGGTTGCTTCAAAACAACATGTTGGGCTCCATTCTCTGGTGGCCGACATCGCGAACGGCCGAAGAATCCGAATCGGGGACGACGCTGCTTTCGCGATGCTCCGCCCCCTCCAAAGCGGCGTTCTCTAGGTGTACGCCGTGCGCCCCAGCGATGCTGAGGCCCGTCCCCAGATGCTCCACCCCCCCCCCCCAACCAGTCGTGTTTCCGAAGGCGCGGGACACGTGTGGTCTCACCCGTCGGGGACGGCGTGGCGGCTGCAGACCCAGTCCAGTGCTGCCACAGTTGGGGAAGAGCCGATCCATGGGCTGGGCGGGGGGGGGGACATTATTCGGGGCTGGGGGGCACTGTGGGGGGGGGGGGGTCCGGGGCGCGCGAGCCGGCAGAAGGGGGGAACGCTGCAGGCCGCCACCATGTGCGCCCATGGACCCTGACATTTTCCGGGGCATATTGGCAGCTAGAGCCGGGAGCTCAACGCTGCCGTCCAGCTAGTCCCCAGCAAAACACGGAATCGGTGGCAGTTTTTCTGCCGTGAAATGCTACCGTTCCCACTCCGGCGTGGGGACATAGCCGCAGAATCGGAGAATCCAGCCCGTTGTCTCTCATACTATCTCAGTGTTTCCAACTGATTATTTCCAACAAGCCCCTTTTGTTGGCACATTTTCTAATCCAGCCCCCTCTCCCTCCCTGGGTATTTAGACCACCCAAGTCTTTTTTTCCCCCCAATTAAGGGGCAATTTAGCATGGCCAATCCACCTACCCTGCACATCTTTGGGTTGGGGGGGGGGGGGGGGGGGAGCCCACGCAGAGGGGAGAATGTGCAAACTCCACACGGACAGTGACCCGGGGTAAAGATCGAACCCGGGTCCTTGGCGCCATGAGGCAGCAGTGCTAACCGCTGCGCCACTGAGGGGAAACCTTTCCACGCCACAAATGGTTAGGGAACTGTTGAGATTAATGGAAAGATCAAGCACCAGAGGATGCAGGTTTGGCAAAGGAAACAATAGTGAAATGAATGAAAACGTTTTTCAAACTAACCAGGATATTGAATGCACTGTCTGGGAGTGTGGTGGAGGCAGATTCAACCCTGGCTTTCAAAAAGGGAACTTCGATCATTATCTGAAAAGGATTTTTTTTTAAAGTGCAAGGGAGTGGGATTAGGAGAGTTGATAGTGCAGGGAGCCAACACTGACAGGACAGACCGAATGGTCTTCTGCCCTGTAACTCACCTATCATTCACTTCCTGGGAGGATGCATCAGCTTGCGGCAGACACTAGGACCCTGCTCAGGCTCCAACCGCGTCCGCTCGCCCAGGGCGGGGCTCAGCCTTCGACGCATGCACCGATTCGCCCGCAATAATCCATAGGGCGCTTTCTGACCCGCAGTGAACTATGGGAAGGAAAGGCCGCCATTGTCCTCATGCTCACCAGAAGGTAAAATCTATCAATGCTGAGAACACATAACAGGTCAGGCAGCATCGATCATATCCTTCACAGAAGCTGCATGAACTGTTTATTTGCAGCATTTCCCACCTTGACTTCAACTGGGAGCTTATTAGATTGACTGACAAACAAATCATTAATTATTAAATTGAGTTACTAATTTGATTATTATTGTGGCTTGTGTGTTTTTTTTACAATTACAGTAGAATTCAGTTTAAAGACGGCCACTTGGCGACATGGGTCTCACCACTTTACAAACTTCATTGTGGAGTCTGGCTTGAATCGGAATCAAAATCAGGGAGGGGTTTATACTGGCCAGCTGAATGGGGATCACCCATTTCCCACCATCACCCAATGTCAATATTGGGCACCTCAGTCCTAACATTGACCAGACTCAAATTTACTCTGTCTTGCTTATTTAATCTCTATAGACCAAAAACAAATGAAACTCCAGGATCTTGCCATCATCTATTCCCTCTCCATGAGGCCGAAACAGCCCTCTTGTACATTACACACTACCTGTACATTACACAGAGAAACACTGCGCTGGGGAACTCTGGTGGCAACCTATTCCCGTGGCTCAGCCAGAGTGATTCATTCAGCTCTTGCCGAATAACCAGTAATTGCAACTCTGTCTCAAATGTGAGTTAAACAAGGTGGCCAGAGACAGGTTTAGATACCTGGGGATTCAGGTAGTGAGAGAATGGGCGGTGCTACACAAATGGCATACAACAAAGTTTATGGAAGAGGTTAGGGAGGATCTGAAGAGATAGGAGGCACACTGCATTTGACTCTAGCAGGGAGAGTCCACAGTGGTGAAGATGAACATTTTGCCGAGGTTTCTGTTCATGTTCCAGACGCTTCCAATCTTTTCCGAAGACTGGACGTGATTATCTCAGACTTTGTATGGGCAGGGAAGGTGCCAAGGGTTTAGGTGACCCTGTTACAGAGACAGAGGCAGAAGGGAGGGTTAGGATGGCGAATGTGGAGAAGGAGAGGGGGCAGAATGGGTTAGGATGGAGGAAGAATCCTGGAGGGAACCCAGCCTGAGGGCTATGGTGACGGCGGCATTGCCAATTACATAGAATTTACAGTGCAGAAGGAGGCCATTCGGCCCATCGAGTCTGCACCGGCTCTTGGAAAGAGCACCCTACCCAAGGTCAACACCTCCACCCCATCCCCATAACTCAGTAACCCCACCCAACACTAAGGGCAATTTTGGACATTCAGGGCAATTTATCATGGCCAATCCACCTAACCCGCACATCTTTGGACTGTGGGAGGAAACCGGAGCACCCGGAGGAAACCCACGCACACACGGGGAGGACGTGCAGACTCCGCACAGACAATGACCCAAGCCAGAATCGAACCGGGGACCCTGGAGCTGTGAAGTGATTGTGCTATCCACAATGCTACCGTGCTGCCCGTTTAATGGCACAAAGGAAATACAGTAAAGGTCTGGAACCAGCTGAGGAAGCATTTCAGGATAGAAGGGATGTTGGCGCTGCTGTGTGAAAACCACGGATTCGAGCTGGGGGGATAGACGGTGTGTATAGGAAGTGGAGAGAAGTGGGGGCTGGTTAAGGTGAGCGATTTGTATCTGGAAAAGAGGTTTGCCAGTACAGAGGAACTGAAAGAGAGGATAGAGCTTCTGAGAGGAAGTGAGTTTAGATACTTGCAGGTAAGAGACTTCTCACAGAAAGTTTAGAAAGAGTTCCCCAGGTTACCAAGGACACCCTGTTGGAGCGATTGCTGCTTCTGGATGTGGAAGGAGAGAGCAAGATCGGAGACTTGTATCTTATATGGGTGGCTGGGAGAACAGGGAGGTGAGAATAATATCCACTCATGTATATAATGAGATGCAGACAGGCAGTGATTGACACATAGGATGACCAGTAAACATACAACACAGTACAGCCAATCACCAGACAGGACACTACCACTATAAAGCCAGAGGGCACTAGGTTTCCCGCTCTCTCGGGACCCAGCTACTGAGACAGTCAGAGTCCACGAGCTAGCAAGTGCAAACACAATGTGGTAGCTAGTAAGTCTGGTCAGGCTACTAGAAGGTCACCAGTCAGACCAGTGTAGTGTCGACCCACAGCTGAATATGTATAGCAGTTCTATAGTTGACTAAAACTGTGTTGGATCTTCTCCAGTGTTAGACGTCTGTTTCTAACTTCCCTGAATCGAGTGCAGTCCACATCGAACCAACCTGCCGGACACATCAAGCGGGTGGTGAAGATTAAGCTGAAGTGGGAAGCTGGGAGGGGGTATAAACTGGGGAGTGTGGAGTGAGGCACTACAAAGGCTAAACGTGATCTCCGTGAGGATGAGCCTGATACAGTTCAAGGTGGTACACCGGGTAACTGTGACCCGGGTAAGAATGAGTAGGTTCATCCAGGGGGTGGCAGACGAGTGCGAGAAGTGTGGGCGAGGACCAACAGCTCACGTTCATGTGTTCTGGGACTGTGAAAGGTTGCAGAGATTCTGGGTAGGAGTGTTCGCTGCGATAACAAGGATAGTTGGGGGAGGAGTTTGAACCTGACCCGGTTGAGAGAGGGGATGAAAAAGGGGAAAAATTTGTACAAACTGCATAGTTGTGAGTTGGAGAGTTCTCTTCCCGAATTGTTTATGTCTTGTAACCTTTTATACAAATTTGGAATAAAATATATGAAAAAACCCAAATGTGAATAAATGAAGCAATACCTCTCAAAAATACCATAATCCTACCTCCTGAGGATGAGCCTGATACAGTTTAAGGTGGTGCACAGGGTGCATATGGCTCGGGCGAGAATGAGTGGGTTCTTTCAGGGGGTAGCAGATGAGTGTGCGAGGTGTGGGCGGGGCCAGCGAATCACACGCACATGTTTTAGGGTTGCGAAAAATTGGGAAGATTCTGGGCAGGAGTGTTTGCGGTCTTAGCCAGGATAGTGGAGGAGGGAGTAGACCCGAACCCTTTGGTGGCGATATTTGGGGTTTCAGAGAAGCCGGAGCTCATGGAGAGGAGGAAGGCCGATGTCTTGGCCTTCGCCTCTCTGACTGCACGGCGGCGAATTCTGCTGGAGTTTCGGTCGGCATCGCCACCGGGGGTAGCAGCATGGTTGGGTGGCCTGTACGACTCCCTGCGGTTAGAGAAGATAAAGTACGAGTTAAGGGGGCTCAACGGGGGGAGTCTGAGAAAAGGTGGGGGATGTTTGTGACCGTGTTTGAGGAGCTGTTCGTCACAGGAGAGGGGGGGTTGAAAAAGGGGAAAAATCTGTACAGACTGTCTAGTGGATAGTTGGGAAGTATGTTTCCCGTGGTGTTTGTTCGCTGTAACCTGTTTTGATACATGTTTGTAATAAAATATATTTTTAAAGATAAAATACCATAATCCTGAGACAAATGTATGACAAGGTTCGTGAGGCACCATCACTGAACCATCATCAACTTTACATTACAACAGTGACTACACTCTGACTGTAGAGGGTGCTCCATTGGCTATCGAAGGCTTTGGGATATCTTGATATCCTGAAGTATACTGTCATAACCTTCCCATTTCCTTTGACGTGTTGGTCTGGATTCTCCGAATCTGGGGCTATGCCAGCAGGATCCGTGTGGTCATCTGGCTGAAAGGTTGGCGCCGCTCCTGCACCGATGCTCTGCTCCGGTGAGGGACAAGCAGCCGCGCCACGTGCCGGCTTCACCTGCCAATCTGGGCGCAGAATTGCTGGGTCCGTGGCCGTGCACGCGCACGGTGGCCTCCCGTGGCGGCTGGGCCATACAACATGGCCCCGGACGCGCCCCGTAACTGACACAGCCCGTAGCCGCCACGCGATCTCCCTGAACACTGAGAGCACACGCGCCCCACGCCGTCAGGGATTTGGCCCATCGGGGGCGGAGCATCGGCTGAGGTTGTCCATACGGCGTGCGGCGCGCGCCTCGAGTCCGTTGTTTTTGAGGGGGCCGAGCATCAGAAAAACGGCACCGACCCCGATTCCAGCGTAAAGCTGGATTCTCTGGCCAATCGCTGAAAACGATTCCGGCATCAGCGATTGGAGCATCCCGTCCATTATCTGTGAATAATACGTTCAACACAAATATATTGCAAGTTACAATCCCGTTGTTATAAAACGATGCATCCGATACAGTGCAGAAACATGGACGTTCTGATGACTGATGGAACACACTGGTTATAGAACATAGAACAGTACAGCACAGAACAGGCCCTTCGGCCCTCAATGTTGTGCCGAGCCATGATCACCCTACTCAAACCCACGTATCCACCCTATACCCGTAACCCAACAACCCCCCCCCCCCCCCCTTAACCTTACTTTTATTAGGACACTACGGGCAATTTATCATGGCCAATCCACCTAACCCGCACATCTTTGGACTGTGGGAGGAAACCGGAGCACCCGGAGGAAACCCACGCACACACGGGGAGGACGTGCAGACTCCACACAGACAGTGACCCAGCCGGGAATCGAACCTGGGACCCTGGAGCTGTGAAGCATTTATGCTAACCACCATGCTACCCTGCTACCCTGGTTCTACTGCAGCCGGAGATTTCTGTTCAATTGTGAGCACCACACTTTCAGAAGGATGTGAGGGCGTTTATTTGAGAGGGTGCAGCAAATATTTAAGAGACTGGTTCCAAAGATGAGGGGCTTCAGATCTGTGGATAAATTGGTGAAGTAGGGGCTCGTTCGAGAAGGTTGCAGGGAGATTTGATAGAGGGGTCGTGAGGAGTCTAGACAGAGTCGATCGAGAGAAACTATTCCCATTGATGATTGGTTGTATCATTCAAACGATGCTTCCGAGAATCAGAGAATTTACAGTGCAGAAGGAGTCCATTCGGCCCATCGAGTCTGCACCGGCCCTTGGAAAAAGCACCTACTTAATCCCACGCCTCCACCTTATCCCCGTAACCCAGTAACCCACCTAATTTTGGTCACTAAGGGCAATTGATCATGGCCAATCCACCCAACCTGCACGTCTTTGGACTGTGGGAGGAAACCGGAGCACCCGGAGGAAACCCACGCAGACACGGGGCGAACATGCAAACTCCACACAGACAGTGACCAGAGGCTGGAATCGAACCCGGGTCCCTGGAACTGTGAGGCAGCAGTGCTAACCACTGTGCCGCCGTGCTTCCCTCGTAGCTCATTTGGTTACTTCTGTGTTTTAATATTTATTATTCCCTCCTTTTTGATATTACCATAGAACATAGAACAGTACAGCACAGAACAGGCCCTTCGGCCCTCGATGTTGTGCCGAGCCATGATCACCCTACTCAAACCCACGTATCCACCCTATACCCGTAACCCAACAACCCCCCCCTTAACCTTACTTTTTTTATTAGGACACTACGGGCAATTTAGCATGGCCAATCCACCTAACCCGCACATCTTTGGACTGTGGGAGGAAACCGGAGCACCCGGAGGAAACCCACGCACACACGGGGAGGACGTGCAGACTCCACACAGACAGTGACCCAGCCGGGAATCGAACCTGGGACCCTGGAGCTGTGAAGCATTTATGCTAACCACCATGCTACCCTGCTGTCCATTTTATTTCCCCCCAGTTTTGAACAGCTGAAACTTTGTCTGAGTGGCATGTGGAGTACTGTTAACTTTCCTCTTCCATGGCCTCTCCACCACCCCCTTCCTCTCCCATCCCTGTAACCTCCTCCAGCCCCGCAACCCTCCAAGATTCTCTCATAATCTCAGGGCCACCTCAAAGCCTTTTGGAATGCTCATAAGGTAGTCATGGTTGCAATGTAGCAATAGCCAATTTGCACGCAGGAAGCTCCCACAAACAGTAGCTAAATAAATGACTGAAAGACAACACGACAACGGATGAACGGACGTTGCGCGACAATCGCCAGGCAGGAATGTTCCCTTCCAGTTGGGGAACACTTCAGCAGTCAAGGGCATTCAGCCTCTGATCTCCGGGAGAGCGTTCTCCAAGGCAGCCTTCAGGATGCGTGACAACGCAGAATAGCTGAGCAGAAACCTATAGCCAAGTTCCGCACACATGAGTGTGGCCTCAACCGGGACCTGGGATTCATGTCGCGCTACATTCACCCCCCACCATCTGGCCTGGACTTGCAAAATCCTACCAACTGTCCTGGCTTGAGACAATTCACATCTCTTTAATCTGTGATTATCCCTCTCTCCAGTTGCTCCTTCTGGACCTGTAAAGACTTAATTACCTACAAAGACTCGCATTCAAAGTATCGCCTTGGATCTTTGACTTTGTCTATATATATGTTTCTGGAACCCATCTGAGGAAGGAGCTCGATGGGAATCTTGTAGGTTTCAATAAGGTCATCTCTTGTTCTCCGAAACGCCGCAGAATATGTACGACTGTGGTGGGTCGTATCTCAAACAACGACGAATCAGACTACAGAAGGGAGATAGATAACTTGGTTTCATGGTGTACCGAAAACAATCTCTCTCTAAATGTTGGAAAGACCAAGGAACTGATCATCGACTTCAGGAAGTGCAGCACGACACTCCCGTCTGCATCATTGGCTCCGAAGTGGAGATGGTCGATAACTTTAAGTTCCTGGGGGTCACCATCAGCGACAGTCTGTCCTGGTCCACTCATGTTGATGTGACAGTCAAGAACGCCCAACAAAGTCTCTACTTCCTACAGAAGCTAAAGAACGGCATGTCTGCATCGACTCTCACAAACGTCTACAGCATAGAGAGCATCCTATCCGGCTGCATCACAGCTTGGGTATGGCAACTGCTCAGTCCAAGATCGCAAGAAACTGCAGAGTGTGGTGAACTCAGCCCAACGCATCACACAAGCTTGTCACCCCCACATTGATTCTGTCTACACCTCCCGCTGCCTCAGGAAGGCAGACAGCATTATCAGAGACCCCTCCCACACAGACATTGAGCTCTTCCAGACCCTTCCATCAGGCAGAAGGTACAGAAGTCTGAAGACCCGCACATCCAGATAAAGGAACAGCTTCTTCCCCACAGCTACAAGACTCCTCAACGACTCCCCCTTGGACTGATCTGTTCCCTGTAAGAACACTATTCACGATGCCCTATGCTGCTCTTGCTCATGTATTTGCTTTGTTTGGCCCCTTGTTCCACACTGTAACATAGAACATAGAACTAACAGTGCGGAAGGAGGCCATTCGGCCCAGCGAGTCTGCACCAACCCACTTTAAGCCCTCACTTTCACCCTGTCCCCAATAACCCCTCCGAACCTTTTTTGGACACTAAGGGCAATTTAGCCTGGCCAATCCACCTAACCTGCACGTCTTTGGACTGTGGGAGGAAACGGGAACACCCGGAGGAAACCCACGCACACACGGGGAGAACGTGCAGACTCCGCACAGACAGTGACCCAGCAGGGAATCGAACCTGGGCCCCTGGCGCTGTGAAGCCACAGTGCTAACCACTGTGCTACCATGCTGCCCCCCAATCACTGTTTGTCAATGTACCATTGGTCAATTAACTCTGTTGATTATTTTTTTTTGTCGACTGTGCGCGTTCCCCCGGCCGCAGAAAGATACTTTTCCCTGTACTTCGGGACATGTGACAATAAAATCAGATCAAAATCAAAGTCCTCATGAGGCAGTCCCGCCATCGCTGGGGTTAGCGTGGTGAGCCTCCTCCTTCAGGAGTTGTTTCTTTGTTCAAGACCATTCATCAATTATGGGATGGCTGGTCGCTCTCTGCCTGTAACACGCTGCTTCTGCCGTTTAGGATGCATGTCGTCCTGTGTTGTTCACCAGTTTGGCATCTCATTTTCACCTGACGTTGCTCCTGGCGTTGCTTCGACACCCCTCACTGAATCAGCCACTGGCTCGGTGACAACATTGGGAGGAAGCATATGCCGAGCACTACATTACAGACTGCGGTTGGATACAGTTCTGCTGCTGCTGATGGTCCACAGGGTCTCAGAATGCCCGTCTGTTAGATCTGTCTGAATCTCGTGGTGGTAGTGCCGCACAATAAGAGGATGCCCTCTTTCTGAAGATGGGGCTTGTCTCCACAAGGTCAACGCGGTGGCCAATCTTGCTGTGGATACACTCGCGAGTGGTCAGTCGGAGAAGATGAGGTCAAGTAGACTTTCCCTTCATGCTGGCTCTCTCATTACTTGCCACCGGCCCAGGCTGGGAGATGGAGCTTCCTTGCCCCAGATTGGTCTAATGCCACGAGACCTCATGGGGTCCAGAGTCAACGTTGAGGCCTTCCTGGGCCACTCCCTCCTGACTGTATAGCACCACGCCACCTCTGGTGGAGGGCAGGACATACCCAGGGGATAAAGGCGGCTGGAACATTGTCCTTACTCATTGACGAGATCGCTGGCAAGGCCATCATTTACTGCCCATCCCTAATTATCCATGAAATAGGGGTGGTGAGCTGCCTTTTCGACCCCTGCAGTCCGTGAGGTGCAGGCACACGCACAGCGGTGTTCAGGAGGGGGGTTTATTAGAACATAGAACATAGAACAGTACAGCACAGAACAGGCCCTTCGGCCCTCGATGTTGTGCCGAGCAATGATCACCCTACTCAAGCCCGCGTATCCACCCTATATCCATAACCCATAGCTGGAAGGTGACTGTGAGGATGACTCGGTCAGGCTGTTGTTTGGCCAGATTGTGGGACAGCTCTCCCAACTTCAGCACCAATCTCGGGATGTTGGTGGGGACCCCATCACAGGGTTGACTGGGCTACGTCCAGTCGATGTTGGCGGTCCGTCCGATTTTATCTAACTCCACTAATAACCACCAAAGTAGGCTTTACTTATTTTCTCTCCAATTCCACGGAAGGCGTCTCTTATTCTTGATGTTGAACATTTCTGACCAGAGTTGAAGGAGGTACTGTTTTAATACCGTTCCCTTGGAGGGCGGGTGGAGTGGGTGAATCAATCCACGGTCCAACTTGTTTCAAAATCTCTCCCTTACTGAAATCCAATCACAGTCTAAACTGCCAGTGGGTCTCGCTGTTAGATCAGCAACTCAACATTCCGTACATTCATTCACTTCCTCGAAAACACTGCGGGCGGAATCCTCCGCCCCTGTGCTCCCTGGGTCCCGGCCACAATGGAGCTTCCAGGACGGAGAATCCGGCTGCCGGTGGGAGCGCCGGACAATCCCGCCCCACTTCTATTTCTGCCAACGGCAGATGGGACCGAAGTGGCAAAGTATGGGAAACTCCATCATTTTATGAAGCTGCTTTACGTGGGCAACACGGTAGCACAGTGGTTAGCACTTGTTGCTTCACAGCGCCAGGGTCCCGGGTTCGATTCCCGGCTTGGGTCACCGTCTGTGCGGAGTCTGCACGTTCTCCCCCGTGTCTGCGCGGGTTTCCTCCGGGTGCTCCGGTTTCCTCCCACAAGTCCCGAAAGACGTGCTTGTTAGGGTGAATTGGACATTCTGAATTCTCCCTCTGCGTACCCGAACAGGCGCCGGAGTGTGGCGACTAGGGGCCTTTCACAGTAACCTCATTGCAGTGTGCAGCCGACTTGTGACACTAACAAAGATTATTATTACACCATTAGTACAGAATTCAGGATTCGTATTCACACAGAGTTGCTGTGTTATTTCCTTGCCCGCATTTATTCGAGGCATTGTTGTTTGTTTGATTCGCAATCCACACCAGCAGTTTCGAAGTAGCTGACAGTTAATAAAACCGGTGATTGATGTTACCATTGACTCACCATTCGTTGCTGAAAAGCTGCTCTGTCGCTTTAGCAACCACTGCCACTCTGCGTCGCCCATGTGGCTTGTGACAATGTGAACGGGTTCCACACTCAGCCTGCATTGTGACAGTCGCCGAATGGCGCTTGGGCGAGCAGTTAATGTGTGAGGAACAATGAACTTAGTTTGTACGTGACAAATTATCGTAGGTGAAGAAGCCAGAGGCTGCCCAAGGTCACTGATCCCGGGGAACAACCAGCTGTCATAATAAATCTATGATAACCGACCTGTAAGAACCATCCTGAAATTACCAACCTGTGATAACCATTCTTTAATAGCCAATCTGTAATAAGAAATATGTAATAACCACCCTGAAATTACTGACCTCTAATCACCATCCTAAAATTGCCAACCTGTAATAACCAACCAGTAATAACCATCCTGAAATTGCCAATGTGTAGTAACCATCCTGTAATAACCAATCTATAATAACCATCCTGAAATTACCAACCTGTAGTTACCATTCTGTAATAACCATCCTGAAATTACCAATGTGTAGTAACCATCCTGAAATTACCGACCTGTAATAACCAGCCTGTAATAACCAGCCTGTAATAACCACCCTGAAATTACCTACCTGCAATAACCAACCTGTAATAACCATCCTGAAATTACCAACCAATAATAACCATCCTGATATACCCATCCATAAGTCCAGTAGACCATAAGAAGTAGGGGCAGAATTAGCGCATCGAGTCTGCTCCGCAATTTAATCATGGCTGATATTTTTCTCATCCTCATTCTCCGACCAGTTCACGCCGGCGCCAACCACACCTGGTCGCTGCCGGCGTGAACAGCGTGCGAACGCTGCGTGTGGGGTCTGTGGGGGGGGGCGTAGGGAGAATCGAGCACCGGGGGGGTGCTCAGGAGGGGTGTGGCCCGCGATCGTTGCCCACTGATCGTCGGGCCGGCGTTTCTGAAAGACGCACTCTTTTCCCTCCGCCGCCCCGCAAGATCAATCCGCCATGTCTTGCGGGGCAGCGGAGGGGAAGACGGCAACCGCGCATGCGCGGGTGACGTCATTCAGAGGCCGCTGGCCACGTCATTCAGGCGGCGCTGCTTTGATGCAAGCGTCAAGGCCCGGCGCCCGAGATTGACGCACCGCCGCTCCTAGCCCCCTGGGGGTGGGAGAATAGGGAGCGAGAAGCGGCCTCCGACACCGGAGTGAAACACTCCGGTTTTCACTCCGGCGTCGGCACTTTGTCTCCCTTTGGGAGAATTTCGCCCCCTATCTATCTCTGTCTTAAAGACACTCAGTGATATGGTCTCCACAGCCTTCTGCGGCAAAGAGTTCCACAGATTCACCACCCTCTGGCTGAAGAAATTCCTCCTCATCTCTGTTTTAAAGGATCATCCCTTCAGTCTGAGATGGTGCCTCTGGTTCTAGTTTTTCCTACAAGTGGAAACATTCTCTCCACGTCCACTCTATCCAGGCCTCGCAGTATCCTGTAAGTTTCAATAATATCCCTCGTCATCCTTCTAAACTCCGAGTACAGACCCAGAGTCCTCAACCGTTCCTGTAATAGCCAATCTGTAATAGCCACCCTTTAATTTATTTTTAATTTGTTTCGTCTTTTCTAAATTTAGAGTACCTAATTCATTTTTCCCAATTAAGGGGCAATTTAGTTTGGCAATCCACCTACCCTGCACATCTTTGGGTTGTGGGGGGTGAAACCCACGCAAACACGGGGAGAATGTGCAAACTCCACACGGACAGAGACCCAGGGACGGGATCGAACCCGGGACCTCGGCGCCGTGAGGCGGCAGTGGTAACCACTGTGCCACCGTGTTGTCCCAACCACCCTTTTTTTAAAAAATATTTTATTGAGGTATTTGAAACATTTTTATAACAGTAACATAAACAATGACATCAACAAGGACGTGGAAGCTTTGGAACGGGTGCAGAGGAGATTTACCAGGATGTTGCTTGGTATGGAGGGAAAATCTTATGAGGAAAGGCTGATGAACTTGAGGTTGTTTTCGTTAGAGAGAAGAAGGTTAAGAGGTGACTTAATAGAGGCATACAAAATGATCAGAGGGTTAGATAGGGTGGACAGCGAGAGCCTTCTCCCGCGGATGGAGGTGGCTAGCACGAGGGGACATAGCCTTAAATTGAGGGGTAATAGATATAGGACAGACGTCAGAGGTAGGTTTTTTACGCAAAGAGTGGTGAGGCCGTGGAATGCCCTACCTGCAACAGTAGTGAACTCGCCAACATTGAGGGCATTTAAAAGTTTATTGGATAAGCATATGGATGATAATGGCATGGTGTAGGTTAGATGGCCTTTAGTTTTTGACTTCCCATGTCGGTGCAACATCGTGGGCCGAAGGGCCTGTACTGCGCTGTATCGTTCTATGTTCTATGTTCTATAACATGGTAAAATAAACATTCCCCCCCCCCCCAGCTCCAAAAGTCCGTTGCAGGCGGGAGCTATCAAACGTGCGACCTCCATGGCAACCACCGGGAGACCCCAACCACCCTTTAATAACCAACCGGTGATAAGTAACCTGTAATCAGCAATCTGAAATATGTCATGTCAAATGACCAACATATAATGACCAACTTGTAATATAACCATCTGTAATAGCCAATCTGTAATAATGACACTGTAATAAGAAACCTGCGATAACCAATCTGTAATAACCACCCTGTAATAATCAGCAAAGTGAAATGACTGACATGTAATAACCAATCTGTAATAACCAATCTGTAATAACTGACCTGTAATAATCAGCAAAGTGAAATGACTGACATGCAATAACCAATCTGTAATAACCAATCTGTAATAACTGACCTGTAATAATCAGCAAAGTGAAATGACTGACATGTAATAACCAATCTGCGATAACCAATCTGTACTGACTGACCTGTAATAATCAGCAATGTGAAATGACTGACATGTAATGACCAATCTGCAATAACCAATCTGTACCACTTGATCAATCGAAGTGTGTCCTTCTTCAGCTTGGCGAAGCAGTCCTTGAGAAACCTCACCAGCGGCTCCATCGACCACTGCGCTGTCCCCGGTAACCAATCTGGGCAGCACGGTAGCATGGTGGTTAGCATAAATGCTTCACAGCTCCAGGGTCCCAGGTTCGATTCCCGGCTGGGTCACTGTCTGTGTGGAGTCTGCACGTCCTCCCCGTGTGTGCGTGGGTTTCCTCCGGGTGCTCCGGTTTCCTCCCACAGTCCAAAGATGTGCGGGTTAGGTGGATTGGCCATGCTAAATTGCCCGTAGTGTCCTAAAAAGGTTAAGGGGGGGGTTGTTGGATTACGGGTATAGGGTGGATACGTGGGTTTGAGTAGGGTGATCATGGCTCGGCCCAACATCGAGGGCCGAAGGGCCTGTTCTGTGATGTACTGTTCTATGTTCTATGTTCTATGTAATAGCTGACCTGTAATAATCAGCAATGTGAAATGACTGACATGTAATGACCAAGCTGTAATATAAACCCCTGTAATAACTGTCCTGGAATGGAATATTAATGGGAAAGCAGCACCTTCAAGGGGAGGTGTCAGTGATTCACATTGGCTAAATGCTTTTTATTCCACCGTTGCTTCCTAACATTGGGAAAGTCTCGCCGTCTGAACTCTCTCCAAATCCTTGTCCTGGATCTTCAGCACTGGAAGGGAAGCATTGGAAAGCATCACCATCGGCTGGGAGCTCCCACACTGTATCCATCAGGGAGCACTCATTAGTTCTAGTTTGAAACAGTCAAGTCTTTGCTTGTCTTTATTGTCCATCAGTCGGAAGAATGCTGGTTGGAGTAAAACGAGTATTGATTGATTGAGCAGAACCTTCCCGTAGCCCCCAGGGCTTCAGTTTGAATCCAGTCCAGAGGAAGGAACAAAGTATGTTCTCTGTGAAGTTGTAATCCAGCAGATGGATGCCCCCAGATGCCACACAAATGAAGGACAATCGAGGCTCTGTCCCTGAATGCCAGAAGGACAGGGAAGGCTGAGGGGTGGGAAATGAAAATGTCGGCGAGGGCAATGAGGGGCCTGGCTTCAGCAACCGAGCCACTGAGTTCGACTGGAACAGAATAGCTCATTGTTGCAATGTCACCCCTCCCGGGCGGCTGGGGCGCGAATGACGGATCTTGAGCAGCAAGGCCCACTGGAAGTAACTCTCCCGATATCACTATTGCAGTACCCCCAGCTCTTTAGAAAAGCTCTCCACTTTATCCCACTCTCCCTGTTCTTTCCCCGCCGTATTTTTCCACTTTTCAGTCTTCCAGTTTCCTTTTGAAAGTTCCCGTTGAATCTGCTTCCACTGTCCTTTCAACTCGCTGTGTAAATAACATTCCTCCTCCTCCTCCCCTCCCGTCTGTTGTTGTTTTTGCCAATTCCTCTGATTGCTAACCCTCTTGACAATGGAAACAGCTTCACCTTATCCAAAACCGAGGACTCGGCTCCTCCCTCTGCAACTGGATCCTCGACTTCCTGACCCACAGGCCACAATCAGTCAGGATAAACGACGACACCTCCACCACGATAGTCCTCAATACCGGGGCCCCGCAAGGCTGTGTACTTAGCCCCCTACTCTACTCCTTCGACACGCATGGCTCTGTGGGACACTGCGGCTCCAACTCCATCTACAGGTTTGCCGATGAGGCGACCATCGTGGGTCGGATCGCGAACAACGATGAGCCGGAATACAGGAGGGAGACTGAGAACCTCGCGGAGTGGTGCAGCGACAACCATCTCTCCCTCAATGTCAGCAGTCATCGACTTCAGGAAGCAAAATGGCGCCCCGATCTCTCGCTATAGCGGGGAGTTCTGGCGAGCGGAGCTGCCCGTTGTAAAAAACCGGAACTGTGTGTGACCTCGGCCACACGTTCCCCATTCAAAGTGAGTCGCGCTGAACAGCCACGTGTTTCTCGGCACTGTGAGTGTCGGGAGACACGCGGCTAAACGCACTCTCTCGGGGGACTTTGTTCCCTTTTGGGAGGATTTGGCAGAAAAACCGCCGCCGTACCTGGAACGATTCAGCGACTAAAGAAGGGCTAGCACCGGGGCCACGTGGATCACAATCGATTCCAACGGGAGACGGTGCGGGATTCGTCGGATCCGTGATTGACACTCGGGAGGCTGACAAGCTGCAGCCGCACAAACACATTACCCTCCCCACACACACTCATCCCAGCCGCACACACACATTACCCTCCCCACCCACACTCATCCCAGCCCCACACACATTACCCTCCCCCCACACACTCATCCCAGCCGCACACACACATTACACTCCCCACCCACACTCATCCCAGTCGCACACACACATTACACTCCCCACCCACACTCATCCCAGCCCCACACACACATTACACCCCCCACACACACTCATTCCAGCCGCACATACACATTACCCTCCCCACCCACACTCATCCCAGCCGCACACACACATTACACTCCCCACACACACTCATCCCAGCCGCACACACACATTACTCTCCCCACACACACTCATCCCAGCCACACACACACATTACACTCCCCACACACACTCATCCCAGCCGCACATACACATTACACTCCCCACACACACTCATCCCAGCCGCACATACACATTACCCTCCCCACCCACACTCATCCCAGCCGCACATACACATTACCCTCCCCACCCACACTCATCCCAGCCGCACATACACATTACCCTCCCCACCCACACTCATCCCAGCCACACACACACATTACCCTCCCCACACACACACTCATCCCAGCCGCACATACACATTACCCTCCCCACCCACACTCATCCCAGCCGCACACACACATTACCCTCCCCCCACACACACTCATCCCAGCCGCACACACACATTACCCTCCCCCCACACACCCTCATCCCAGCCAACAAGGTGGCACTGGCTGTGCTGGAGCGCGCCCATACAGCTGATGGGTCAGAGGGCATCTAGGAGTGTGCCCTGGGGGGGGGACCCATACGACCTGTGGCCCTACGTCCACAGTGGGCAGACAGCGGCGTGCGCAGCCGCACGGCTGCCTTGCCGGCTGCGGCAATGACGTTCCGTGCCCGTCCACCCCAACCCCACAGCCCACCTCCTGGCCACCCCTCGCTCCTCCCCCGGCCCTGACAGAACCTCCCCCTCCCCGGCCAGCGAACTGTCAGCAAACTATGTCGCTGTTGGACACTCCCCCCCCCCCCCCCTCGCTCTCTCTCTCCCTCAGCAGCCACTCCGCCGGTTTCACCCTTGTTAAAAGCACAAGTGAACCTCGCCGTCGGGAATTCGCCCCGGTGGAGGCGGAGAACGCGGAGGCCCCGGTGAACACAGGCCCGCTAACGATATGCCAACGCCGTTTACATAACATGCGGAATGGGGCGCATTGACGCCGCTGTCGAGGCGACGGAGAATTGCGCTTTGGCGTGAAACTGGGGCCCGGCCCCGATTTCGGCGTCAAAACCGATTCTCCGCCCTGTCCCGCCTCCCGAATCCAGCGTCAGCCGACGGAGAATCCCACCCACAATCTGTCAGGTCAGAACCAGGTGGCCGTTTGGGGGCGCTTGCTGTGTGAAAATCGGTTGCCGCGTTTCCGACATGATAACAGTGACGACACCTTCATTGGCTGCAAGCGCTTTTGAGGGGCCCACGGGCACGAAAAGTGCAACTCGAAAATGCCAGCGCTTTTAAATCATTGTCGGAAATGTTTCCCCAGGCAGGGATGAATTATATCCACTCTGGTGACGACGCAACGCCTTAATCAATCGGCGACCTGCTTGAGGTTTAGTACCAGTGAGACAGTTACCAAGGCAACCAAGCTGTACTGGAAGGGGTGGGGGGGGGGAGCGCGGGTAGGATGATGGCTTAAGATGCCCACTGAAAATAGGAAGTGCTTTTCTACAAACGAAAATAGAGCAAATCTATGGCGCAGTGACCTTGAAACGGGTTTATTATCCTTTCTGGAAAATAATAAGTCTGCCACAACAGACGGATGCGATGGTACAGGAGTCTCGGGAGCATCTGTGAAAGCAGTAATTAATTTCAGCCACTATTGAAGGCCTCGCTCCATAGATCTCTGTGGTTTTTGCCGGCTGTCAGGTAAATGGAGAAGCATTCCTTTGAGGCTTTGCAGGGTTTTTGGTGAATTTTGCTTTGTCATGCAGCCCCGTCTCCACCCCCTGTTTCTCTCTGGTAATGGATTTACCCAGCTGATGATCTGCTGGGAGGAGGCAACAGGCTGCACATTACCAATTTAGCAGTTTGTGCTGCTGGTTTTCTCGCAGTATCTCTCTTAATATTGGCAATAGGAGAGCCGGGCCTCCAGGGAACAACCTCGGTCCCTTTTTTCCCCCATCTTGCAGTGCAACCTTTCAGTCCTTTTGCATTCCTCCACCGCCCCCTCCCTCCTCCCCACAAACCCCCCCTCCTTCCCCCCCCCCCCCCCCCCCCCCCCCCCCCAAGAGAGGACTGGTTCGTCCGAATCATCACAGGATTTATTCTCTTCTGAAATTTGCAGTTCAATTTTGGAACACAAAAAGGACGCGCTTGCAGTTTTCCCCTGCGAAGCCGGAAGCTTCCAGCACTAAAAGGCATTTGGTTTGACAAAGCGAAGGGCGTCCAGTGATATTCTGGTACCCAGCCTGTGCTGAGTGTGATAGCAGCTGCTCAGAGAGAGTCGGACAGACACACACAGAGAGAGAGCTGGTGGCGGCATCGGTAAGTACTGGAAACCCATCAGAAATAATGTTGCTCCCTCGCCACACGTTTGCCGTCCATACCATCTGCCATGCCCTTCCTGTTCAGAAGCAGCAGATCCCTCTATTTCTTTTTTAAAAATCAACTTAGGTACCCAATTAATTTTTTCCAATTAAGGGGCAATTTAGCATGGCCAATCCACCTGCCCTGCACATTGTGGGGTTGTGGGGGCGAAACCCACGCAGACACGGGGAGAATGTGCAAACTCCATTCGGACAGTGACCCAGGGCCCGGGATCGAATCCGGGTCCTCAGCGCCGTGAGGCAGCAGTGCTAACCCACTGTGCCACCGTGCTGCTTAACATGTTTCTTAACATGTGATCACTGCTGACAAGCAGGCTGTGTCGAAAAGGGGAAGGAGGTGCTCCCAATACCCAGAGATACAAACTGAATTGCAAAGACGACCCACGTCTCTCTCCGCGTCTCGATGTTGGCTCAGGTGGACTGTGGCCGATCATCTCACGCCGGACTCCCTCCTTAACGCTCAGCGATATTTCGCAACCTGCGTGCAGCTTTGAGAGTGAACTTTCAAACTCTCTGGCCGCTGCAGCCTCCTGCAAACCCCCAGCGGTACAAAATAGCGGCGACAGAAATCAAATTGAATTTAAAGTTAAAATATTGGAAAGGTGTCGTTTGGCCGCGGGTTTCTACACCGCGATTATGAGATGGTGCATAGTCGCTGTGACATGACTGGCGTGGAGGATTCAACATTTCAGACCGAGGGTCATGGGCAATAGGATGAGATAAACATTCCCCTCTTGGAAGCCTGATTCGGTTTAATAACTCATTCTGCTGACCAGTGCTGCTGGTGTTTTTTTTCTCCACTCTAAACTCTTTTTTAGTTTAAGAGCAACTCACAGTCGTTGCTCATCGTCACTGTCCCATTATTTGTGTTGGGTGAGGCTGCGCTGCCCCCCACGGCCGAATAGCTTGCCGCCGGAAGGGAGGGGTATTGGTAATTTTGGACCACATGACACCGAGGAGGGGGGGTGGGGGGGCGGTTTACACGGCACGGTAACACAGTGGTTAGCACTGTCGCTTCACAGCTCCAGGGTCCCGGGTTCGATTCCCGGCTTGGGTCACTGTCGGTGCGGAGTCTGCACGTTCTCCCCCGTGTCTGCGTGGGTTTCCTCCGGGTGCTCCGGTTTCCTCCCACAAGTCCCTGAAAGACGTGCTTGTTGGGTGAATCGGACATTCTGAATTCTCCCTCCGTGTACCCGAACGGGCGCCGGAGTGTGGCGACTAGGGGCTTTTCACAGTAACTTCATTGCAGTGTTAATGTAAGCCTACTTGTGACACTCATAAAGATTATTATTATTATTATTACACGGACGGTATGCACCACGACACAGCGCTGATCCCATGGGAAGTTCCCCGGCCATAGAGGGCTTCCCACAAGGGCGAGGGTGAGAAGGACGGAGCTACTGATAATTTTCACTCTCCTCCCATTCCCGGCCCACTGGTGTTTGGGGGAGGCCGGGGCTCGTTGCTTGGCCTGCGACCTCCCCGCCGGGCACCCTGCCTCTCCAGAAAGCACCGGGTGGGGGAGTAAAGGAAAGGGGAAGCGGCGTTTTACGGAGCAGCGTCCGCGTGCCTGGAAGGCCGCAGCCTGAGCGATGGAGCTCTCGTGAGGCACAGCAGCCGACGGGCTGAAGGGCCAGGCGACCTCCCACTTGGTGGCGTGGGTGGAGGGTGGAATGTTGGCTAGGACAGCGCGAGGCCTCCTCCCTTCCTCCTCCAAGTTGGTCCCGTGGGACCTATCACCCCCCTCCCCCCCCACCCCGCCCACAGCATTCCCGGCTTGGCGTCCCAGTTGGAAGGTGGCACCCTCAGCACCGACCCCCCCCCCCCCCCCCCCCCCACACGGCTGACTGACTGACTGACTGAGCGGGCTGCCCCCAGCTCACTCGCTGAAAGCAGGATTGAAGGAAGTGACCGGCCGGGGCAAAGCGATCGGTGTTTCGGAGAGGGCCTTTATTCGAAGGCCCTCAGGAATATCGGGGCAGAGATGAGGAGAAATCTCTACACCCGTCGGCGTGCGAACCCGTGGAATTCCCGGCCGCGGAGAGGGCTGTGGATTGTCCATCATCGGCAGCATTCAATGCCGGAATCGTTAGAGTTTTGCTCCCTCAGGAATGAAGGAGCAGTAAGTATGCAGGAGACGAGCCATGGTCATTCTGAATGGCGGGGCAGGCGAGGGGCTGAATGGTCTACTTCTGCCCCTGTTTTTTAATGTTCTGGGTTGTTCTTAATCACAAGGACCCTTCGAGTTCTTAAAGTTACCTCAGCACAGAGCTCAGATTCTGTGCTTTATGGGGTGACATTTGGAATACCAATCACCAGGATGACGGTGACTTGGGAGAAAATGACAAGGCTGCTGAAAGTTTCCGATGGTTTAGATGTGGAATCTTTGCACGGGGTCTGCTATTGAATCATGGAATAGATTCATAGAATCCCCACAGTGCAGAAGGAGGCCATTCGGCCCATCGGGTCTGCACCGACCCTCTGAAAGGCCACCCTATCTAGGCCCAATCCCCTGTCCTATTCCTGCAGCCCCACCCTAAGGGGCAATCGATCACGGCCAATCCACCTAACCTGCACGTCTTTGGACTGTGGGGGGAAACCGGAGCACCCGGAGGGAACCCACGCACACACGGGGGGGGAGAACATGCAGACTCCACAAAGTCACCCAAGGCCGGAATCGAACCCGCGACACTGGCGCTGTGAAGCAGCAGTGCTAACCACTGTGCCACCGTGCCGCCCTAACCAAGGGCTCGGTCGGAGCTACGCACATTGAGCATGACACAGGCAGCTCTGTCCCCAACTTTTAGAAATGCCTGCCAACTGTCTCGGCCACTGGTTCCAACTGCTTGCCAACTGATGGCAACAGGTGTTGCCTGTCGGCCAACCTGGTGCCAGCAATGAACAAGCTCCAGCTTGTCACTAGCTTCCAGTATCCTGCCCCTCTAGCACAGTGTCACCTGTGAAGATTGACCTGTGTGCTCTGTACAGCTCCAGCACCAGACACAGCCCCACCAGCTCTGCTCCTCTTTCTATCTGGGCCTGATGCTCCTGGACGGGCACAGTGCTGGGGAATAGATTTAGCCTCTCCACATCTCTCCCTCCTGCTGTGGGGATGTCAGGGGTCAGTCATCGCTGCGTCAAGTTACCATCCCTGACCTTTCCCGCACGCGCCAAGGTCGGCATGTCCTTTCTCTGCCCCTGCGTGCTTTTACCGGATGAATGCTGGATTATATTCACTCCATGCTGCAGCCTCTTATGCACCTGGGGCTCAAATTCAAACCAGCAGCCGAAAGAAGTACCAGAGGCAGCAGACACTCCCTGCCCACCATGTCCCGATCACAGAGGCAAATGGCAGCGTTTGAACTCACTGCATTATTCAGTCCCCTAATGGCACACTTGTTAAACCCCAACGCCACCCTTGCCTCCGAGTTCTGTGCCCTGGTTGAACAGCAACCTTAGAGGTTGGGAGGAGCTCTGGTTTAAAGTTGTTGATATCTTCTTTTCTTGAGCAATCTCGCCTTGGAGTCAGGAGGTTGCTGGTTCGTAGGCCCAAGCCAGGGCCTGTGTATAAAATCCAGGCCGATACTCCCAGTGCAGTGCTGAGGGGAGTGCTGCACTGTCGGAGGAGCAGCCTGGTTGTGGTCACATTGCTGGCTATGGGATCTTGCTGTGTGCAAACTGCCTGCTGTGTTTCCTACATTACAGCAGTGCGTACACTTCGTAAAGTGCATCTTTTAGGGCCGCAGGGTAGCGCAGAGGTTAGCACTGCTGCCTCACGGCACCGAGGACCCGGGTTCGATCCCGGCCCCGAGTCACTGTCCGTGTGGAGTTTGCACATTCTCCCCGTGTCTGCTTGGGTCTCACCCCCACAACCCAAAGATGTGCAGGGTAGGTGGATTGGCCACGCTAAATTGCCCCTTAATTGGAAAAGAAATAACTGAGTACTCTAAATCCATTATTTCTTGGCCTACAAAGTGTTCTGGGCTGTCTGGTGGCTCAGTAAGACGCTATATAAATGCAAGTTTGTTTTTTGGACATATTTACAAAGCCGCCACTATGTTTTTGAAATACTTGATCATTCAAAGGTTTAATGTTTGCATTGTAATCGGAATCCAGGCCCCTGGATGGAGGGAGTGGTGACCCCTGGATGGAGGGAGGTGACCCCTGGATGGAGGGAGGTGTCCGCTGGATGGAGGGAGTGGTGACCCCTGGATGGAGGGAGTGTGACCCCTGGATGGAGGGAGGTGACCCCTGGATGGAGGGAGTGTGACCCCTGGATGGAGGGTGACCCCTGGATGGAGGGAGTGTGACCCCTGGATGGAGGGAGTGTGACCCCTGGATGGAGGGAGGTGACCCCTGGATGGAGGGAGTGTGTCCCCTGGGTGGAGGGAGGTGACCCCTGGATGGAGGGAGTGGTGACCCCTGGATGGAGGGAGTGTGACCCCTGGATGGAGGGAGGTGACCCCTGGATGGAGGGAGGTGACCCCTGGATGGAGGGAGGGTGACCCCTGGATGGAGGGTGACCCCTGGATGGAGGGAGGTGACCCCTGGATGGAGGGAGGTGACCCCTGGATGGAGGGAGTGGTGACCCCTGGATGGAGGGAGTGGTGACCCCTGGGTGGAGGGAGGTGACCCCTGGATGGAGGGAGGTGACCCCTGGATGGAGGGAGGTGACCCCTGGATGGAGGGAGGTGACCCCTGGATGGAGGGAGTGGTGACCCCTGGATGGAGGGAGATGACACCTGGATGGAGGGAGGTGACCCCTGGATGGAGGGAGTGTGACCCCTGGATGGAGGGAGGTGACCCCTGGATGGAGGGAGGTGACCCCTGGATGGAGGGAGGTGACCCCTGGATGGAGGGAGGTGACCCCTGGATGGAGGGAGGTGATCCCTGGATGGAGGGAGTGTGACCCCTGGATGGAGGGAGTGTGACCCCTGGATGGAGGGAGGTGACCCCTGGATGGAGGGAAGTGACCCCTGGATGGAGGGAGGTGACCCCTGGATGGAGGGAGGTGACCCCTGGATGGAGGCAGTGGTGACCCCTGGATGGAGGGTGACCCCTGGATGGAGGGAGGTGACCCCTGGATGGAGGGAGGTGACCCCTGGATGGAGGGAGTGGTGACCCCTGGATGGAGGGAGTGGTGACCCCTGGGTGGAGGGAGGTGACCCCTGGATGGAGGGAGGTGACCCCTGGATGGAGGGAGGTGACCCCTGGATGGAGGGAGTGGTGACCCCTGGATGGAGGGAGGTGACCCCTGGATGGAGGGAGTGACCCCTGGATGGAGGGAGTGGTGACCCCTGGATTGAGGGAGTGTGACCCCTGGATGGAGGGAGTGTGACCCCTGGATGGAGGGAGGCGACCCCTGGATGGAGGGAGATGACCCCTGGATGGAGGGAGTGTGACCCCTGGATGGAGGGAGGTGACCCCTGGATGGAGGTGACCCCTGGATGGAGGGAGGTGACCCCTGGATGGAGGGAGGTGACCCCTGGATGGAGGGAGTGACCCCAGGGTGGACGGCGACCTCCAGGCTTCTCAGCTTGTCCGACAACCTTCAAGGATTTGCTAAACCCCCCACCCCCCCCCATCCCGTCTCACCCCCGCATCTCCTCCCATTATAATTGTACCTCTTGCCTTGTGTGCAGCTGAAGTCTCCCCCCCCCCCCCCCCCTTCACCCCCCCACACTGAGCGCACCCTGGCTTGTAAACTCTGAAGTCAAGGTCATTAACACATATCAAAAGAAGACCCAATACCTGTGGTCACCCACTTTTCCGAGGGGGAGACCCGTTCGGTGGATATCCTTTACTTCCTGCTGCCCTGGATCAAACCATTGTGCGATGGAACTGATGGACTCTCAAAATGTGTGTCCTATCCTGTTAGCCAAGCGTTATCGCACTTCCTGCAACAGGCCAGGCTTCGGGAGGTCCAGCTAAATCCGCATTATTGGCCACTTCAGGTAAGGAGGGTAGCTAACTTCCGAAATCTCCTCCAGAAGCAGCATTAAATTAAGCAAGACAACCTCGGGGAGGTTTGAGCATAAATTCAGACAGTTCAGACTTGGTCGATGTCCTTATCGTCTATTTAAAAGCTTCCATCTTCAGGTTGTTGCTGAATCGGACTGTATAAATGAGATAAACCAGTCAGCAGGAATACTCAAGTCTTTTACATTGAAATTTGACGTTGTGCCAATCAGCTTGAGGCCAACACTTTAATGCTGCAATATCGATTCGAATCTTTCATTGAGAGGCAAATCGAGCAGCTTCCCTCATTACCTTACTCAACTCACAGGTCAACTGGAAAGATCGTCTACATCTGAAAATAGAATGGTTTGCAATGTCACCAAATTAAATACGTTTCACCTTGTTTTGTTAGCTCAATTGATTTTGAAGTTTGGCCCCGTGCCAATGTCTGTGAATAGACAGCAAGAGGGGCTGTGTATACAGCGAGACGGGCTGTGTGTATACAGCGAGAGGGACTGTGTGTATACAGCGAGAGGGGCTGTGTATACAGTGAGAGGGGCTGTGTATACAGCGAGAGGGGCTCTGTATACAGCGAGGGGGGCTGTGTATACAGCAAGAGGGGCTGTGTGTACACAGCGAGAGGGGCTGTGTGTACAGCGAGAGGGGCTGTGTGTATACAGCAAGAGGGGCTGTGTATACAGCAAGAGGGGCTGTGTATACAGTGAGAGGGGCTCTGTATACAGCGAGAGGGGCTGTGTGTACAGCAAGAGGGGCTCTGTATACAGCAAGAGGGGCTGTGTGTACACAGCAAGAGGGGCTGTGTGTATACAGCAAGAGGGGCTGTGTGTACAGCAAGAGGGGCTGTGTGTGTACAGCAAGAGGGGCTGTGTACACAGCAAGAGGGGCTGTGTGTGTCCAGCAAGAGGGGCTGTGTGCACACAGCAAGAGGGGCTCTGTATACAGCAAGAGGGGCTCTGTATACAGCGAGAGGGGCTCTGTATACAGCGAGAGGGACTGTGTGTACAGCAAGAGGGGCTGTGTGTATACAGCAAGACAAGCTGTGTGTACACAGCGAGAGGGGCTCTGTATACAGCAAGAGGGGCTGTGTGTACACAGCAAGAGGGGATGTGTGTGTACAGCAAGAGGGGCTGTGTGTGTACAGCAAGAGGGGCTGTGTGTATACAGCAAGAGGGGCTGTGTGTACAGCAAGAGGGGCTGTGTGTGTACAGCAAGAGGGGCTGTGTACACAGCAAAAGGGGCTGTGTGTGTCCAGCAAGAGGGGCAGTGTGTATACAGCGAGAGGGGCTGTGTACATACAGCAAGAGGGGCTGTGTGCATACAGCGAGAGGGGCTGTGTGTGTACAGCAAGAGGGGCTGTGTGTATACAGCAAGAGGGGCTGTGTGTATACAGCAAGAGGGGATGTGTGTATACAGCAAGAGGGGGTGTGTATACAGCGAGAGGGGCTGTGTGTACACAGCAAGAGGGACTGTGTGTGTACAGCAAGAGGAGCTCTTTATACAGCAAGAGGGGCTGTGTGTGTACAGCAAGAGGGGCTGCGTGTGTACAGCGAGATGGGCTGTGTGTATACAGCAAGAGGGGCTGTGTGTGTACAGCAAGAGGGGTTGTGTGCATACAGCAAGAGGGGCTGTGTGTACAGCAAGAGGGGCTGTGTGTATACAGGAAGAGGGGCTGTGTGTACACAGCAAGAGAGGCTGTGTGTATACAGCAAGAGGTGCTGTGTGTCTGCTGCAAGAGGGACTGTGTGTATACAGCGAGAGGGGCTGTGTGTATACAGCGAGAGTGGCTGTGTGTATACAGCGAGAAATGCTGTGTGCATACAGCTAGTGGGTCTGTGTGTATACAGCTAGTGGGGCTGTGTGTATACAGCAAGAGGGGCTGTGTGTACAGCAAGAGGGGCTGTGTGTGTACAGCAAGAGGGGCTGTGTACACAGCAAGAGGGGCTGTGTGTGTCCAGCAAGAGGGGCTGTGTGTACAGCGGGAGGGGCTGTGTGCACACAGCGAGAGGGGCTCTGTATACAGCAAGAGGGGCTCTGTATACAGCGAGAGGGGCTCTGTATACAGCGAGAGGGACTGTGTGTACAGCAAGAGGGGCTGTGTGTATACAGCAAGACAAGCTGTGTGTACACAGCGAGAGGGGCTCTGTATACAGTAAGAGGGGCTGTGTGTACACAGCAAGAGGGGATGTGTGTGTACAGCAAGAGGGGCTGTGTGTGTACAGCAAGAGGGGCTGTGTGTATACAGCAAGAGGGGCTGTGTGTACAGCAAGAGGGGCTGTGTGTGTACAGCAAGAGGGGCTGTGTACACAGCAAAAGGGGCTGTGTGTGTCCAGCAAGAGGGGCTGTGTGTATACAGCGAGAGGGGCTGTGTACATACAGCAAGAGGGGCTGTGTGCATACAGCGAGAGGGGCTGTGTGTGTACAGCAAGAGGGGATGTGTGTATACAGCAAGAGGGGCTGTGTGTATACAGCAAGAGGGGATGTGTGTATACAGCAAGAGGGGGCGTGTATACAGCGAGAGGGGCTGTGTGTACACAGCAAGAGGGACTGTGTGTGTACAGCAAGAGGAGCTCTTTATACAGCAAGAGGGGCTGTGTGTGTACAGCAAGAGGGGCTGCGTGTGTACAGCGAGATGGGCTGTGTGTATACAGCAAGAGGGGCTGTGTGTGTACAGCAAGAGGGGTTGTGTGCATACAGCAAGAGGGGCTGTGTGTACAGCAAGAGGGGCTGTGTGTATACAGGAAGAGGGGCTGTGTGTACACAGCAAGAGAGGCTGTGTGTATACAGCAAGAGGTGCTGTGTGTCTACTGCAAGAGGGACTGTGTGTATACAGCGAGAGGGGCTGTGTGTATACAGCGAGAGTGGCTGTGTGTATACAGCGAGAAATGCTGTGTGCATACAGCAAGTGGGTCTGTGTGTATACAGCTAGTGGGGCTGTGTGTGTACAACAAGAGGGGCTGTGTGTATACTGCAAGAGGGGCTGTGTGTATACAGCAAGAGGGGCTGTGTGTACACAGCAAGAGGGATTGTGTGTATACAGCAAGAGGGGCTGTGTGTACACAGCAAGAGGGGCTGTGTGTGTACAGCAAGAGGGGCTGTGTGTGTACAGCAAGAGGGGCTGTGTGTATACAGCGAGAGGGGCCGTGTGTACAGGAAGAGGGGCTATGTGTATACAGCGAGAGGGGCTGTGTGTACACAGCAAGAGGGGCTGTGTGTATACAGCAAGTGGTGCTGTGTGTACACTGCAAGAGGGACTGTGTGTATACAGCAAGAGGTGCTGTGTGTATACTGCAAGAGGGACTGTGTGTATACAGCGAGAAATGCTGTGTCTATACAGTAGAGGGTCTATGTGTATACAGCAAGAGGGGCTGTGTGTATACAGCAAGAGGGGCTGTGTGTATACATCAAGAGGGACTGTGTGTATACAGGAAGAGGGGCTGTGTGTACACAACAAGAGAGGCTGTGTGTATACTGCAAGAGGGACTGTGTGTATACAGCGAGAGGGGCTGTGTGTATACAGCGAGAGTGGCTGTGTGTATACAGCGAGAAATGCTGTGTGCATACAGCAAGAGGGGCTGTGTGTATACAGCAAGAGGGGCTGTGTGTATACAGCAAGACAAGCAGTGTGCACACAGCAAGAGGGGCTGTGTGTGTACAGCAAGAGGGGCTGTGTGTACACAGCAAGAGGGGCTGTGTGTATACAGCAATAGGGGCTGTGTGTACACAGCAAGAGGGGCTGTGTGTGTACAGCAAGAGGGGTTGTGTGTGTACAGCAAGAGGGGCTGTGTGTATACAGCGAGAGGGGCCATGTGTACAGGAAGAGGGGCTATGTGTATACAGCGAGAGGGGCTGTGTGTACACAGCAAGAGGGGCTGTGTGTATACAGCAAGTGGTGCTGTGTGTACACTGCAAGAGGGACTGTGTGTATACAGCAAGAGGTGCTGTGTGTATACTGCAAGAGGGACTGTGTGTATACAGCGAGAAATGCTGTGTCTATACAGTAGAGGGTCTATGTGTATACAGCAAGAGGGGCTGTGTGTATACAGCAAGAGGGGCTGTGTGTATACAGCAAGAGGGGCTGTGTGTATACATCAAGAGGGGCTGTGTGTATACAGGAAGAGGGGCTGTGTGTACACAACAAGAGAGGCTGTGTGTATACTGCAAGAGGGACTGTGTGTATACAGCGAGAGGGGCTGTGTGTATACAGCGAGAGTGGCTGTGTGTATACAGCGAGAAATGCTGTGTGCATACAGCAAGAGGGGTTGTGTGTATACAGCAAGAGGGGCTGTGTGTATACAGCAAGACAAGCAGTGTGCACACAGCAAGAGGGGCTGTGTGTGTACAGCAAGAGGGGCTGTGTGTACACAGCAAGAGGGGCTGTGTGTATACAGCAAGAGGGGCTGTGTGTACACAGCAAGAGGGGCTGTGTGTGTACAGCAAGAGGGGTTGTGTGTGTACAGCAAGAGGGGCTGTGTGTATACAGCGAGAGGGGCCGTGTGTACAGGAAGGGGGGCTTTGTGTATACAGTGAGAGGGGCTGTGTGTATACAGCGAGAGGGGCTGTGTGTGTACAGCAAGAGGGGCTGTGTGTATACAGCGAGAGGGGCTGTGTGTATACTGCGAATGGGGCTGTGTGTATACAGCAAGAGGGGTTGTGTGTATACAGCAAGAGGTGTTGTGTGTATACAGCAAGAGGGGCTGTGTGTGTACAGCAAGAGGGGCTGTGTGTATACAGCGAGAGGGGCTGTGTGTATACAGCGAATGGGGCTGTGTGTATACAGCAAGAGGGGTTGTGTGTGTATACAGCAAGAGGGGTTGTGTGTATACAGCAAGAGGGGCTGTGTGTACACAGCAAGAGGGGCTGTGTGTACACAGCAAGAGGTGCTGTTTGTATACTGCAAGAGGTGCTGTGTGTATACTGCAAGAGGGACTGTGTGTGTACAGCAAGAGGGGCTGTGTGTGTACAGCAAGAGGGGCTGTGTGTATACAGCAAGAGGGGCTGTGTGTACAGCAAGAGGGGCTGTGTGTGTACAGCAAGAGGGGCTGTGTACACAGCAAAAGGGGCTGTGTGTGTCCAGCAAGAGGGGCTGTGTGTATACAGCGAGAGGGGCTGTGTACATACAGCAAGAGGGGCTGTGTGCATACAGCGAGAGGGGCTGTGTGTGTACAGCAAGAGGGGCTGTGTGTATACAGCAAGAGGGGCTGTGTGTATACAGCAAGAGGGGATGTGTGTATACAGCAAGAGGGGGCGTGTATACAGCGAGAGGGGCTGTGTGTACACAGCAAGAGGGACTGTGTGTGTACAGCAAGAGGAGCTCTTTATACAGCAAGAGGGGCTGTGTGTGTACAGCAAGAGGGGCTGCGTGTGTACAGCGAGATGGGCTGTGTGTATACAGCAAGAGGGGCTGTGTGTGTACAGCAAGAGGGGTTGTGTGCATACAGCAAGAGGGGCTGTGTGTACAGCAAGAGGGGCTGTGTGTATACAGGAAGAGGGGCTGTGTGTACACAGCAAGAGAGGCTGTGTGTATACAGCAAGAGGTGCTGTGTGTCTACTGCAAGAGGGACTGTGTGTATACAGCGAGAGGGGCTGTGTGTATACAGCGAGAGTGGCTGTGTGTATACAGCGAGAAATGCTGTGTGCATACAGCAAGTGGGTCTGTGTGTATACAGCTAGTGGGGCTGTGTGTGTACAACAAGAGGGGCTGTGTGTATACTGCAAGAGGGGCTGTGTGTATACAGCAAGAGGGGCTGTGTGTACACAGCAAGAGGGATTGTGTGTATACAGCAAGAGGGGCTGTGTGTACACAGCAAGAGGGGCTGTGTGTGTACAGCAAGAGGGGCTGTGTGTGTACAGCAAGAGGGGCTGTGTGTATACAGCGAGAGGGGCCGTGTGTACAGGAAGAGGGGCTATGTGTATACAGCGAGAGGGGCTGTGTGTACACAGCAAGAGGGGCTGTGTGTATACAGCAAGTGGTGCTGTGTGTACACTGCAAGAGGGACTGTGTGAATACAGCAAGAGGTGCTGTGTGTATACTGCAAGAGGGACTGTGTGTATACAGCGAGAAATGCTGTGTCTATACAGTAGAGGGTCTATGTGTATACAGCAAGAGGGGCTGTGTGTATACAGCAAGAGGGGCTGTGTGTATACATCAAGAGGGACTGTGTGTATACAGGAAGAGGGGCTGTGTGTACACAACAAGAGAGGCTGTGTGTATACTGCAAGAGGGACTGTGTGTATACAGCGAGAGGGGCTGTGTGTATACAGCGAGAGTGGCTGTGTGTATACAGCGAGAAATGCTGTGTGCATACAGCAAGAGGGGCTGTGTGTATACAGCAAGAGGGGCTGTGTGTATACAGCAAGACAAGCAGTGTGCACACAGCAAGAGGGGCTGTGTGTGTACAGCAAGAGGGGCTGTGTGTACACAGCAAGAGGGGCTGTGTGTATACAGCAAGAGGGGCTGTGTGTACACAGCAAGAGGGGCTGTGTGTGTACAGCAAGAGGGGTTGTGTGTGTACAGCAAGAGGGGCTGTGTGTATACAGCGAGAGGGGCCGTGTGTACAGGAAGAGGGGCTATGTGTATACAGCGAGAGGGGCTGTGTGTACACAGCAAGAGGGGCTGTGTGTATACAGCAAGTGGTGCTGTGTGTACACTGCAAGAGGGACTGTGTGTATACAGCAAGAGGTGCTGTGTGTATACTGCAAGAGGGACTGTGTGTATACAGCGAGAAATGCTGTGTCTATACAGTAGAGGGTCTATGTGTATACAGCAAGAGGGGCTGTGTGTATACAGCAAGAGGGGCTGTGTGTATACATCAAGAGGGGCTGTGTGTATACAGGAAGAGGGGGTGTGTGTACACAACAAGAGAGGCTGTGTGTATACTGCAAGAGGGACTGTGTGTATACAGCGAGAGGGGCTGTGTGTATACAGCGAGAGTGGCTGTGTGTATACAGCGAGAAATGCTGTGTGCATTCAGCAAGAGGGGCTGTGTGTATACAGCAAGAGGGGCTGTGTGTATACAGCAAGACAAGCAGTGTGCACACAGCAAGAGGGGCTGTGCGTGTACAGCAAGAGGGGCTGTGTGTACACAGCAAGAGGGGCTGTGTGTATACAGCAAGAGGGGCTGTGTGTACACAGCAAGAGGGGCTGTGTGTGTACAGCAAGAGGGGTTGTGTGTGTACAGCAAGAGGGGCTGTGTGTATACAGCGAGAGGGGCCGTGTGTACAGGAAGAGGGGCTTTGTGTATACAGTGAGAGGGGCTGTGTGTGTACAGCAAGAGGGGCTGTGTGTATACAGCGAGAGGGGCTGTGTGTATACTGCGAATGGGGCTGTGTGTATACAGCAAGAGGGGTTGTGTGTATACAGCAAGAGGTGTTGTGTGTATACAGCAAGAGGGGCTGTGTGTGTACAGCGAGAGGGGCTGTGTGTATACAGCGAGAGGGGCTGTGTGTATACAGCGAATGGGGCTGTGTGTATACAGCAAGAGGGGTTGTGTGTGTATACAGCAAGAGGGGTTGTGTGTATACAGCAAGAGGGGCTGTGTGTACACAGCAAGAGGGGCTGTGTGTACACAGCAAGAGGTGCTGTTTGTATACTGCAAGAGTTGCTGTGTGTATACTGCAAGAGGGTCTGTGTGTGTACAGCAAGAGGGTCTGTGTGTATACAGCAAGAGGGGCTGTGTGTATACAGGAAGAGGGGCTGTGTGTATAAAGCAAGAGGGGTTGTGTGTATACAGCAAGAGGGGCTGTGTGTATACAGCAAGAGGGGCTGTGTGTATACAGCAAGAGGGGCTGTGTTTATACAGCAAGAGGGGCTGTGTGTATACAGCAAGAGGGGCTGTGTGTATACAGCAAGAGGGGCTGTGTGTATACAGCGAGAGGGGCTGTGTGTACAGCAAGAGGGGCTGTGTGTATACAGCAAGAGGGGTTGTGTGTATACAGCAAGGCAAGCTGTGTGCACACAGCAGGAGGGGCTGTGTGTATACAGCAAGAGGGGCTGTGTGTACACAGCAAGAGGGGCTGTGTGTATACAGCAAGAGGGGCTGTGTGTACACAGCAAGAGGGGCTGTGTGTGTGTACAGCAAGATGGGCTGTGTGTGTACTGCAAGAGGGGCTCTGTATACAGCAAGAGGGGCTGTGTGCATACAGCGAGAGGGGCCATGTGTACAGGAAGAGGGGCTGTGTGTATACAGCGAGAGGGGCTGTGTGTATACAGCGAGAGGGGCCGTGTGTATACAGCAAGAGGGGCTGTGTGTATACAGCGAGAGGGGCTGTGTGTGTACAGCAAGAGGGGCTGTGAGGATACAGCAAGAGGGGCTGTGTGTATACAGCGAGAGGGGCTGTGTGTATACAGCAAGAGGGGTTGTGTGTACACAGCAAGAGGGGCTGTGTGTGTACAGCAAGACGGGCTGTCTGTATACAGCAAGAGGGGCTGTGCGTGTACAGCAAGAGGGGCTGTGTGTATACAGCAAGAGGGGCTGTGTGTATACAGCAAGAGGGGCTGTGTGTATACAGCAAGAAGGTCTGTGTGTATACAGCAAGAGAGGCTGTGTGTATACAGCAAGAGGGGCTGTGTGTACACAGCAAGAGGGGCTGTGTGTATACAGCAAGAGGGGCTGTGTGTATACAGCGAGAAATGCTGTGTGTATACAGCAAGAGGGTCTGAGTGTATACAGCAAGAGGGGCTGTGTGTATACAGCAAGAGGGGCTGTGTGTACACAGCAATAGAGGCTGTGTGTATACAGCAAGAGGTGCTGTGTGTATACTGCAAGAGGGACTGTGTGTATACAGCGAGAAATGCTGTGTGTATACAGCAAGAGGGGCTGTGTGTATACAGCAAGAGGGGCTGTGTGTATACAGCGAGAAATGCTGTGTGCATACAGCAAGAGGGGCTGTGTGTACAGCAAGAGGGGCTGTGTGTACACAGCAAGAGGGACTGTGTGTACACAGCAAGAGAGGCTGTGTGTGTACAGCAAGAGGGGCTGTCTGTATACAGCAAGAGGGGCTGTGTGTGTACAGCAAGAGGGGTTGTGTGTATACAGCTAGAGGGGCTGTGTGTATACAGCAAGAGGGTCTGTGTGTATACAGCAAGAGGGACTGTGTGTATACAGCAAGAGGGGCTGTGTGTATACAGCGAGAAATGCTGTGTGTATACAGCAAGAGGGGCTGTGTGTATACAGCAAGAGGGGCTGTGTGTACAGCAAGAGGGGCTGTGTATATACAGGAAGAGGGGCTGTGTGTATACAGCAAGAGGGGCTGTGTGTATACAGCAAGAGGGGCTGTGTGTACAGCAAGAGGGGCTGTGTGTATACAGCGAGAGGGGCTGTGTGTACACAGCAAGAGAGGCTGTGTGTATACAGCAAGAGGTGCTGTGTGTATACTGCAAGAGGGACTGTGTGTATACAGCAAGAGGGGCTGTGTGTATACAGCAAGAGGGGCTGTGTGTACACAGCAAGAGGGGCTGTGTGTATACAGCGAGAGGGGCTGTGTGTATACAGCAAGAGGGGCTGTGTGTACACAGCAAGAGGGGCTGTGTGTACACAGCAAGGGGGGCTGTGTGTATACAGCGAGAGTGGCTGTGTGTATACAGCAAGAGGGACTGTGTGTATACAGCAAGAGGGACTGTGTGTATACAGCAAGAAGGGCTGTGTGTACACAGCAAGCGGGGCTGTGTGTACACAGCAAGAGGGGCTGTGTGTATACAGCGAGAGTGGCTGTGTGTATACAGCGAGAAATGCTGTGTGCATACAGCAAGAGGGGCTGTGTGTACAGCAAGAGGGGCTGTGTGTATACAGCAAGAGGGGCTGTGTGTATATAGCTAGTGGGGCTGTGTGTATACAGCAAGAGGGGCTGTGTGTATACTGCAAGAGGGACTGTGTGTATACAGCAAGAGGGTCTGTGTGTATACAGCAAGAGGGCCTGTGTGTACACAGCAAGAGAGGCTGTGTGTATGCAGCAAGAGGGGCTGTGTGTATATAGCTAGTGGGGCTGTGTGTATACAGCAAGAGGGGCTGTGTGTATACAGCAAGAGGGGTTGTGTGTATACAGCAAGAGGGGCTGTGTGTATACAGCAAGAGGGGCTGTGTGTATACAGCAAGAGGGACTGTGTGTATACAGCGAGAGGGGCTGTGTGTATACAGCAAGAGGGGCTGTGTGTATACAGCGAGAAATGTTGTGTGCATACAGCAAGAGGGGCTGTGTGTACAGCAAGAGGGGCTGTGTGTATACAGCAAGAGGGGCTGTGTGTATACAGCTAGTGGGGCTGTGAGTGTACAGCAAGAGGTGCTGTGTGTGTACAGCTAGTGGGGCTGTGTGTGTATATAGCTAGTGGGGCTGTGTGTGTATACAGCAAGAGGGGCTGTCTGTATACAGCAAGAGGGGCTGTGTGTATACAGCATGAGGGGCTGTGTGTATACAGCAAGAGGGGTTGTGTGTATACAGCAAGAGGGGCTGTGTGTATACAGCAAGAGGGGTTGTGTGTATACAGCAAGAGGGGCTGTGTGTATACAGCAAGAGGGGCTGTGTGTATACAGCAAGAGGGGCTGTGTTTATACAGAAAGAGCGGCTGTGTGCATACAGGTAGATGGGCTGTGTAAATACTGCGAGAGATGTGCTCTCACAAAGCCCAGTATAACTGCAGTAAAACATCCCTACTTTTATGTTCCTTTCCCCTTGCAAGATTCCATTTGCCTTCCTCATTATTTGAACTGGCATACTGACGGATTGTGAGTCATGTCCCTGGACAGCTAGGTCCCTTTGCACTGCAGAGTTCTGCAGTCTCTCTCTCACGTGGATAAGTTCACGTTACACTCCATCTGCCAATTTCTTACACAATCATTAATCTATTTGCCTTTACAGGCTCTGCATTCTCTTGACAACTTACTTTGCTACCTATCTTGGTGCCATGGGTAAATTTGGCCACCATATATTCAGCCCTCTCGTCCAAGTCACTGATGTAGACTGTAAACAGTTGAGACCCCGGCACTGATTCCTGTGGCACCACAGTGGTTACCTCTTGCCAACCTGAAAAAGACCCACCCCTCTGTACCCTCTGCGTCCTGTTAGCTAATCAATCCTCTGCCCATGCTAACCCCCAACATTTCACCATGATCTCTTCCTTAATGTGACACCTTATCAAATGCCTTTTGGAAATCCAAGTACACCACATCTCCAGGTTCCCCTTTATCCACCTCGCTTGTTACTTCCTCAATAAATCAGCTGAACGGGGGCGGCACGGTGATGCAGTGGGTTTGCACCACTGCCTCACAGCACGGAGGACCCGGGTTCGATCCCGGCCCTGGGTCACTATCCGTGTGGAGTTTGCACATTCTCCCCCGTGTCTGCGTGGGTCTCACCCCCACAACCCAAAAAGATGTGCAGGGTAGGTGGATTGGTCAGGCTAAATTGCCCCTTAATTGAAAAAGAAAGGAATTGGGTACGCTAAATTTATAAAATATTTTTTTTAAATTAGCTGAACGATTTTTCTTTCACAAAACCATGTTGACTCTGCCTGCTCCCTTCATGATTGTCTAAGTATCATGCTATCACCTCCTTCATACTGGATTCTCGCAATTTCCCGGTTATTCGGTCAACTTGCCTGTAGTTTTCTGCCTCCCTCCTTTCTTGAATAAAGGTGTTACATTGGCCCATTTCCACGGCGTCACCGTGGAGCCCCCGTTCGGCTGATTTATTGAGGAATTAACAAGCGAGGTGAATAAAGGGGAACCTGTAGATGTGGTGTACTTGGATTTCCAAAAGGCATTTGATAAGGTGTCACATTAAGGAAGAGATCATGGTGAAATGTTGCGGGCCGCTCCAGCACTGCGTCTCCAGCTTGAGAGAGTGCAGAAAGGAATGATGTGAACGGTTCAAGGGGCTGAGGTACTTCAGTTGAGAAAATAGATTGGAGAAGTTGGGACTGCTCTTCTTGGGCAAAGAATTGTCAGAGTTGTTCAAGCTCACGAGGTGTCTGGGCAGAACAGGTCAAGAGAAACATCCCGCTCCTGAAAGGATCGGGAATGAGATCTACGGCAATTTGCAAAAGAAAGCAAATCGATAGGAGGAAATACGTTCACGCAGCGAGGTCTGGAATGAACTGTCTGAGAGTGTGCTGGCATGATCAACCGCGACATTCAAAAAACAGTTGGCACGTTGTTTATAGGATTATAGGGAGGAGGACGTTGTAAAATAGCCCATTTGGCGAGCTGGTGGAGACACGACGGGCCAAATGGCCTCATTTTGGGCTGGACAAATTTGGTGATTCCGCGAAGAGACTGTGCAGCAAGAGGTCGCGTATATGCAACAAGGCACTGTGTGGGTACAGCAAGCGGCTGTGTGCACACAGTCAGAGGCAGTGTTATGGGGATGGGGCGGGGTATGGACAGAAGAGAGGGATATTGGGGGTCAGGTTCTCATAGGGAGGAGGGACGGGGAAGAGAGATGCTCCATCATTGTCCCAGACTGTTGCCACTGACCCGGAGCATCATATTTGGTTCCTCAGTATGAAAATTCCCACTTTCCAACAATTCACTGAAGGTTTCACTTTATTCCAGATTGGTGTTCCCGTCCCCTGGTGGGAGACAATTGAAATGAAACGAAATGAAAATCGTTTTTTGTCACGAGTAGGCTTCAATGAAGTTACTGTGAAAAGCCCCTAGTCGCCACATTCCGGCGCCTGTTCGGGGAGGCTGGTACGGGAATCGAACCGTGCTGCTGGCCTGCCTTGGTCTGCTTTAAAAGCCAGCGATTTAGCCCAGTGAGATAAACCAGCCCCTTGTTAACACCCTTCTGCCTCACTCTTTTGCCAAGTCACGTGTATGTGAGAGCTCTGGCTTGGAGCTGTGTCCTTTGATCCCTATCCCGAGTCTCCCCGAAGCGCTGTCTTCAGAGTTTGTTTCAGTGTCAAGCAGGGAGTCGAAGCGAGTCCCGTCTACTGAGGACTCACGGCCGGGATACTCCGACCCGGGAATCACGCCCCGACGCCGGCTTCCCCATTCTCCGACGCCGTTTTTCAGGCGCCCGCGGGATCACCGCCACGCCGGTCCGGGGGCCGTTGACAGCGGGCCCCCCCCCCTCCCCCCCCGGCGAATCTCCAGAACCCGATGGGCCGAGTGGCCGGCGAGTTTGGCCGAATCCCGCCAGCGTGGATTACTCACCTCCCACACAGCGGGACCTGGAAGGTGAGTGCGCGGGGGCCGTCCTGGAGGGGCGGGGGGGGGGGATCTGACCCCGGAGGAGGGGGCGCTCCCACGGTGGCCTGGCCCACGATCGGGGCCTACCGATCGGCATGCGGGCTGGGTCCGTGGGGGCCATCTTTATTCCGTGCCTGTAGCGCTCCGCCATATTGCTCGGGGCCCGGCACTTAGAAGGGAACCCCCCGTACATGCGCGGAAATACTCCGGCCGTTCCGTGCATGCGCAGACCCGCGCGGGCTGTTCGCCGCCGGCTGGAGTTGTGGGGACGACTCCGGCGCCAACCTAGCCCCCGAGAAAGGGTGAGAAGTCCTCACCTCCGGGGGCCGTTGACGCCGGCGTGGTTGGCGCCGGTTTTCACGCCGGCTTGCGGACATTGCCCCATTATTAGCAAATCCCGCCCTACGTCTTCACAAAGCCAAAGAGTGGTTCGTTAGAATATGCAACTCACTGCGACTGGGTGTGGCTGGGACAAACTGCTTCAGGGCAACCTAGATAAACACGCGCGTGAGGAAGGAAGTGAAAGTTATGCTGATAGGGTGAGAGGCAAATAGAAACTAATTCTAAGGATGTTTTGTGGCGGGGCCTACTCTCTGGGGCTTCAACCTGTGCCCGGGTGCACTTTTTAAGATACTTCTTTCTTTTCGTTGTTGTTTGGGCTGATTTCTCCTAATTTCTTACTGACAGCAGCCCCCACAGCCCCCCACGCATGAGCCACAGTCAGCAACACTGGCAGGAGGCTAGGTGTGCAGACACATACGGCCTTCCTGAGAGTGAACAGACAACTTTATATCGACTCCTTCAGTCTCATTAAGTATTCCAAGGCCGGAAAAAGCAAAAGTAGACATGAAGCTGCGTACAGTGATATGGGCGGCACAGTGGTTAGCACTGCTGCCTCACAGCGCCAGGGACCCGAGTTCGATCCCGGCCTTGGGTGACTGTCTGTGTGTGGAGTTTGCACGTTCTCCCCGTGTCTGCGTGGGTTTCCTCCGGGTGCTCCGGTTTCCTCCCACAGTCCGAAGATGTGCAGGTTAGGCGGATTGGTCATGATCAATGGCTCCTTCGTGTCCAAAGGTTTGATGGGGTTACGGGGATAGGGTGGAGGATTGGGCCTAGGTAGGGTGCTCTTTCAGAGGGTCAGTGCAGACTCGATGGGCTGAATGGCCTCCTCCGCACTGTAGGCATTCTGTGATCAGGGAAGGTGGCCAAAAGCGTGGCCAAGGAGGTAGATTTTAAGGAGCACCTTAAGGGGTAGAGGTTATGGAGAGGATTCCCCGAGGCATGATTCCGGCCTTCTTCGCATTGCCCGACTGCAGCTCGGCTCATCTCTTGGCTTTCGCTCAGCAGGCCGGGCCCTGAGCCTCGATGACCCTGCCTGCTCCTGGCTGGCTGCCAGGCTGCTGGCTATCTGGCCTGGTGACCTCCGTTCTTTTGGGGGTTGGTTGCCCGTCCTACCTCCTCACACTTAGCCTGGAGGTCCAGAGTTGTCCTGCTGCTCCCCTCGACGGCTGTCCACCAGCGCCTCCTCCTGGCCTCGCTGAACGCTTGGCGGCTGAGGCGGACTTACATTTTGAGGGCACATACAGACACCTCCCAGTTAGCCCTCCCCCCTACTCCGAAATTGGCCGGGCCCCACGCTGCAGTCCTGTAAGTCCGCATCCGCTTAAGGGGTTTTTGAATGCAAGCTGTTGCTGAGATTGCTTTTATCATGGAATCATCGTAGAATTTACAGTTCAGGAGTCCAATCAGCCCATCGAGTCTGCACTGGCCTTTGGAAAGAGCACCCTACCCAAGCCCACACCTCCACCTAATCCCCATAACCCGATAACCCACCCAACACTAAGATTTTGGACACTATGGACAATTTATCATGGCCAATCCACCTAACCTGCACATCTTTGGACTGTGGGAGGAAACCGGAGCACCCGGAGGAAACCCACGCAGACACGGGGGAGAACGTGCAGACTCCGCACAGAGAGTGACCCCAGGTGGGAATCGAACCCGGCACCCTGGAGCTGTGAAGCAACTGTGCTAACCACTGTGCTACCGTGCCGCCCTTTACACTTGCATTATGCATACCGACGCGTAAGTTAAGAATGTTTGAGGTCACGAGCGGCTGACTGAAACATTCACCTGCCCACGGTATGGGCAGCCTTGGGAGGTCGACAGCCAGGCCCGGTGCGCGAAACGTGTGGAGTTTGCAGGCCACAGGCCTTGGGAGGCACATCGCCGGCTGCAGCTGGTGAATCACACACTGAGAGGCTGGATGAAGTGCTGGAGCCGACACCTCCCCTCCCCTTGCCGCACCCTCGGGAAAGGCGGCTGCTTGTCAGCAGGAGCCATGTGCAGATGCAGACCTGGGAGACTGCAGTTTCCATGGCGACGGGAGCAGCAGGCCCAGGGTGGAGGCAGGCTTGTTTTTCTCAGATAAGGCCCTTCAGCTGGGGTGTGGGGAAACACCACTCGAGAGGCACCAACAGAAATAGTTATCTCGCATGACTTTTTTTTTTTCCGTGAACTGGCGTCTGTAAACGCAGCCATTTCCTCGGTGTCAGTTGTCAGCTTCATCGCACTGCAGCTCCGAAGGTTGGAATTAAGAGGGCATCATTTGCGCTGCTGCATCAAAGTTAGTGATAAACCAAACTGTATAAACTGTAAGTACCGATAAGATGTTTATTTCTGGTTCTTCTATTGAGCAAACTATCGCAGGGAGGGAAAATCACCTCATTATCCTTTCCAGATCGAGTCTCGACAACTCTGAGGCCTAAAAGTGAGGGCCTCAAGGCAGTTGCAGCACACGAGGAGGCCATTGGGCCCATTGCGCCTGTGTTGTCCCTTTGAAAGACAATTCCGTGGAGTCGCTTCCCCCTCTATTTTCACCCCGTCACCCCCCCCAAATGTCACCCACGCAAGTATTTATTCAATGTGCTCACAGGTTAGTGTAAATCCAGGGGGGACAATTAACGTTTTTTATTTTCCTGGATGTTCATGACTTATGATACCTTTTGTTTCGTTCTCACAAAAAAGGCTCTTGTCCTTTTCACATCTTGTGATATGAACTCGAGAGCACTGCTCCTGGTAAACTGCTCCAGGAACAGACAGTCACACATCAGTCACTCGGAGAGGTCCAGGCGCAGTAAAGAAGTGTACAATTTTGCCCGAATCACCTCTACCCTCTTTTCTGACCCTCCGAATGTTGAAACCTGAATATCTTGCCATTTAAAACCCGTCAGTATTGAGGGAGTGCTGCATTGTCAGAGGGTCAGTACTGAGGGAGTGCTGCATTGTCAGAGGGTCAGTACTGAGGGAGTGTTGCACTGTCAGAGGGTCAGTACTGAGGGAGAGCCGCACTGTCAGAGGGTCAGTACTGAGGGAGAGCCGCACTGTCAGAGGGTCAGTACTGAGGGAGTGCCGCGCTGTCAGAGGGTCAGTGCTGAGGGAGTGCTGCACTGTCAGAGGGTCAGTGCTGAGGGAGTGCTGCACTGTCAGAGGGTCAGTACTGAGGGAGTGCTGCACTGTCAGAGGGTCAGCACTGAGGGAGTGCCGCACTGTCAGAGGGTCAGTGCTGAGGGAGTGCTGCACTGTCAGAGGGTCAGTACTGAGGGAGTGCCGCACTGTCAGAGGGTCAGTACTGAGGGAGTGCTGCACTGTCAGAGGATCAGCACTGAGGGAGTGCTGTACTGTCAGAGAGTCAGTACTGAGGGAGTGCTGCACTGTCAGAGGGTCAGTACTGAGGAAGTGCTGCAATGTCAGAGGGTCAGTACAGAGGGAGAGCTGCACTGTCAGAGGGTCAGTACTGAGGGAGTGCCACACTGTCAGAGAGTTAGTACTGAGGGAGTGCTGCACTGTCAGAGGGTCAGTACTGAGGGAGTGCTGCACTGTCAGAGGGTCAGTACTGAGGGAGTGCTGCACTGTCAGAGGGTCAGTACTGAGGGAGTGCTTGACTGTCAGAGGGTCAGTACTGAGGGAGTGCTGCACTGTCAGAGGGTCAGTACTGAGGGTGCGTGCACTGTGGGAGGGTCAGTACTGAGGGAGTGCCGCACTGTCAGAGGATCAGTACTGAGGGAGTGCTGCACTGTCAGAGGGTCAGTACTGGTGGAGTGCCACACTGTCAGGGTCAGTACTGAGGGAGTGCTGCACTGTCAGAGGGTCAGTACTGAGGGAGCGCCGCACTGTCATAGAGTCAGTACTGAGGGAGTACTGCACTATCAGAGGGTCAGTACTGAGGGAGTGCCGCACTGTCAGAGGATCAGTACTGAGGGAGTGCCGCATTGTCAGAGGGTCAGTACTGAGGGAGTGCCGCACTGTCAGAGGGTCAGTACTGAGGGAGCGCCGCATTGTCAGAGGGTCAGTACTGAGGGAGTGCTGCACTGTCAGAGGGTCAGTACTGAGGGAGTGCCGCGCTGTCAGAGGGTCAGTACTGAGGGAGTGCTGCACTGTCAGAGGGTCAGTGCTGAGGGAGTGCTGCACTGTCAGAGGGTCAGTACTGAGGGAGTGCTGCACTGTCAGAGGATCAGTACTGAGGGAGTGCTGCACTGTCAGAGGGTCAGTACTGAGGGAGTGCCGCACTGTCAGAGGGTCAGTACTGAGGGAGTGCTGCACTGTCAGAGGATCAGCACTGAGGGAGTGCTGTACTGTCAGAGGGTCAGTACTGAGGGAGTGCTGCACTATCAGAGGGTCAGTACTGAGGAAGTGCTGCACTGTCAGAGGGTCAGTACAGAGGGAGAGCTGCACTGTCAGAGGGTCAGTACTGAGGGAGTGCCACACTGTCAGAGAGTTAGTACTGAGGGAGTGCTGCACTGTCAGAGGGTCAGTACTGAGGGAGTGCTGCACTGTCAGAGGGTCAGTACTGAGGGAGTGCTGCACTGTCAGAGGGTCAGTACTGAGGGAGTGCTTGACTGTCAGAGGGTCAGTACTGAGGGAGTGCTGCACTGTCAGAGGGTCAGTACTGAGGGTGCGTGCACTGTGGGAGGGTCAGTACTGAGGGAGTGCCGCACTGTCAGAGGATCAGTACTGAGGGAGTGCTGCACTGTCAGAGGGTCAGTACTGAGGGAGTGCCACACTGTCAGGGTCAGTACTGAGGGAGTGCTGCACTGTCAGAGGGTCAGTACTGAGGGAGCGCTGCACTGTCAGAGGGTCAGTACCGAGGGAGTGCCGCACTGTCAGAGTGTCAGTACTGATGGAATGCTGCACTGTCAGAGGGTCAGTACTGAGGGAGTGCCACACTGTCAGAGGGTCAGTACTGAGGGAGTGCTGCACTGTCAGAGGGTCATTACTGAGGGAATGCTGCACTGTCAGAGGGTCAGTACTGAGGGAGCACTGCATTGTCAGAGGGTCAGTACCTAGGGAGTGCTGCACTGTCAGAGGGTCAGTACTGAGGGAGTGCTGCACTGTCAGAGGGTCAGTACTGAGGGAGCGCCGCACTGTCAGAGGGTCAGTACTGAGGGAGTGCCGCACTGTCAGAGGGTCAGTACTGAGGGAGTGCTGCACTGCCAGAGAGTCAGTACTGAGGGAGTGCCGCACTGTCAGAGGGTCAGTACTGAGGGAGTGCCGCACTGTCAGTGGGTCAGTACTGAGGGAGTGCCGCACTGTCAGAGGGTCAGTACTGAGGGAGTGCCGCACTGTCAGAGGGTCAGTACTGAGGGAGTGCTGCACTGTCAGAGGGTCAGTACTGAGGGAGTGCCGCACTGTCAGAGGGTCAGTACTGAGGGAGTGCCGCACTGTCAGAGGGTCAGTACTGAGGGAGCGCTGCACTGTCAGAGGGTCAGTACTGAGGGAGTGCTGCACTGTCAGAGGGTCAGTACTGAGGGAGTGCTGCACTGTCAGAGGGTCAGTACTGAGGGAGCGCTGCACTGTCAGAGGGTCAGTACTGAGGGAGTGCTGCACTGTCAGAGGGTCAGTACTGAGGGAGTGCTGCACTGTCAGAGGGTCAGTACTGAGGGAGTGCTGCATTGTCAGAGGTGCTGTATTTCAGTACAGACATTAAACTGAGGCTGTCTCTGGTGGATTCCCCGGCTCTCTATAAAATAAAGAGCCGGTGAATTCTGTCAATGCCCTATTTACCCTTCAACCAAAATCACAAAATAAAAAAACAGACGGTTGAGTCGTGATTGCGAGTTGTGTGTGATTACTCCTTGGCTGAGCTCTGCTCTCAGGTGAGCATTTGATTCAATGTTCTTTGGTGGGTTGGTCTCCATTCAGACTCAGCAGGCCCAAAGCCTGCACTCAGAGAGGCCTCAACTGGGGAGGGGCTGCCAAACTAGGCCTTAGGCTCCGGATTTGCTTTTGTGAAGGGCGCCAGACTTTGAAATACCGGCCTTGCCCGAACAACCACTGCCGTACTGGATGCTTAAGCATCCATTCAGCCACCTCTACAACTGGCAAGGCACCAACAGATTTCCCTAGCCCCGTGCTTGAGCTGGCAGCCGTGTGCGGGAGGGCACCTCGCGTCCACTGGTTCACCTCGAGAGTTAATGAGAAACTGCCTGAACAGAATGCACTCCATGTGTCAGCAAAACACACTTGGCCAGCGAGAGGGACTAACAATGGGCCGCAAAATCCAGTTCCAGTGTCCAACTGTTCAGCACAATGCATCCCGCCCACAACGCACAATGGGGCGCGGGGTGGGGGGGGGGGGGGGGGGGGGGGGGGGGGGGTGGTCATTGCTCCTCTCCTAAGCCTGTTAATAATTAAAAGGTCGAGCAAAGCAATAATGGAGAGGGCTGGGCCGAGTTTATTTGTCCCATGAATCACACAGCGTGCATCATTGCAAAGGCAGCTCTCCAGGAACGTTGACGGGTTTCCAGACAAGATAGTTATGTAAAGTTACCCTGCCGTGGGTTATTCATGCTGCTCACTGTACACCGACAACGTTGATCTGTTACTCCGTCAGTTCTAATCTCCGGGGATGCTGCCTGGTATGGAGGGTGTTAGCTGTGAGGCGAGGTTAGATAAACTCTGTTCTCACTGGAACGACGGAGGTTGTGAGGCGACCTGATAGAGGGCTACAAGATTATGAGGGGCATGGACAGAGTGGATAGTCAGATGTTCTTTCCCAGGGTAGGAGAGTCAAGTACCGGGGAACATAGGTTTAAAGTGCGTGGGGAAAAGTTTAGAACAGATGTGCGAGGTAGGTTTTGTACACAGAGGGTGGTATATATATGGAACTCGCTGCCTGGGGAGGGGGTGGGAGCAGGTACCATAGCGGCATTTAGGGGACATCTATACAAATATATAAATAGGGTGGGAATGGAAGGATACGAACTCTGTAAGTGCAGAGTTTTAGTTTAGGCAGGTACCGTGGTCGGCACAGGCTTGGAGGGCCGAAGGGCCTGTTCCTGTGCTGTATTGTTCTTTATTCTTTAGACTCTTGACTTAAGGCTCTTCGCTACACTGCGGGAGAGATCTGCGATCTGTGCGTCAAACACTGCCCCAAGTGAGACGGAAGAGGGGAGCCGGAGCTATGGCAACTGTGGTGAGGGTGTGGGTGGCTGCTGAACAGACCCTAATTTCATCAACCTGGCTCTCGTGCCGGAGGTTGTGAAGGAGAGATGGGAAGTCCCCTTCCCAGAGGGTGACGAGAGGAGGCCGTCTCGGGCCACCCCTGTTCACTGTCACCTCCCTTCGCCCCCAATTACTCCTCTCCTCTTACCTCCTGCTCCCCCTCCATCCCAGGGCCTCCATCTTGTGGTATTATCATACATGAAGGCAATGCAAGGGTTAATGAAATGTATACAGACAGCCACTGGAGGGAGCAATGCAAGGGTTAATGAAATGCACACAGACAGCCACTAGAGGGAGCAATGCAAGGGTTAATGAAATGTATACAGACAGCCACTAGAGGGAGCAATGCAAGGGTTAACAAAATGTATACAGACAGCCACTCGAGGGAGCAATGCAAGGGTTAATGAAATGTATACAGGCAGCCACTCGAGGGAGCAATGCAAGGGTTAATGAAATGTATACAGGCAGCCACTAGAGGGAGCAATGCAAGGGTTAATGAAATGCAGACAGACAGCCACTAGAGGGAGCAATGCAAGGGTTAATGAAATGCAGACAGACAGCCACTAGAGGGAGCAATGCAAGGGTTAATGAAATGTATACAGGCAGCCACTAGAGGGAGCAATGCAAGGGTTAATGAAATGTATACAGGCAGCCACTAGAGGGAGCAATGCAAGGGTTAATGAAATGTATACAGGCAGCCACTAGAGGGAGCAATGCAAGGGTTAATGAAATGTATACAGACAGCCACTAGAGGGAGCAATGCAAGGGTTAATGAAATGTATACAGGCAGCCACTAGAGGGAGCAATGCAAGGGTTAATGAAATGTATACAGACAGCCACTAGAGGGAGCTCACCCTCTGAGTATACAAGGGATGACGCTGAGCCTTGTGGGACAGACAGACAGAAGGACAGAAGGTGAAGGTTGGAGAAGATGATGAGAAATGAGAGAGGGCAATTGTGTTTTGGAAAATTCCATTAGTTAGAAATAGCATTGTTTAATATAGTAACCTTCTACTTTCAGAATGTGAACGAATCTTAGTTAGCAGCGTAATAAATTTATAGTTTTGTTTGTTCACAAAGCTTTCTGTTCTTTATTCAACACTATGCATCCAAACTATCCAGGTAAAAGCAGAATAGAGAGCACATCTCATGTCTTCAAGGAGCACATCTTTGAGGGTCAAGTTCTGGAGAGGACAGCAGACCACAACGAGCAAGACCCTGGCAGGAGGATATTGGAGGGCACCCCCTGCCCACCACTCCCAATTGATCCAGGAGCTGGACCCAGTCCTCCCCGAGGCTGCCATGCCCCACCAGCTCTGTGTTGCCCAACCTTGAGGAAGAGGGCATCTGTTCCCTTGGCCATGAGCGATGGCTTACGAGACGCCATCGAGATCTCCGGGTGATTTCTGAAAAGAGCCTTGACTGCCCCCAATGGGGTGAGGTGTGAGGTCCCCACTGAAGGTGGCACCGATTTCCATCAGAGTGGAAAAGCTGCGGGCAGACGGGTTTTTCATGAGCCGCTCATGGTCTTAATTGGCAGCCCCCCCCCCCCCCCCCCAGCCCTCACCCACCGAAAATGTAGAGAAACCCAACCCCCACCCTTAGGAATGTACCCATGTCTCCCTCCAACCAGCCCCTGGGAGGTGTTAGAAGCCTCTGACCATGTCTCCGTCCCTCACTCCCCGCACGCTGGGAAGTGACCTTCTCCCGTTTGGCGCCTTGCGGCCAAGATGGGGAACTGCCCGTGCAGAGCCATCGTGGGCACTGTGCCGCTCTCCCTGCCTCATGCTAACTTTCTCTAAGCTCACACTGCAAGCCACAGGTGCCAAGCAAGGAAACTAGTGGATCTTCTGTGGCCTCCATACACACTAAGTGGTTGCTGTATCCTGGGGTCACCAAAGGCGTTATATCAGAACGCTAGTCCCATTATTTCTGCAAGGGCTTAATGCAATATCAGTCCAGATCGATATTTATACTCCTTAATTCTCACTGCTGAAGGTCAAACGTGAGGAAAATCAGACTCCTAATTCTCAATGTAAATGTCAGAGAGCGTGGTCTGTATAAAAGGCAGCCATTCAGTCTAGTGAGTGTGTTCTGGCTCTTTGCCAGACCAATCCAGCACTGTTCACATCACCCCCATGCAGCTTGCTTCCCAGCTCCCCACTCCTCGCTGACCAGATCACAAAACCGGGGAATTGTGGCGATGGTGAAGAAGGCCATTCGGCCCATCGAGTCTGCGCGGCTCTCCAGCCGAGACCATCGTGACTCAATGCCGTTCCTCTGTCTTTTTCCCCGGTACGCCTCCACATCGTTTCTGTTCAAGTGATCATCTCACGTCCCTGTGGAAAGGTTTCTCATCTCTGGAACCTTTCTTGTGAACCTCTTCCTCCGCACTCGCTGCAATGTGTTCACACGTGAATCGTGACGAGGATGCAGGGATCATGGGCCGCACGGTAGCATTGTGGATAGCGCAATTGCTTCACAGCTCCAGGGTCCCAGGTTCGATTCCCGGCTTGAGTCACTGTCTGTGCGGAGTCTGCACATCCTCCCCGTGTGTGCGTGGGTTTCCTCCAGGTGCTCCGGTTTCCTCCCGCAGTCCAAAGATGTGCAGGTTAGGTGGATTGGCCATGCTAAATTGCCCTTAGTGTCCAAAATTGCCCTCAGTGTTGGGTGGTGTTACTGGGTTATGGGGATAGGGTGGAGGTGTTGACCTTGGGTAGGGTGCTCTTTCCAAGAGCTGGTGCAGACCTGATAGGCCGAATGGCCTCCTTCTGCACTGTAAATTCTATGAAATCTATGAAAATCCTACAGCAAGATCTGGACAGGTTGGGCGAGTGGGCAAACCAATGGCAGATGCAGTATAATTTGGATAAGTGTGAGGTTATTCACATTGGAAGCAAAAACAGGAAGGCAGATTACTACCTGAATGGTTGTAAATTGGGAGAGGGGAGTGTGCAGCGGGACCTGTGTGTCCTTGTGCACCAGTCGCTGAAGGTCAGCATGCAGGTGCAGCAGGCGGTAAAGAAGGCTCATTGTATGTTGGCCTTCATTGCGAGAGGTTGAGAGTATAGAAGCAAGGATGTGTTGCTGCAATTGTACAGGGCCTTAGGGAGGCCACACTTGGGAGTATTGTGTGTTGTTTTGGTCTCCTTCTCTGAGGAAGGATGTTCTTGCTGTCGAGGGAGAGCAGCGAAGGTTTACCAGACTGAATCCAGGGATGGCGGGACTGTCATATGAGGAGAGATTGCCGAGGTTGCGATAGTTCTCGCTGGAGTTCAGAAGAATGAGGGGGGGAATCTCATAGAGACTTATAAAATTCTAACAGGACTAGACAGGGTAGGTGCAGGGAAGATGTTACCAATGATGGGTGTGTCCAGAACCAGGGGTCACAGCCTGAGGATTCAGGGTAAACCATTTTGGACAGAGCTAAGGAGACATTTCTTCACCCAGAGATTGGTGAGCCTGCGGAATTCATTACCACAGGAAGTAGTTGATGCTAAAACATTAAATATATTCAAGAGGCGGCTGGATATAGCACTTGGGGAGAATGGGATCAAAGGCTATGGGGAGAAAGCAGGATTGAGTTGGACGATCAGCCATGATCGTGATGAATGGTGGAGCAGGCTCGAAGGGCCAAAAGGCCTCCTCCTGCTCCTATCTTCTATGTATCGATGTATGTATCCTTCCTGTAGTGTAGCGCCCAGAACAGTACTCCATGGGCGCGATTCTCCGTCCCCCCCCCCCCACGCCGGTTGGGAGAATAGTGGGAGGGCCTCCCGACATTTTTCACGCCCTCCCGCTATTCTCCCCCCCCCCCCTCGCCCGACCCACGTCACGAATCGCCGCTCGCCGCATTTTACGGCGAGCGGCGATTCTCCGCGGCCGATGGGCCGAGCTGCCGGGCCTTTACGCCCGTTTTTGCATGGCAGCAAACACACCTGCTTGCTGCCGTCGTAAAAGCGGGCGCTGGAGGCCCGTTTGGGGCGGGAGCACCACCGTTGTGCTCGGGAGGGGACAGGCCCGCGATCGGTGCCCACCGATCGTCGGGCCTGCGTCCAAAAGGGACGCACTGTTTCCCCTCCGCCGCCCGACAAGATCAAGCCGCCACATCTTGTCGGGCGGCGGTGGAGACATGCGGAACTGCACATGCGCGGGTTCCGTCAATGGCGTGATGACGTCACCCGCGCATGCGCGGGTTGGAGCCGGCCGCACCTCATCTTGGTGCGCGGCCTTAACTACGGTTGTTAAGGCTGCGACGCCGTGATTCCCGGGGTCCCGCTCCTAGCCCCGATGGGGGGGGGGAGAATTGGGTCCCGGGAACGGGCGTGAAGGCTTCCGTGAAACACGGCCAGTTTCACAGCAGCCTTTACGACTCTCCGCATTTGCAGAGAATCTCGCCCAATATTCCAGCTGATGTCTAACCAGTGTTTTGTATAAGTTCAGCATATCCTCCTCGCTCTGCTATCCTATGCGACTATTAGTAAAGCTGTATTCTTTTTTAAATGGTCTCTCCACCTGCATTGCTCCCTTTAATGACTTATATACATAAACACACAGGTCCCTTTGTTCCTGCACAATTATTTCATATCGCCTGTCCATGTTCTCCCGACCAAAATGAACCTTTTCAAGTTTGAACTTCACCAGTCTGTTGGCTTTAATTTTTAAAAATGAATTCTTTGCTGAGACACAGTTGTCGCCAGCTGTTCCCCCCATTACGTATTTCCCTTGAGCGGTTTGCCCCCAGGCCAGTCCAGAGGGCAGTGAAAGGGGCGGCCGCCTTAAAGCGTTCAAGTCTGGAGTGGCACGAGGGCGGGTTAGGCCTCCTCCCCTGGAACAGGAACAGAGGCGGCTGGGGAAACCTCAGCCGGTCTGCCAGCATCTTTCAGGAGCGAGGGAGCGCTCACGCTTCGAGTCCACCGGCTCGAGGGGCTGGTTTAGCTCACAGGGCTAATCACTGGCTTTTAAAGCAGACCAAGCAGGCCAGCAGCACGGTTCGATTCCTGTACCAGCCTCCCCGAACAGGCGCCGGAATGTGGCGACTAGGGGCTTTTCACAGTAACTTAATTGAAGCCTACTCGTGACAATAAGCGATTTTCATCTTCATCAGAACTGAAAGGAGGGAGAGCTGCAACAAGAAATAGCGCCCCCTGCTCCAGAATCCCCGGTACTGCGCCTTCCCTGCAGATTGGTTTTCAGAATAAGAACGAGGAGTCGGCCATCTGGCCCCTCGAGCCTGCTCCGCCATTCTTTTGTGGACTCAGCGCCACTTTCCGGCCCGAACACCAAAACCCTTTATTCTTCAAAAAAAACTATCTATCTTTCCCTTGAAAACATTTAATGAAGGAGACTCAACTGCTTCGCTGGGCAGGGATTTCCATAGATTCACAACCCTTTGGGTGAAGAAGTTCCTCCTAAACTCAGTCCTAAATCTACTTCCCCTTATTTTGAGGCTGTGCCCCCTGGTTCTGCTTTCACCCGCCAGTGGAAACAACCTGCCCGCATCTATCCTATCTATTCCCTTCATAATTTTATATGTTTCTGTAAGATCCCCCCCTGCGCATCCTTCTAAATTCAATAATGAATAATGATTCCCATGATTGGGACGAGTTTACATTCCAGGATTATTCATTGAATTTAATATCCACTAGCTGCTGTGATCGGCGGAGTACAAGTTGAACGCATGTCCTCAGAGCATCTTGCTGCAGGCCTCTGGTTCCATTACCACGACATCAGCATCTCCCACATTTAACAGCATTCTCAAAAAGACAGCAGCAGGCCCGAGCCAATGTGCTGCATTTGTTAGTTTGATTTGATCACCATGTCACTGGCTCTGAGCTCCCAGCTCCATTGGAAAGAAACTCTGGCCGGGATTCTGCGATATCGCGGCCAAATGTTGACGCCGGCGTCAGAAGCGGTGCGAGCGATGCCGGCCTCGACCTGCCTCCAGGCCCAGTAATTCCTCAGGGGCTAGAATGGCGGCAGACTGCCGTGCGCTGCTCCGACGTCGAAAGCCGGCCTGCGCGGCCGTCTCCGACCCGGCCCCCCGCGCAACATGGCAGAGCCCTACCCGGCGCGGAGGAACATGGGTTCCCCCCAAGAATGAGCGGCCCGCCGATCGGTTGCCCCTGATCCCGGGCATGCCCACCGTGGAGGACCCCCCCCCCCCCCGGGTCAGATCCCCCCCCCCCCCCACCAGCACGGCCCTCGCAGCCAGAATGCCGAGGCCCGCCGGGTGGGACCACACGCGAACGACGCCGGCCGAACCCGGCGGGCACTCGGCCCCTCGAGCGCGGAGAATCGCCGCGGGGGGGGGGGCCGCTTTCAATGGCCCTCGACCGGCGCTGTGGCAACCGCGCCGGCGCGATTGTTGCCGATTCTCCGGTCACCGGAGTCGGGGCAGGGTGGCGGGATTCCCACGTCCCTCCGGCGAATCTCCAACCCGGCACGGGCTCGCAGAATCCCAGCCTATATTTCTGCTGCACTTGCCTTAACCTACTTTTCAACTCAGAGATATGTTCTCTTTGGTATATCAGCAGCCAATTTGCAACAAGTGGTAAAGGAGTTGAATGACCAGGTAATCTGTTTTGATTGAGGGAAGAGAGTTGGACAGGACAACTTCAGAATAGGATGATGAGATCTTTAATTTTATCCCACTGCAATGGAACTACCTCACTTTCATGTTTAATCTGAAAGACAGCGGGCGCGATTCTCCCAGACAGGGAGAAATCGTAAGGCTGGTGTCAAATCCGGGCGGGTTTGACGCCAGCCTCCCCCTCCCCGACCGGGAACCGATTCTGGTCCCCGGTCGGGGCTAGCATGCCGCCGGCGTAAACTCCGGCATCGCGGGCTTAACGAATTTCGTTAAGCCCGCTTGCCAGAGTTTGCGCCGACTGACGCATCACATGACGTCATCGCGCATTTGCGCGAAACCCGCGCATGCGCGGGCCGGGATGCCCCTCAGCCGCCCCGCGAAGTGATACAGCGGGGCGGCGGAAGGACAAAGAGTGCGCGGGTATCGGACCCGCTGCCCGCGATCGGTGGGCACCGATCGCGGGCCCATGGCACCCTTGGCACGGCCGTGGTACTGCCGTGCCAATCGGTGCCATGGTTTTAAAAATCGGGACTTTACGGCCGTTTTTACGAACGGCCAGACCAGGTGTGTTTGCCGTTCGTAAAACAGCCGTAAAGGGCTTGGAACTCGGCCCATCGGCCAGCTGAGAATCGCTGCTGGCCGTAAAAAAACGGCGGCAGCGATTCGTATCGGGAGTCGGGCGTGGGGGGGGGGGGGGGGGGGGGGGGGGGAGAATAGCGGGAGGGCGTCAGACTAGCATGGCCGTAAAATTTTACGCACCCCGCTATTCTCCGCACCGTCGTGAGTGTGGAGAATTACGCCCAGCGTGTCTGACAGTATAGAACACTGTCAATACTGCACCTCTCACAGTTTAGGGTGTTCTCAGTACACATCCTTTGACAGTGCAGCACTCCCTCAGTACTGACCCTCTGACAGTGCAGCACTCCCTCAGTACTGACTCTCTGACAGTGCAGCACTCCCTCAGTACTGACCCTCTGACAGTGCGGCACTCCCTCAGTACTGACCCTCTGACAGTGCAGCACTCCCTCAGTACTGACCCTCTGACAGTGCGGCACTCCCTCAGTACTGACCCTCTGACAGCACAAAGCTTCCTCGGTTCTGACCCTAGAAATTGGTAAAGTCTGGGCACGATCTGTACATTCCTCACAAGTCTAATAAACGCAGAGAAATTAAAGCCTTGTTTTCATTCACAGAGCAGAAAGGATCACACAGCCTGTGCAGGATGTCAGAGAAGGAGCAAGTCTTTCAGAACGCATTGACGTTCATCGTATAACTGGTACAGTATGCGTCTGTAATCTGTTGCGCAGACTTCACAATGTTAATGCTCTCTCCTTGTAATTGTACACACTGACGGTCAGCAGAAATATTCACCGCTTGAACTACATTAGCTCCTTCGACACTAAACCGGTCTAAGATGATCAGAAAGGGCAAGACCAGCAGCGGGTCCTTGAGCCAGACTGAGGGGACGGACCCAGAAGATTGAGATCCAGCTGGTAGAAATTCATAGAAATCCTTCATAAATTTCAAAAGATCAGGGGCAGCACAGTGGCTATCGCTGCTGCCTCACAGCGCCGAGGTCCCAGGTTCGATCCCGGCTCTGTCCGTGTGGGGTTTTCACATTCTCTCCGTGTCCCTGCGAGGGTTTCACCCCCACAACCTAAAGATGTGCAGGGTAGGTGGATTGGTCACCCCAAATTGCCCCTTAAATGAATAAATAATTTTAGAATAATCTCATCACTTGCCCAAAATAAAACTTTGATCGAAAATACATCGATCATCACAAGTTGCGACTCAGGTCATTCCAGAAAAGCCACCCAAGCATCCGGCTTTATTTCGAGAAGGTCAATTTGAAAAATAGGGACGTTTCGCTCACCCTGCACCGATCTGTGGTTAGACCACATTAAGAGCACTGCGTGCGGTTCTGGTCATCATATTATAGAAAGGATATGGAGGCACTGGAGACGGGGGTTGGGGGGAAGGTTAACAGGGATGATCCCAGCAATGCGTGTGTTTACATATCAGGAAAGGATTGACAAGCCGGGCCTCTTTTCTCTTGAAAAAAGGGGGCTGATCAGGTGACCTAATCGAGCACTTGAAAATTCTGGTTTTCCATGGCGCGAATACAGAGAATATATCCTCTTGTGGGGGAGGGGAACAGCATAACTACAGGTCGTTGACATAAGATTGTCACCGAGAAATCCAATCGGGAATTCAGAAGAAACCGGTTCACCCAGCGAGTGGAGAGAATGTGGAACTCGCGACCACAGGGAGTGGTTGGAGTGAATAATATGGCTGCATTTCAAGGGAAACAAACAAACATCTGCGAGAGATGGGGATAGAGGGTTATGGTGGTAGATTTAAAGGAATAGGGATGGGAGGGGGTTTGAGTGGCGCGTAAACCCCAGTATGGGCAGGGTGGGCTGAATGGCCTGTTTCTGTGACGGATATCCCACTTTGAAATAAATTTTGAGAGGAAATTCTCAGACCCTCCATGGGGGCAGAAGATTGAGCTCCAGTATAGACATGCGCACAAGGCAAGTTTGTCCACCATGTTACGCACGACCTCTGGCCACTAGGTGGCATTGTAAATCCATCACGTGACCCTGGGAGTTGGGAGCAGCTTGCACTGGGAGATAGACAATAGTTGTTTAGTCCTTTATTATTTAATTGATCCTAGTTATCTAATTACACAGTTGTTTTTACAATACATTATTTTAAACTATATGTTCTATCGTTCATCATTCACTTCACCCAGTCTATTTTTAAATAGATTTATAGTAGCCAATGAGCATGCAATTAAACACACCTCAGGAAGGATTATTGGCCATGGTAGGGGGTTAACAGCACAGATTCACCAGCATGACACCAGGATTTGAAGGGTTAAATTACACGGACAGTTTGCCTTGGTTTGATTTGTATTACCTTGACTTAAGACGGTTGAGATGATTAAAGTACTTAAAAAATATTTGGGTGGGGTAGATACAGACAAACTTACTTAGAAATAGCCTCAGGAAGAAATAACCATGGTTTTCTTTCCCATTTTCCATTCTCTTCCTAGACTCGTTGGCAGATCACATAGAGCGACTGCGATTGTAAACATGCAGAAGGTAGGATTCATATCGGAGATTTTCTACATCTCAATGTGGCCGCCTCAATTCTCGGCTGGTGAAGCCACTTTGGACATGCCAACAGCTGCCGCCTTTGACTTAACTCAGTTGCTGTGGGCTTTTCTGAATGGGATGGACACTCCTGGGAATCCCCTGTAAATACTGACACACTCCCCGGGATTCCCTGTAAATACTGACACACTCCCCGGGACCCCCTGTAAATACTGACACACTCTCGGGGAGCCCCTGTAAATACTGACACACTCCCAGGTACATGCTGTAAATACTGACACACTCCCCGGGATTCCCTGTAAATACTGACACACTCCCAGGTACACGCTGTAAATACTGACACACTCCCCGGGGACCCGCTGTAAATATTGACAGACTCCCGGGGACCCCCTGTAAATACTGACACACTCCCCGGGATTCCCTGTAAATACTGACACACTCCCAGGTACACGCTGTAAATACTGACACACTCCCCGGGGACCCGCTGTAAATATTGACAGACTCCCGGGGATCCCCTGTAAATACTGACACACTCCTGGGATTCCCTGTAAATACTGACACACTCCTGGCACCCCTGTAAATACTGACACACTCCCGGGACACCCTGTAAACACAGACACACTCCCCGGGACCCCCTTTAAATACTGACACACTCCCCGGGGACCCCCTGTAAATACTGACACACTCCCGGGACACCCTGTAAACACAGACACACTCCCCGGGACCCCCTGTAAATACTGACACACTCCCCGGGACTCACTGTAAATACTGACACACTCCCCGGGACCCCCTTTAAATACTGACACACTCCCGGGATTCCCTGTAAATACTGACACACTCCCTGGGGACCCCTGTAAATACTGACACACTTCCGGGGATCCACTGTAAATACTGACACACTCCCCGGGACACCCAGTAAATACTGACACACTCCCCGGGGACACCCAGTAAATACTGACACACTCCCCGGGACACCCAGTAAATACTGACACACTCCCCGGGGACACCCTGTAAATACTGACACACTCCCCGGGGACCCGCTGTAAATATTGACAGACTCCCGGGGACCCCCTGTAAATACTGACACACTCCCCGGGATTCCCTGTAAATACTGACACACTCCCAGGTACACGCTGTAAATACTGACACACTCCCCGGGGACCCGCTGTAAATATTGACAGACTCCCGGGGATCCCCTGTAAATACTGACACACTCCTGGGATTCCCTGTAAATACTGACACACTCCTGGCACCCCTGTAAATACTGACACACTCCCGGGACACCCTGTAAACACAGACACACTCCCCGGGACCCCCTTTAAATACTGACACACTCCCCGGGGACCCCCTGTAAATACTGACACACTCCCGGGACACCCTGTAAACACAGACACACTCCCCGGGACCCCCTGTAAATACTGACACACTCCCCGGGACTCACTGTAAATACTGACACACTCCCCGGGACCCCCTTTAAATACTGACACACTCCCGGGATTCCCTGTAAATACTGACACACTCCCTGGGGACCCCTGTAAATACTGACACACTTCCGGGGATCCACTGTAAATACTGACACACTCCCCGGGACACCCAGTAAATACTGACACACTCCCCGGGGACACCCAGTAAATACTGACACACTCCCCGGGACACCCAGTAAATACTGACACACTCCCCGGGGACACCCAGTAAATACTGACACACTCCCCGGGACACCCAGTAAATACTGACACACTCCCCGGGGACACCCAGTAAATACTGACACACTCCCCGGGACACCCAGTAAATACTGACACACTCTCCGGGGACCCCCTGTAAATACTGGCACGCTCTCCGTGGACACCCAGTAAATACTGACACACTCTCCGGGGACACCCAGTAAATACTGACACACTCTCCGGGGACACCCAGTAAATACTGACACACTCTCCGGGGACCCCCTGTAAATACTGAAACACTCCCGGGGACTCCCTGTAAATACTGACACACTCCCCAGGACCCCCTGTAAATACTGACACACTCCCCAGGACCCCCTGTAAATACTGACACACTCCCTGGGACCCCTGTAAATACTGACACACTCTCCGGGGACCCCCTGTAAATACTGACACACTCCTGGGGACACCCTGTAAATACTGACACACTCCCCGGGACCCCCTGTAAATACTGACACACTCCTGGCACCCCTTGTAAATACTGACACACTCCCCGGGGACCCCCTGTAAATACTGACACACTCTCCGGGGACACCCTGTAAATACTGACACACTCCCCGGGGACACCCTGTAAATACTGACACACTCCCCGGGGACCCCCTGTAAATACTGACACACTCCCCGGGACCCCCTGTAAATACTGACACTCTCCCCGGGGACTCCCTGTAAATACTGACACACTCCCCGGGGACCCCCTGTAAATACTGACACACTCCCCGGGGACCCCCTGTAAATACTGACACACTCCCCGGGGACTCCCTGTAAATACTGACACACTCCCGTGGGACCCCCTGTAAATACTGACACACTCCCGGGGAAACCCAGTAAATACTGACACACTCCCTGGGGACCCCCTGTAAATACTGACACACTCCCCGGGGCCACCCTGTAAATACTGACACACTCCCGGGGACACCCAGTAAATAATGACACACTCACAGGAATCCCCTGTAAATATCTGGCCAATTCAGCAAAGAAAACATCCTGGAAGTGTGGAAATCTTCGAGTTCGGGTCAGTGGTGATAACCTGATTGACATTTTCCACGCTATCTTCAGTTCACTGCTTGTCTGTGACTGGTAATTTGCCTCGGTCTGTGTGTCAGTTCAGCAGTCAGTCAGCAGAAAGTGTTGCTCAGTCAAGCTAACACTGGGAGAGAAGCAGACGGTCAGTGTTTGCAATGCTGTTCCTTGGCCCCTACTTGACCTCGGAACGCCGGACGCACACAGCGGGAAGAATTGCTCCACTAAAATCAATATCCTGGAAACTTCCACCGGCATTGCAGTGATCTCTGTTCTGCAGTTCCTTATATTGCTGATACCCGTTTCGTGTAGATCAAACCATTTGAGGAATGCGCAGATTGCTCAATCATTCATAAATATATATTTCTTTAATTCATTGACAGGATGTGTAATGTAGCTGGCAAGGCCAAAATTTATTGCCCATCCCTAATATCCCTTGCGATTAGTTAGCGCGCCACGTTTTAGACAAAGGAGTGCTCGGCCGTTTCAGAGGTGATTTCAGCGTCACATATTGGGCAAACCAGGAAGTACGAACGGCAGATGCCCTGCCGTAAAGGACATGAATTGTACCCGATGGGTTTTTAACCACAATTCAGCAGTCCCACAGCCGCCATTATTGATATTAGGGGCTGGTTTAGCACAGTGGGCTAAACAGCTGGCTTCTAATAGAACATACAGAGTGCAGAAGGAGGCCATTCGGCCCATCGAGTCTGCACCGACCCACTTAAGCCCTCACTTCCACCCTATCCCCGTAACCCAATAACCCCTCCTAACCTTTTTGGTCACTAAGGGCAATTTATCATGGCCAATCCACCTAACCTGCCTGTCTTTGGACACTAAGGGCGATTTATCATGGCCAATCCACCTAACCTGCCTGTCTTTGGACACTAAGGGCAATTTATCATGGCCAATCCACCTAACCCGCACGTCTTTGGACACTAAGGGCAATTTATCATGGCCAATCCACCTAACCCGCACGTCTTTGGACACTAAGGGCAATTTAGCATGGCCAATCCACCTAACCCGCACGTCTTTGGACTGTGGGAGGAAACCGGAGCACCCGGAGGAAACCCACGCAGACAACGTGCAGACTCCGCGCAGACAGTAACCCAGTGGGGAATCGAACCCGGGACCCTGAAGCTGTGACGCCACAGTGGTGTCCACGTGTGCTACCGTGCTGCCCGGTTGCAGAACAAGGCCAGCAGCGCGGGTTCAATTCCCGCGGCGGGCTCCCCGAACCGGCGCCGGAACGTGGCGACCCGGGGCTTTTCACAGTAACTTCATCGAAGCCGACTTGTGACAATAAGCGATTATTATTAACTCTTTACTTTTAACTGAATTTGACTTCCTGTGGTGGGATTCAAACCCAGCGGATGGTTAGGATCTGGAATGAGAGCGTGGTGGCGGCTGGTGCAATCGAGGCTTTCAAGGAGACGTCAGATAGTTGTTTGAACAGGAAGAATGTGCAGGGTTACAGGACAGGGCAGGCGGGAGGATGGAGCTTTGTGAATTGCTCATTCGGAGAGCTGGTGCCAACAAGATGGGCTCAACGGCCCCTTCTGCACGGTAACAATTCCGCCGTTATGTTTCTTGGCCACTCGTCCAGGTCTCGCAATCACTAGTTTCGTAAGGTAACCACTACGCGGCCCTTCTCGTCAATATTGGTGCTGCCCCTTTTCAGATAAAATTCAGACTATGCGCCAAAGTGGAGACTGTTTTCACAGAATCCGTCTCAACAGCTGCATTGAACTTGCATTCATCCATCTAACACTCTTCCTCTATTTCCTTTAAGTCACAGCAGTCTCACACATCACCAGGAAGTGTCTGTCCCAACCGTCCATTGAGCGCCCCTGGAACTCCAGGTTCCACAATATGTGTGAGTACGGTTTACCTTGCTGTGTTCATGACCTGACTGTGTGTAACTGTTGGCCTATTACTTTGCTGTGTGAACGTGTTGGATCAATGCCTTGCTGTGTACAGATGCTGGGTGGCCACCTTGCTGTTTACAGATGTTGGTTGGCTACTTTGCTGTGTACAGATGTTGGGTAATTGCCCTGCTATGCACAGATGTTGAATTGTTATTTTCCTGTGCCCAGGTGTTGGATTGCTGCCTTGCTGCGTACAGGTGTTGGATTGTTACTTTGTTGTGCACAGATGTTGAGAAATTGCCTTCCTGTGTACAGATGCTGGGAAATTGCTTTGTTGTGTCGGGATGTTAGATTGTTGTCTTGCCGTGTACAGATGTTGGGATCATTTCCTTGCTGTGTACAGATGTTGGGATAATTTCCTTGCTGTGTACAGATGTTGGGATCATTTCCTTGCTGTGTACAGATGCTGGATCATTGCCTTCCTATGTACAGATGTTGGATCATTGTCTTGCCGTGTACAGATGTTGGATCATTGCCTTCCTATGTACAGATGTTGGATCATTGCCTTGCCGTGTACAGATGTTGGATCATTGTCTTGCCGTGTACAGATGTTGGATCATTGTCTTGCCGTGTACAGATGTTGGATCATTGTCTTGCCGTGTACAGATGTTGGGATCATGGCCTTGCTGTGCCCAGATGTTTCACTTGCTCGGTGCTGTCAGAAGTGGCTGGTACAGCGCTGGCTGACAAATTATTTCTTTCAACAGGCCGATTTTTGTGATTATTTAAGGAGACCGTTGAGGTTTTCCACTTTTCTGATTAACTGTTTTGGAAACCAGTGTTGCGAGCAGAACAGTTGAACATGGGTTGAGTGGGGCTCCGTGTTAATGCTGCACGCGTTTCGGGCCTGGGCAATGTTAACTCCAGGATCTCGTTGATACCATTCAGCTACTCCCCTGTTTAATTCCTGTGGTGAGATTCAATCTCAGCGAGTGGTTAGGATGTGGCGTCACAGCCTGAGAGTGTGCTGGAGGCAGCTCCAATCGAGGCTTTCAAAAAGGAACTAGAAGAGGGCGCAGTGGGTTAGCCCTGTGGCCTCACGGTGCTGAGGACCCAGGTTCGATCCCGGCTCTGGGTCACTGTCCGTGGGGAGTTTGCACATTCTCCCCGTGTCTGCGTGGGTTTCGCCCCCACAACCAAAAAATGTGCAGGCTAGGATTGGACACGTTAAATTGCCCTTTAATTGGAAAAAATGAATTGGGTACTCTAAATTTAAAAAAAAGAAGGAATTAGTCAGTTGATGACTGATTAGTCTGATGAACGGCTGAGGATCCTGGGATTGTATTCTTTGGAGTTTAGAAGGTTAAGGGGAGATCTAATAGAAACTTACAAGATAATACATGGCTTAGAAAGGGTGGACGCAAAGAAACTGTTTCCGTTAGGCGAGGAGACGAGGACCCGTGGGCACAGCCTTAGAATTAGAGGGGGTAAATTCAGAACACAAATGCGGAGACATTTCTTCAGCCAGAGAGTGGTGGGCCTGTGGAATTCATTGCCGCGGAGTGCAGTGGAGGCCGGGACGCTAAATGGCTTCAAGGCAGAGATAGATAAATTCTTGATGTCGCGAGGAATTAAGGGCTACGGGGAGAATGCTGGTAGGTGGAGTTGAAATGCCCATCAGCCATGATTGAATAGCGGAGTGGACTCGATGGGCCGAAAGGCCTTACTTCCACTCCTATGTTTTATGGTCTTATTTGAGAAGGAAGCATGTGCAGGGCTGGACAATGGCACTGAGCGACGCATTGGCAACTGATGCATTGGCGAGTGGGGAGGTTTAGATGGCGGGACTGAGGGGAGGTTCCTAGCTTGTCAGGCATGGGTTTAAGAAAGGGCGAGAGGTGAGGGGGTGGACCTGGAGCACAGTACAGGGCAGGGGTTACCACGTCCTTCCCTGTGACGAACCTGCTACTGCTCTGCCTCTCTCCTCTCCCCGCTCCATTCCTCCCCTCCCCTCCTCTCTTTCCACTCCTTCCTTCCTCTGCTTCCTCTGTCTGTATTAGGAGTCTTGGCTCAGGGGATATCCAGGGGCTGGTTTAGCTCACTCAGCTAAATCGCTGGCTTTTAAAGCAGACCAAGCAGGCCAGCAGCACGGTTCGATTCCCGTACCAGCCTCCCCGGACAGGCGCCGGAATGTGGCGACTAGGGGCTTTTCACAGTAACTTCATTGAAGCCTACTCGTGACAATAAGCGATTTTCATTTCATTTTCATATCCCGATTGAGAGATATTGGCATTAAGTCCAGGTTAAATCAGAGAGAGAGAGAGAGAGGGTAATGTGGTGACGCATGGATGCATTTCGGCACCAGCTCCTTCTCGGAGCTTGACGCCATTTTAAACAATGTCCCGGCACTGAGGTCCCGGGTTCGAATCCCGGCCCTGGGTCACTGTCCATGTGCAGTTTGCACTTTCTCCCCCGTGTCTGCGTGGTTTTCGCCCCCACAACCCAAAGGTGTGCAGGGTAGGTAGATTGGCCGCGCTAAATTGCCCCTTAATTGGAAAGAGAAAGATTTTTTAAAAATTAAACAATGTAGAGAGGTGGAGCGAGCTGCCATAATTCTCTCGTCTGTCCCACAGGCCAAGATGGATAATGAGGTGCTGCCTTACAAGGAGTTGGCGGCAATCCCTAAAGACAAGGCAATATTGGAGATTGAACGGCCAGACCTCATGATCTACGAACCACATTACAGCTACTTCTGCGCCGAGAGGCCAGAGCCACAGGGGTCGGCTGAGGTACACTAATTTGTTTGAAGAAAAAGAGGGCGGGATTCTCTAGTCGGGGACGCCGAAATCGCGTTCGGCGATCGGCCGGAGAATCCCCGGTTGCGGCAGCACTTTTGCGATGCTCCACCCCCCCCCCCCCCCCCGTCACCTGAGGCCCTCCCCCGATTCTCCGCCCCCGATAGGCCGAGTTCCCGACGGCGTGGAACACTTATCCCATTGTGTTCCCAGTCGGTGGGGGCGGGGGGGGGGGAGCCGATCCGCGGGCAGGGGGCCTTCGTCGGGGGGCTGGGGTGGGGGGACGGGTGGGGGGTGGCGAGGCTGGTTACACGGGGGGGGGGGGGAGAGTTGTTGGCAGGCCGTGTCCACGCGTGGCCGGCCCCATGTTGCACGGCGTGGCTACTGAAGGCCGGGGGCTTTGCGCTGCCCGGCTGCTGGAGGATGGCTTAGACCTCGAGCAGGTGGCTCACCACCATTATTTCAAAGGCAACTAGGGATGGACAACAAGTACAGGTCTAACCAGTGATGCCCACATCCCACAAATGTTTTTTAAAAGGCGATATAGAAGGAGTCATACAGTCATCATGGCACAGACGGGGACCATTTGGCCCACCAAGTCCATGCCGGCCCTCCCATGATTGCAGGGGGAGATCCCAGTTCGCCATTGCCCCTGGACGAGGGATGCAGTTTGAACATTCTGCGTTGCTATCAATGTCTGAGCCAAAAGGGGGTCCCTGTGGAGCGAGGATCAGAGGACAGGGAGTGCCCCTGGGACTGCTCCGAGTGTGAGCTAGTGCTCTAGAACAGACAACACAATTGCGGATGAATTTAGAGCGATTAGCACAATGATGGGGAGAACTGAATGGATCGCTGCATCCCATTGTTGAGAACACCGTAAATCTACAAATTCCTTTTAATTCATTCAGGGGATGTAGGGGTCACTGAGATGGGCCCAGCGTTTATTGCCCATCCTGAATGACCCTTGAACTGAGTGGCTCTTGGCCATTTCAGAGGGCATTTTTAAGTGTTAACTACATTGCCGTGGGTCTGAAGTCACATGTAGGCCAGACCGGGTAAGGGTGGTAGATTTCCTCCCCTAAAGGACATTAGTGAGCCAGATGGGTTTTTACGACAATCGACAACGGTTTCATGGTCATCGTTAGACTTTTGATTCCAGGTCTTTTATTTAATTCAAATTCCACCATCTGCCGTGGTGGGAACCGAACCGGCTTCCCAAGCGCTTTACCCTGGGCCTCTGGGTTGCCAGTTCAGTGGCAAAACCACTCCGCCACCACCTCCAAAATGTCGCGCGAATTTTCTCCAGTGACTGATGAATGCAGCCTTTTAAGCATAAATGCTTCACAGCTCCAGGGTCCCAGGTTCGATTCCCGGCTTGGGTCACTGTCTGTGCGGAGTCTGCACGTCCTCCCCCGTGTGTGCGTGGGTTTCCTCCGGGTGCTCCGGTTTCCTCCCACAGTCCAAAGATGTGCGGGTTAGGTGGATTGGCCATGCTAAATTGCCCGTAGTGTCCTAAAAAGTAAGGTTGGGGGGGGGGGGGGTTGTTGGGTAACGGGTATAGGGTGGATTTGAGTCGGGTGATCATGCACAACATCGAGGGCCGAAGGGCCTGTTCTGTGCTGTACTGTTCTATGTTCTATGTTAATCAATCGGTTAAAATAATGCACAGAACCATCACACGGACAAGTCGTCCTTTGCACCCAGGAATTGCGACACGGTGAATATATTCAGAAAGAATGTGTAACCCATCATATTTACCCCCACGGGAGGATTGTTTGAGACCAGAATTGATAAACCAATCTACCTGGGTCTTTTTTTTTCCAATGATGGTCCAATGTAGCAGACCCTTTGCGCACATGAAGTGTTCGCTCAAATCAGAGCTCAGCAGTGGACTGTAGATTTGGTGTTGAGGGAATTGTCTTTAAATGTGTCTCTGATCGCTTCTCGGCCATTTGGCTACGATGAGCGTGGGATCAGGTGTAATGCTTGGATCTGGTATGTCTCTCTTGTGGAGATCATGAATTGGATTCAATTTGAATTGGTTTCTGGAGCGGGCAAGGAGCTGGATTAGGGGTTTGCCCCTGTCCACAATCTGAGCTTTGTAACTCCGATAAAGTAATAAAAAAATGAAATGTGTCTCTGCTATTGAAACAATATATCAATCATATGTCCCTTTTATTCTACAGCGTTCACAATCGCCACGGCCAATGTCGCCTCTCACCTATCCTGAGGTAAGGTGGCTCGTAGAAAGTGATTGACTCTGATGGAATATCGCGAAACGCTATTGGCTCACTTCCGGGGTAACCCTGGAAGGTGGCTCTCTTTCCTGGAACTCCCTGCTTGGGTCCTGCCAATTCCGGCCACAGTGCCAACGGGGCGTCTCGCGGGGTGTCAAGGGTCGTCCTTGGAGGCTGTGATGGTGACGAACTACCTGACCTCTGAGGCCTGTGAGCCCTCAGCCTCCTCCAACGCCCTCTCCACTGTTGTCCAGCTGGGTTGGACCCCCACCCTCCCCCCCTCGCATGCTTCCATTCCTAGTCCAGATAGTCAACTTGACCGTGCCTTCCCTTCCTGCTCCCGCACCGCTACCTGAGGACGTCACCTCCCCCGATGCTCCGCTCCCGATGGGCTGAGTTCCCGACGGTGTGGGAGACTTATGGTATTTTTTTTTCCCGTGGACCCCATGTGGCGGCTCCGGACTGTGTGCGACACAGTCGGGGGTGGAACCGTGCCATTGGCGGGGGTGGGGTGGTTCGGCGAGGGCTGGGGGGACTGGTAGGGGGGTGATCCGGGGGTGGCGAGGCGTGTTACTGGGGGACATTATTTGGCAGGCCGCCAAATGTCTGCAAATGGGAGAATCCAGCGCAGTATCTCCTGGGAGCAGGTCAGACTTCCTCTGAGAACGGGCCAGGTTTAAGACTGGCCTCTGCATCCTTGGGCTCTTGTCCATAGATCTGGATGCGATGACTGAATTCCCGGTTGGAGAACCCTCAGTCCTGCTCTGCCGGACTACTGCAGGGAATGTTCCTGGAGTGGTGCAGCAAACCCGTGTTTCTAGTTTAGGAGAATTCCCAGTTCCGGCTCCTTCTCCATAAACACCCAAAGTGCAGCTGCGCACATGAACTCTGAAGCTCCGGGGGTGGCGCAGTGGTTAGCACTGCTGCCTCACGGCGCTGAGGAACCGGGATCAATCCCAATCCTGGAGTTATGCACATTCTCCCCGTGTCTGCGCGGGTTTCGCCCCCCACAACCCAAAGATGTGCAGGGTAGGTGGATTGGCCACGCTAAATCGCCCCTTAACTGGGAAAAGAATTGGGTCCTCTGAATTATAAAGAAAAGATTAACTCCGAAACTGCTCCTTCTTTCAGTACATGATATATAAAGAGAGTCGGGAATGGGGAGACGAGAAATCTCCAGGATCCTCGATGGGATCAGCGGGTAGTCGCCGCACCTACCTGTCCACCGGGAGCCTCCCACACCACTTCCACAGGCCAGGTAGGGACATTGCATTTTCCTGGAGTATTCCCGGAATACTCACGCAGACCACACGGTGTCAGTTTTAGCCCTGTTGGTTTACATATTGGATCCTCGGTATTAACGTATCAAAAAGGAATTTATTCGCAAATACCTCGGGCGGAATCCTCCGCTCCCGGGAAAAATCGGGAGGGCCGTCGTGAACTCGGCCGAGTTTCACGACGGCCTCGGAGGCCGCTCCTCGCCCCCTATTCTCCCCTCCCGGTGGGGCTAGGAGCGGCGCTCCGTAACTCTCGTCCGCGGGGGCGTCGCGCCAAGAATGACGCGGCCGGCGCGCCTAATGACGTCAGCCGCGCATGCTGGCGCAGGTTGGCCGGCTCCAACCCACGCATGTGCGGCTGACGTCATGACGCTGACGGCACGAACCCGCGCATGCGCGGTGGCCGTCTTTCCCCTTAGCTGCCCCGCAAGACGTGGCGGCTTGATCTTGCGGGGCGGCGGAGGGGAAATAGTGCGTCCGATTTGGACGCCGGCCCGATGATCGGTGGGCACCGATCGCGGGCCTGTCCCCTCCCGAGCACAGCCGTGCTCCTTGCTAGGCCACCTACAAGCCCCAAACGGGCTGCTCACTCCCGTTTCACGCTGACAGCGACCAGGTGTGTTTGCCGCCGTCGTGAAACAGCCGCGAACGGCAGGCCGCTCGGCCCATCCGGGCTGGAGAATCGCCGTTCGCCGTGAAAAACGGCGAGCGGCGATTCTTCCGAGCGGGGTGGAGGGGGGGGGGGGGGATCGCGGGGGGCGCCAGGGGGGCGTGAAATTTGTCGGGGGGCCCTCCCACCCGGCGTGAAATCCAGACATGTGGGCCAGACAGCGTAAGGAAGGCAGATTTCCCTCCAGAAAGGGCACGCATGAACCAGATGGTTTTCTGCGACACTGCATCTTTAGACTTTTAGAAACATTTCAGGGGCTGGATTCTCCGATTTTTGGGGCTGTGTCCGGAGGATCCGTGGCGTTTTACGTGGGAAAAATCGGCGAGGCCCTCAGCACCGATCCTCCGACCGCGTAAAACGCACGGCCGTCCCGATATAAACGGCCTGGAGAATTGCCGGGTCCGCGGGCCGCGCATGCGCTCGGCGAGGACACGCACCGGTCGTGCCGTACAATATGGCGCCGGGCCGTGCGCGGACCCGGCCTGCTAGATAGTGCCTGCTTAGACACCCCCCTCGCCCCCCCACTTGCCGAAGAAGCCTGAGCCAGCAGCACGGCGCCCGCCCGACTGTTGGCGACGCTGGGCACAGTCCGCAGCTGCCATGCCGGGTTTCCCACCGCCGAGACCATGTGTCGACCGCGCGAATGGGAATTTGGCCTATCGGGGGCGGAGCATCGGGGAGGGCCTATCAGGTGACGTCCTGAGGCCCTCGCAACGGGGGGGGCGGCGCGATCCTCGATGAGGCCGGATTGGAGGGGGCGGAGCATCTGAAAACAGGCAACGCCCTCGATTCGGTCGTAAAATGGGAATCTCCGCCCGATCACAGGTCATGAAATCGGCATCAGGGAAGGCAGAATCCAGCCCCAGGTCTTTTATTGAATTCAAATTTCACCATCTGCTGTGGTGGGATTTGAACCGGGGTCCCCAGAGCATTACTCTGAGTCAGTGATAATACCACTGCGCCACTACCTCCACAATGCATTTTGCGTGAATTTTCTCCTGTGACTGATTTAAATTAAAATTTGAAAATGGCTTATTGTCACGAGTAGGCTTCAATTAAGTTACTGTGAAAAGCCCCCTAGTCGCCACATTCCGGCGCCTGTCCGGGGAGGCTGGTACGAGAATCAAACCGTGCTGCTGGCCTACTTGGTCTGCTTTAAAAGCCAGCGATTTAGCCGAGTGAGCTAAACCAGCCCCTTATAATTAATCTGCTAAAATAATCTTTCACGCAAACTCTCTGGATCACTACTCCAGTGACAAAACTAAGGGCAGCGCGGTAGCATTGTGGATAGCACAATGGCTTCACAGCTCCAGGGTCCTTGGTTCAATTCCGGCTTGGGTCACTGTCTGTGCGGAGTCTGCACATTCTCCTCGTGTCTGCGTTGGCTTCCTCCGGGTGCTCCGGTTTCCTCCCACTGTCCAAAGATGTGCAGGTTAGGTGGATTGGCCATGATAAATTGCCCTTAGTGTCCAAAATTGCCCTTTAGTGTTGGGTGGGGTTACTGGGTTATTGGGATAGGGTGGAGGTGTTAACCTTGGGTAGGGTGCTCTTTCCAAGAGCCGGTGCAGACTCGATGGGCCGAATGGCCTCCTTCTGCACTGTAAATTCTCTGATAAATCTATGAAAACCACTACCCCCCTCCCAATTGAATAGCAAGTAACTTTGAAGAATATAGAATTTACAGTGCAGACGGAGGCCATTTGGCCCATCGTGTCTGCACCGGTTCCTGGAAAGAGCACCCTACCCAAGCCCACACCTCCAACCCATCCCCATAACCCAGTCCAACACTAAGGGCAATTTTGAACACTCAGGGCAATTTGGCCTGGCCAATCCCCCTAACCTGCACATCTTTGGACTGTGGGAGGAAATCGGAGCACCCGGAGGAAACCCACGCAGAAAACGTGCAGACTCCGCACAGACAGTGACTCAAGCCAGGAATCGAACCTGGGACCCTAGAGCTGTGAAGCAATTGCGCTAACCACAATGCTACCGTGCTGCCCCAGATTTCAAGGGTGGCACAGTGGTTAGCACTGCTGCCTCACGGCACTGAGGACCCGGGATCGATCCCGGCCCTGGGTTACTGTCCATGTGGAGTTTGCACATTCTCCCCGTGTCTGTGTGGGTCTCGCCCCACAACCCAAAGATGTGCAGGGTAGGTGGATTGGCCATGCTAAATTGTCCCTTAATTAGAAAAAAAAAGAATTGGGCACTCTAAATTTATAAAATATAAAAAAGAAATAAAAGTGGCAAAGAAAGCAATTCCCTCATGAATTCCCTCATGGACTAATGTAACCTGGGTAGATAACGACTGAGAATAATCATTGATAAAGAATGTGAATGGATACGGTCCCAAATTTGATCATTTCAACATGATTAATTTGCTTTATTTCTAGATATCGGCACCAATATGTACATGAAACGTCCCATCTACAAGCAGAATGGTAAAGTATGTTTTGTTTCTTCCTAACTCAGAGAAATCTCTTCATTATTTGCCCTTTGTGTTATGGTCAATTCCCCATCCGAGGAGACATTCAATGTCAAGGAGTTGTCCTGCCAATACAACGTGTGTACTCCCAGGATCTATGTCACTTCTTACTCTGTTGAACTCCAGCGGGTAAGAAGCCTAGCCTGTCCAACCTCTCCACGTAAGACAAGTCGCCACTTCTCGGTATAAGTCTGGTCAACCTTCTCTGAATAGCTTCCAAAGCATTAACATGTAGGGCAGCACGGTGGCACAGTGGGTTAGCCCTGCCGCCTCGCGGCGCCGAGGTCCCGGGTTCGATCCCGGCTCTGGGTCACAGTCCGTGTGGAGTTTGCACATTCTCCCCGTGTCTGCGTGGGTTTCGCCCCCACAACCCAAAGATGTGCAGGGTAGGTGAATTGGCTCTGCAAAATTGCCCCTTAATTGGAAAAAATTAATTGGGTACTCTAAATTTATTTTTTTTTAATTCTTCCGTAAATAGGGTGACCAATACCACACGCAATACTTCAAATATGGTCACATTTGTACTCTGTTCCCCTCACAATAAACATTATTAACTTTCCTGGTGACTTATACTTGCCTACCAGCCTTTCGCGATTCATGCACTCGAACACCCAGCTTCCTTTCTCTGACCTTCATTCCCATATTGTCACTCGTCCCCGCCTCATTCACCCTTTCCCTTGAGCTCCTCGCGACCTCGCTGCGCATAGCTTGTTCTGCCAGCTCACGAGCGCTCAGTCCATGCTCTGCTTTACTTTCTTCTTCCAGAGCCGTCGACTGTGATTCCACAGAGTAAATATATTGAGGATCTCATCATTGAATCGTCGAAGTTCCCAGCCGCTCAGCCTCCGGATCCCAATCTTCCAGCGAAGATCGAGACTGAATATTGGCCTTGTCCTCCCTCACTTGCCGTCATGGGTAAGGAGGAATCCATGGTTTCACTCGATCCGTTCGTGTTTTCATTGTTGATATCGCTATTGGTGGGAAGAGAGGTTTTCCTGATAGGAAGGCCTCTGTGTCTCCTTGGATACTGTCGGACGCCAGTGTTGATGGGTTGGAGGGCAGCTCGCTGGCGCAGTGGTTAGCACTGCTGCCTCACGGCGCTGCGGACTCGGGTTCGATCCCGGCCCTGGGTCACTGTCTGTGAAGAGTTTGTACATTCTCCCCGTGTCTGTGTGGGTCTCGCCCCACAACCCAAAGATGTGCAGGGTAGGTGGATTGGCCACGCTAAATCGCCCCTTAATTGGAAAAAAAATTATTGGGTACTCTAAATTTATTGTAAAAAACTGTTGATGGGTTGGTCTCTGTTGCCTCGTCCCCTCAAGGATAACATGCAGATTCAGTCGACAGTTAGGAAGGCAAATGCAATGTTAGCATTCACGTCGAGAGGGCTAGAATACAAGAACAGGGATATATTTCTGGGGCTCTGGTCAGACCTCAATTGGCGTACTGAGGGCAGTTTTGGGCCCCATATCTAAGGAAGGATGTGCTGGCCTTGGAAAGGGTCCAGAGGAGGTTCCCAAGAATGATCCCTGGAATGAAGAGCTTGTCATATGAGGAACGGTTGAGGACTCTGGGTCTGTACTCGTTGGGAGTTTAGAAGGATGAGGGGGTATCTTATTGAAACTTACAGGATACTGCGAGGCCTGGATAGAGTGGACGTGGAGAGGATGTTTCCACTTGTAGGAAAAACTAGAACCAGAGGGCACCATCTCAGACTGAAGGGACGATCCTTTAAAACAGAGATGAGGAGGAATTTCTTCAGCCAGAGGGTGGTGAATCTGTGGAACTCTTTGCCGCAGAAGGCTGTGGAGGCCAAATCACTGAGTGTCTTTAAGACAGAGATGGATAGGTTCTTGATTAATAAGGGGATCAGGGGTTATGGGGAGAAGGCAGGAGAATGGGGATGAGAAAAATATCAGCCACGATTGAATGGCGGAGCAGACTCAATGGGCCGAGTGGCTTGATAAATTGGAACGGGAATCCAGCATGGGATGTCACACCCTATCTGAGTCGGAATTATAGGGCCCCCTGTGTTTGACGGAACGTGGTCTTTGTACCTTTTCCCACTGCCTTGCTATTAAAGCCACAAGCAGATGAGTGCTGTTCTGAAATCTCCTGAAGATTTGGGCTAATCTGCTGCCTTTCCTGACAGAGAAAGAATGGAGAAGAAGGATCGCTTCAAAAGAGGACGACAAGGATGATGAGGAGTCCGACGACGAGACTGATGAAATGAGACAACTGCGCGAGATTCAGAGAAAGGAGCTGAACAAGGTGGGGGAAATGTCTGGCTCGGTATTGTGTGGCTGGCTTCAGGGGACATGTTATAGGTCATGTCCAGCTTCTGTCCTCTCTTGTATGGGGGGGGGGGGGGGGGGGGGGGGCACGGTTTAGCTCAGTTGACTGGACGGCTGGTTCAGGACCCAGAGACCAGCAGCACGGGTTCAATTCCCATATCGGCTGAGGTTATTCATGAAGGCCCGACCTTCTCAATCTCGCCCTTTGCCTGAGGTGTGGTGATCATCAGGTTAAATCACCACCAGTCAGCTCTCCCCCTCGAAGGGGCAACCTATGGTCATCTGGTCCTCTCTCAGACACTATTGTTAAAGGGGCTATATAAATGCAGGTCTTCACGTACACACAAATTTACTTTCCGACGGGTACACACACAAACTTATTTACCTCCACGTCTTTCTCTTGAAGTTGTTATTTTGTTTGTTGTCCTTCAGATCCAGTCAGGACTGGGCAAGTTAATCTTGAAGGAGGAGTTGGAGAAATCGAGACCACGAGGGAGGAAATCCCGTTCACTCCCAGACAGGACGGCCAGGAGTTTCTGTAAGAGTCATGAACAGAAAGCTGAGCAGCATTTAGCCATATATCATAGCCTTTCAGCACTCGGAGACAGTAACATATTGAGCTAAGCCTGGCCCCACTCCCATGCAGCCAGAGTGATATCCCTAATTGCCCTCTAGGGGGCAGCTAAGAGTCAACCACGTTGCTGGGGGTCTGAAGTCACATGTCGGCCAGGTCAGGTAAGGTAAGGGCGGCAGATTTCCTTCCCTGAAGGACATTAGCGAACCAGATTCGACAATCGACAATCATTTCATAGTCACTATCAGACTTAATTGCAGATTTTTACTGAATTCAAATTTCACCATCTGCAGTGGCGGGATTTGAACCTGGATCTCCAGAGCACGACTCTGCATCTCTGGTTTCTGGTCCAGTGACAATGCCACTGTGACACCTGCTCCCCGTGGTTTTGCTACCGGGTTTTATTTTTAAAGTTTCATGTCTTCTAAGATATGGCTTGGAACAAGAAGGCAAGTTGTTTGAAACCTTTCAAAGCCTGGACAGGTCAAGGGTCATTGCCTTTAAGTGGCACAGTGTTTAGCACTGCTGCCTCACAGCGCCAGGGACTCGGGTTCGATTCCGGCCTCGGGTCACTGTCTGCGCGGAGTCTGCACGTTCTCCCCCGTGTCTGCGTGGGTTTCCTCCGGGCGCTCCGGTTTCCTCCCACAGTCCAAAGATGTGCAGATTAGGTGGGCGATCATGCTAAAAATTGCCCCTTCGTGTCCAAAGATGTGCAGGTTAGGTGGGGAGTGGACCTTGGTAGGGTGCTCTTTTGGAGGACCAGTACAGATCCGATGGGCTGAATGGCCTCCGATGGAACTTCTCACAGATTAGCCGGTGGAGCGATGCCATGTTTGGAATCCCTTTGCATTCTCCCCTGCCAGGAGATGAATGGACAGCAGACGTCAATCAGAGAGGGGCTTAGACTGGACAACTCCTCCACACATACTGAGGGAGACAGAGAGGGTCGAGGAAGCTGCGGGCCAGAGATGGGAGATTGAAAACAGGAATTGATGGGAGGTCAATTGTTCATTTTTGATTTTTGTTATTAACGATATTAAGGGGCTGATGGGTGCAATGTTCTTATTTCCCACAGCTCCACAACAGGCAACCTGTAAATCGCCCTCACTCCCCAGCCATGGGAGGAACAGTCTCTACAGGGTAGGCCCAGATTTACTGTCTTTTGTTTTTAAAAAACATTTTCATGAGGTATTTTTGGCATTACAAACAACAACAGTATAAAATAATGTACAAAGAACAATAAACAGAGTGTGACTCCCATCCCGCCAAGACCCACCTAATTGACCCCCTATTCTACGCTACTCTAACACCCCCCCCCCCCCCCCCCCCCCCCGACGATTAACTCTGCGAAGAAGTCGATGAACGGTTGCCACCTCCGGGGAAACCCTAACAGTGACCCTCTCAAGGTGAACTTAATCTTCTCCAGGCCGAGAAAGCTAGCCATGTCCGATTGCCATGTCTCCGACTTTGGGGGCTTTGAGTCCCTCCAAGCTAGTGGTATCCATCTCCGGGCTACCAGGGAAGCAAAGGCCAGAACATCTGCCTCTTTCTCCTCCTGGATTCCCGGGTCTTCCGATACCTCAAAAATCGCCACCCCTGGATTCATTGCCACCCTTGTTTTTAACACCGTGGACATGACGTCCACAAACCCCTGCCAAAATCCCCTAAGTTTTGGACACGCCCAGAACATGTGGACATGTTTCGCTGGTCCTCCCGCATATTTTGTACAGCTGTCCTCCACCCCAAAGAATCTACTCATCCAGGCCACTGTCATGTGGGCCCGGTGTACCACCTTGAATTGGATCAAGCCGAGCCTGGCGCATTTTGCGGTCGCGTTGACTCTGCTCAACGCGTCCGCCCATAAGCCATTCCAGATTTACTGTCTTGGAACGAATAATGCTTCATTGTACGCAAACATCAATTTCTATCGCAAACAGGGATTGCCAAACTGGCATCTTGGTGACGCCAGTTGGCATCTGCTGAAGTTGTGTCCAATAATAATAATGATAATCGTTATTAGTGTCGCAAGTAGGCTTGCATTAACACCGCAATGAAGTTACTGTGAAAATCCCCTCGTCGCCACACTCCGGCGCCTGTTCGGGTACACAGAGGGAGAATTCAGAATGTCCAATTCACCCAACAAGCACGTCTTGCCGTCGCGCCACCCCATCTCACATTCCTTGCCCAGCGAGATTCTCCGCATTTCATATTTGTTTGAAGGTCAATCAAATATTTGAAACCAGTAGAAGGCTGATCAATTTATATTTTGACAAATCCATAATTATTCCCTGTGTGTTGACCTTCTGTTCGCATTGTAAAATATTCCCTTTACCAGCGCACCCTTTCCCTGCAATGACACAAGCCTCTCTCTGCTGAATCTGGTCCAACACAGGGGAGTGTTTCATTCCTTTCTTGTACATTGATGCATTGCCAGTGTCATCCCATCTCCTTCTTGCGGCACGTTATCACAGTGGGTAGCACTGCTGCTTCACAGCGACAGGGACCAGGGTTTGATTCCCGGCTTGGGTCACTGTCTGTGTGGAGTCTGCACGTTCTCCCCGCGTCTGCGTGGGTTTCCTCCGGGTGCTCCGGTTTCCTCCCACAGTCCAAAGATGTGCGGGTTAGGTGGATTGGCCATGCTAAATTGCCCCTTGGTGTCCAATGATGTGCAGGTTAGGTGGATTGGCCATGCCAAATTGCCCCTTGGTGTCCAAAGATGTGCAGGTTAGGTGGGGTCACAGCAACAGGGCAGGGAAGTGGGCCTGGATAAGGTGCTCTTTCAGAGGGTCGGTATGGACTCAATGGGCTGAGTGGCCTCCTTTAGCACTGTATGGAACACACCGTGCGCATCACACACGCCCAGTGACTCAGACTTTACGGGATGTTGGTTGGAACAGGATAACTTTAGTGGCAACACGGCAAAGGGTTCAATCCCTGTACCAGCTACAGTGGGCGTGGGACCTGCCTCCTTGCCCTGCCTGTGGCAGAGGTCTTGACGCTGTGCACCAGACCCCCATTCGGGCAGTGAACCAAAGACGTAACGCTGAGTTAAGAGACTAAAAGTACAAGCTGACTTGATTCAATAGATAGAGAGATGGCAGTGCAGGTGGTGCGTTGCAGTTTGTGGGAGTTAAAGGAGACTATCACATTCCCAGCAGAGCCCGTGTGCAGTGTCTGCATCTCAAGGTTATTCATTAAAGTTATCAAGCAGGTAAGGACACACAAGGTGCTGTACTAGAGTGGCCTCAACCTTCGTCTCTCTCTCCAGAAGGAACAAGGGGGGGGGGGGGGGGGGGGGGGGGGGGGGGGCGATTCTCCGAGCCTTGCGCCGGGCCGGAGAATCGCCGCAACCGCGCCCCGACACCGGCGTGCGATTCTCCGGCCTGGATGGGCCGAGCGACCGCGCGGATCCGACAGAGTCCCGCGGGCGCCGCTCACCCCTGGCCGCTGCTGGCGGGAACTCTGCGTGAACGGTCGGGAGTGGGGGGGGCGACCTGTGGGGGGCTCCTTCACCCAGGGGGGGGGGGGGGGGGGGGGCTCCGATTAGGTCTGGCCCGCGATTGGGGCCCACCGATTGGCGGGCCAGCCTCTAGCCCCCCCCCTACTTTCCGGTGCGGCCAGCCCCTGAACATCGACGCCATGTTGAGTCGGGGCCAGCGCGCTAAAGAAGTCCCCCGCGCATGCGCGGGTGGGCGCGGTGCCCATTTGGCGCCGGGAAGGGAGGCTGGAGCGGCGTGAACCGCTCTCACGCCCGTGCTGCGCCCCTGTGGGGGCTAGAATCGGTCGTCCCTGTGCCCGTTTCGCGCCGTCGTGAAATGCGACGGCGTTCACGATGGCGCAAACACTTGGGCTCCATTTGGGAGAATCGCCCCCTCGGGATGGGGAAGTTGATCATGGGGGTGGGCCATTCAAGTGAAAAGGAATGTGACAGGGAACTGCACAAAGCAGCCACATTTCTCAGGCGAAATGAAAATGAAATCACTGGGAAACTCACTTGGCGAGGAAAAGTCCTTGTTCATCCCCACTGTCAAATGCTGAATAATTAGAGCCCTGGATCTAATTGTTTTGTCACGTTGAAGTGGATAATTGTGGATTACTTTGGCAGGGAGGGTTTTGAGTGTCTATTTGCAGATTAGAGCGGGTTCCATCTGTTGCCGAGGTTGAAATGTGCTGATCGAACTGTTTCCTTGCTCCCCAGCTGCAGTCCGCCGACTTCGTCACACCTCACAGACGGGATAAAAGGTGCAGTTCAGGTGAGGGTGGCTCCCGATAACGCACGCTCGACTCCCGCAGGATGTTACACGGAGCCGAGAGAGCTGCATGGCCAGTCAGCGGCTGTCTGACAGAGAGAGGGGCCTACAAGGAAGGCTTCACATCTCTCCCCCGCCATGTTTGCTGAGATGTGTCAACAGCCCAGCATGATTACACTGCTCAGGGGTACGGGGGGGGGGGGGGGGGGGCGGGGGGAAATATCACCACACCTCAGGCGAGGGGCAAGGATGAGAAAGGCAAGCCCTTCATGAATAACCACAGCAGGCACGGGGATCGAACCCACGCCCGTTGCTCCGCGTCACATCAGTAGTCCAGCCAGCTGAGCTAAACCAGCTGAGTCACTCCTGTCCTGTCTGCTGACCACCAGACAATGATGGTTTCTGACGGGAATATTGGAACACTGGTTATACCATGGGATCACAAGGGGAGAGCAGGAGAGAGATGCGGAAACATTAGAAATGCGGCAAAAAACATAGATTTACAACCATAGCAATCATTATGGGCAGCACAGTGGTTAGCACAGTTGCTTCAGAGCTCCCGGGTCCCGGGTTCGATTCCCGGCTTGGGTCACTGTCTGTGTGGAGTCCGTACATTCTCCCCGTGTGTGCGTGGGTTTCCTCCGGCTGCTCAGGTTTCCTCCCACAGTCCCAAGATGTGCAGGTTCGGGTGGATTGGCCATGATCAATTGCTCCTTAGCGTCCAAAAATGTTGGGTGGGGTTGCCGAGTAATGGGGATAGGTTAGAAGCTTAAGTGGGGTGCTCTTTCTAAGGGCCGGTGCAGACTCGATGGGCCGAATGACCTCCTTCTGCACTGTAAATTCTCTGATCCTATTCTATTTTTTAAAAATAAATTTAGAGTACCTCATTCATCTTTCCCAATTAAGGGGCAATTTAGCGTGGCCAATCCATCTACCCAGCACATCTTTGGGTTGTGGGGGCGAAACCCACGCAAACACGGGGAGAATGTGCAAACTCCACACGGACAGTGACCCAGAGCCGAATCGAACCCGGGACCTCGGAGCCGTGAGGCAGCAGTGCTAACCACTGCGCCACCGTGCTGCATTATGATCCTATTCTATGATGTCATTGAAGTATTATATAGTAAGGGAGGGGCAAAGAAGTGAGTTATTATCTAAATATTTTTAGCTTGAATCTAGAACGCTCAATTTAATTTTAATTTTGCACCGATCGGAAATGGGTTTGGTACATAACCCATTCGATTGGTCCCTGGTCCCAGGTTCGATTCCCGGCTTGGGTCACTGTCTATGCGGAGTCACAGTCCAAAGATGTGCGGGTTAGGTGGATTGGCCATGATAAATTGCCCTTAGTGTCCAAAATTGCCCTCAGTGTTGGGTGGGGTTACTGGGTTATGGGGATAGGGCGGAGGTGTTAACCTTGGGTAGGGTGCTCTTTCCAAGAGCCGGTGCAGACTCGATGGGCCGAGTGGCCTCCTTCTGCATTGTAAATTCAATGATCTATAACAATAACCAGTCTTTAACTCAACAGTAAAGACGGAATGGTTTGCTAGTTACTGCAGTTAATGCTGTGTAACTACCATTAGTCAGCTGCTCAGTGATCTGACCAGGCCAATCGTTGCTCAGTGGAAGGTACTGAGGGAGGGCTGGACTGGCTAAGGGACAATACCGAGGCAGCAATGCAATGTTGGAGGGGCGGCACTGAGGGAGTGCTGGACTGGCTAAGGGACAATACTGAGGCAGCAATGCAATGTTGGAGGGGCAGTACTGAGGGAGTGCTGGACTGGCTAAGGGACAATACTGAGGCAGCAATGCAATGTTGGGCGGGGTGGTACTGAGGGAGTGCTGGACTGGCTAAGGGACAATACCGAGGCAGCAATGCAATGTTGGAGGGGCAGGACTGAGGGAGTGCTGGATTGGCTAAGGGACAATACTGAGGGAGCAATGCAATGTTTGGCGGGCAGTACTGAGGGAGTGCTGGACTGGCTAAGGGACAACACTGAGGGAGCAATGCAATGTTGGAGGGGCAGTACTGAGGGAGTGCTGGACTGGCTAAGGGACAATACTGAGGCAGCAATGCAATGTTGGGCGGGCAGTGCTGAGGGAGTGCTGGACTGGCTAAGGGACAATACTGAGGCAGCAATGCAATGTTGGAGGGGCAGTACTGAGGGAGTGCTGGACTGGCTAAGGGACAATACTGAGGCAGCAATGCAATGTTGGGCGGGGTGGTACTGAGGGAGTGCTGGACTGGCTAAGGGACAATACTGAGGGAGCAATGCAATGTTGGAGGGGCAGGACTGAGGGAGTGCTGGACTGGCTAAGGGACAATACTGAGGGAGCAATGCAATGTTGGAGGGGCAGTACTGAGGGAGTGCTGGACTGGCTAAGGGACAATACTGAGGGAGCAATGCAATGTTGGGCGGGCAGGACTGAGTGAGTGCTGGACTGGCTAAGGGACAATACTGAGGGAGCAATGCAATGTTGGAGGGGCAGTACTGAGGGAGTGCTGGACTGGCTAAGGGACAATACTGAGGGAGCAATGCAATGTTGGGCGGGCAGTACTGAGGGAGTGCTGGACTGGCTAAGGGACAATACTGAGGCAGCAATGCAATGTTGGAGGGGCAGTACTGAGGGAGTGCTGGACTGGCTAAGGGACAATACTGAGGGAGCAATGCAATGTTTGGCGGGCAGTACTGAGGGAGTGCTGGACTGGCTAAGGGACAACACTGAGGGAGCAATGCAATGTTGGAGGGGCAGGACTGAGGGAGTGCTGGACTGGCTAAGGGACAACACTGAGGGAGCAATGCAATGTTGTAGGGGCGGTACTGAGGAGTGCTGGACTGGCTAAGGGACAATACCGAGGCAGCAATGCAATGTTGTAGGGGCGGTACTGAGGAGTGCTGGACTGGCTAAGGGAAAATACTGAGGGAGCAATGCAATGTTGGGCTGGGTGGTACTGAGGGAGTGCTGGACTGGCTAAGGGACAATATCGAGGCAGCAATGCAATGTTGGGCGGGGTGGTACTGAGGGAGTGCTGGACTGGCTAAGGGACAATACTGAGGGAGCAATGCAATGTTGGGCGGGCAGTACTGAGGGAGTGCTGGACTGGCTAAGGGACAATACTGAGGGAGCAATGCAATGTTGGAGGGGCAGTACTGAGGGAGTGCTGGACTGGCTAAGGGACAATACTGAGGGAGCAATGCAATGTTGGAGGGGCAGTACTGAGGGAGTGCTGGACTGGCTAAGGGACAATACTGAGGGAGCAATGCAATGTTGGAGGGGCAGTACTGAGGGAGTGCTGGACTGGCTAAGGGACAATACTGAGGGAGCAATGCAATGTTGGGCGGGCTGTACTGAGGGAGTGCTGGACTGGCTAAGGGACAATACTGAGGGAGCAATGCAATGTTGGAGGGGCAGTACTGAGGGAGTGCTGGACTAGCTAAGGGACATTACTGAGGGAGCAATGCAATGTTGGGCGGGCAGGACTGAGGGAGTGCTGGACTGGCTAAGGGACAATACTGAGGCAGCAATGCAATGTTGGGCGGGGTGGTACTGAGGGAGTGCTGGACTGGCTAAGGGACAATACTGAGGGAGCAATGCAATGTTGTAGGGGCGGTACTGAGGAGTGCTGGACTGGCTAAGGGACAATACTGAGGGAGCAATGCAATGTTGGGCGGGGTGGTACTGAGGGAGTGCTGGACTGGCTAAGGGACAATATCGAGGCAGCAATGCAATGTTGGGCGGGCAGTACTGAGGGAGTGCTGGACTGGCTAAGGGACAACACCGAGGTAGCAATGCAATGTTGGAGGGGCAGTACTGAGGGAGTGCTGGACTGGCTAAGGGACAATACTGAGGGAGCAATGCAATGTTGATTGGGCAGGATTGAGGGAGTGCTGGACTGGCTAAGGGACAATACTGAGGGAGCAATGCAATGTTGTAGGGGCGGTACTGAGGAGTGCTGGACTGGCTAAGGGACAATACTGAGGGAGCAATGCAATGTTGGGCGGACAGTACTGAGGGAGTGCTGGACTGGCTAAGGGACAATACTGAGGGAGCAATGCAATGTTGGAGGGGCAGGACTGAGGGAGTGCTGGACTGGCTAAGGGACAATACTGAGGAAGCAATGCAATGTTGGAGGGGCAGGACTGAGGGAGTGCTGGACTGGCTAAGGGACAATACTGAGGAAGCAATGCAATGTTGGAGGGGCAGTACTGAGGGAGTGCTGGACTGGCTAAGGGACAATACTGAGGCAGCAATGCAATGTTGGGCGGGCTGTACTGAGGGAGTGCTGGACTGGCTAAGGGACAATACTGAGGGAGCAATGCAATGTTGGGCGGGCTGTACTGAGGGAGTGCTGGACTGGCTAAGGGACAATACTGAGGGAGCAATGCAATGTTGGGCGGGCAGTACTGAGGGAGTGCTGGACTGGCTAAGGGACAATACTGAGGGAGCAATGCAATGTTGGAGGGGCAGTACTGAGGGAGTGCTGGACTGGCTAAGGGACAATACTGAGGGAGCAATGCAATGTTGGAGGGGCAGTACTGAGGGAGTGCTGGACTGGCTAAGGGACAATACTGAGGCAGCAATGCAATGTTGGGCGGGCAGTACTGAGGGAGTGCTGGACTGGCTAAGGGACAATACCGAGGCAGCAATGCAATGTTGGAGGGGCAGGACTGAGGGAGTGCTGGACTGGCTAAGGGACAATACTGAGGGAGCAATGCAATGTTGGGCTGGGCGGTACTGAGGGAGTGCTGGACTGGCTAAGGGACAATACTGAGGCAGCAATGCAATGTTGGGCGGGCAGTACTGAGGGAGTGCTGGACTGGCTAAGGGACAATACTGAGGCAGCAATGCAATGTTGGAGGGGCGGTACTGAGAGAGTGCTGGACTGGCTAAGGGACAATACTGAGGCAGCAATGCAACGTTGGAGGGGCAGTACTGAGGGAGTGCTGGACTGGCTAAGGGACAATACTGAGGGAGCAATGCAATGTTGGAGGGGCAGTACTGAGGGAGTGCTGGACTGGCTAAGGGACAATACTGAGGCAGCAATGCAATGTTGGAGGGGCGGTACTGAGAGAGTGCTGGACTGGCTAAGGGACAATACTGAGGCAGCAATGCAACGTTGGAGGGGCAGTACTGAGGGAGTGCTGGACTGGCTAAGGGACAATACTGAGGGAGCAATGCAATGTTGGAGGGGCAGTACTGAGGGAGTGCTGGACTGGCTAAGGGACAATACCGAGGTAGCAATGCAATGTTGGAGGGGCGGTACTGAGGGAGTGCTGGACTGGCTAAGGGACAATACTGAGGCAGCAATGCAATGTTGATGGGGCAGGATTGAGGGAGTGCTGGACTGGCTAAGGGACAATACTGAGGGAGCAATGCAATGTTGGGCGGGCAGTACTGAGGGAGTGCTGGACTGGCTAAGGGACAATACTGAGGCAGCAATGCAATGTTGGAGGGGCAGTACTGAGGGAGTGCTGGACTGGCTAAGGGACAATACTGAGGCAGCAATGCAATGTTGGAGGGGCAGGACTGAGGGAGTGCTGGACTTGCTAAGGGACAATACTGAGGGAGCAATGCAATGTTGGGCGGGCAGGACTGAGGGAGTGCTGGACTGGCTAAGGGACAATACTGAGGGAGCAATGCAATGTTGGAGGGGCAGGACTGAGGGAGTGCTGGACTGGCTAAGGGACAATACCGAGGCAGCAATGCAATGTTGGGCGGGCAGGACTGAGGGAGTGCTGGACTGGCTAAGGGACAATACTGAGGGAGCAATGCAATGTTGGAGGGGCAGGACTGAGGGAGTGCTGGACTGGCTAAGGGACAATACTGAGGGAGCAATGAAATGTTGATGGGGCAGGATTGAGGGAGTGCTGGACTGGCTAAGGGACAATACTGAGGCAGCAATGCAATGTTGGAGGGGCAGGACTGAGGGAGTGCTGGACTGGCTAAGGGACAATACTGAGGCAGCAATGCAATGTTGGAGGGGCAGGACTGAGGGAGTGCTGGACTTGCTAAGGGACAATACTGAGGGAGCAATGCAATGTTGGGCGGGCAGGACTGAGGGAGTGCTGGACTGGCTAAGGGACAATACTGAGGGAGTAATGCAATGTTGGAGGGGCGGTACTGAGGGAGTGCTGGACTGGCTAAGGGACAATACTGAGGGAGCAATGCAATGTTGGAGGGGCAGGACTGAGGGAGTGCTGGACTGGCTAAGGGACAATACTGAGGAAGCAATGCAATGTTGGAGGGACAGTACTGAGGGAGTGCTGGACTGGCTAAGGGACAATACTGAGGCAGCAATGCAATGTTGATGGGGCAGGACTGAGGGAGTGCTGGACTGGCTAAGGGACAATACTGAGGGAGCAATGCAATGTTGGAGGGGCAGGACTGAGGGAGTGCTGGACTGGCTAAGGGACAATACTGAGGGAGCAATGCAATGTTGGAGGGGCAGTACTGAGGGAGTGCTGGACTGGCTAAGGGACAATACTGAGGGAGCAAGACAATGTTGGGCGGGCAGGACTGAGGGAGTGCTGGACTGGCTAAGGGACAATACTGAGGGAGCAATGCAATGTTGGAGGGGCAGTACTGTGGGAGTGCTGAACTGGCTAAGGGACAATACTGAGGGAGCAATGCAATGTTGGAGGGGCAGTACTGAGGGAGTGCTGGACTGGCTAAGGGACAATACTGAGGCAGCAATGCAATGTTGGGCGGGCAGTACTGAGGGAGTGCTGGACTGGCTAAGGGACAATACCGAGGCAGCAATGCAATGTTGGAGGGGCAGTACTGAGGGAGTGCTGGACTGGCTAAGGGACAATACTGAGGGAGCAATGCAATGTTGGAGGGGCAGTACTGAGGGAGTGCTGGACTGGCTAAGGGACAATACTGAGGGAGCAATGAAATGTTGGAGGGGCAGGACTGAGGGAGTGCTGGACTGGCTAAGGGACAATACTGAGGGAGCAATGCAATGTTGGAGGGGCAGGACTGAGGGAGTGCTGGACTGGCTAAGGGACAATACTGAGGCAGCAATGCAATGTTGGAGGGGCAGGACTGAGGGAGTGCTGGACTGGCTAAGGGACAATACTGAGGGAGCAATGCAATGTTGGAGGGGCAGGACTGAGGGAGTGCTGGACTGGCTAAGGGACAATACCGAGGCAGCAATGCAATGTTGGGCGGGCGGTACTGAGGGAGTGCTGGACTGGCTAAGGGACAATACTGAGGCAGCAATGCAATGTTGGGCGGGCAGGACTGAGGGAGTGCTGTACTGGCTAAGGGACAATACTGAGGCAGCAATGCAATGTTGGGCGGGCAGTACTGAGGGAGTGCTGGACTGGCTAAGGGACAATACCGAGGCAGCAATGCAATGTTGGGCGGGCGGTACTGAGGGAGTGCTGGACTGGCTAAGGGACAATACTGAGGCAGCAATGCAATGTTGGGCGGGCAGTACTGAGGGAGTGCTGGACTGGCTAAGGGACAATACTGAGGGAGCAATGCAATGTTGGGCGGGCAGTACTGAGGGAATGCTGCCCTATCCATTGGTTCGGGTTCATGTTCAGTATTCCATGAAGTTATCTGGGCGTTATTCCAGGGTCTCGGGCAATATTTCCCCCTCCATCCACCATGACACATTTTGATATCCTGCCTGATTGGATAGCAATAGTACCCAGTGTGGAGAACATGCAATCTCATCTGCCAATGAGAGTGACATTCTGACAAAAGAAGAATTTTTCACTGGTGTTGGGAGCGTGTTTGACTTTGGGGAATCTTCAACCTTATTTAATACCTGCCCTGATTATAAGGCTGGGAGTTGCTTGGGAGATCAAGGGTCAGCACAGTGGTCAGCACTGCTGCTTCACAGCTCCAGGGTCCCAGGTTCGATTCCTGGCTTGGGTCACTGGCTGTGTGGAGTCTGCACACTCTTCCCGTGTCTGCATGGGTTTCCTCCGGGTGCTCCGGTTTCCTCCCACAGTCTAAAGATGTGCAGGTTAGGTGGATTGGCCATGCTAAATTGCCCCTTAGTGTCCAGGATGTGTAGGTTAGGTGGATTGGCCATGCTAAATTGCCCCTTAGTGCCAAGATGTGTAGGTTAGGTGGATTGGCCATGCTAAATTGCCCCTTAGTGTCCAGGATGTGTAGGTTAGGTGGATTGGCCATGCTAAATTGCCCCTTAGTGCCAAGATGTGTAGGTTAGGTGGATTGGCCATGCTAAATTGCCCCTTAGTGTCCAGGATGTGCAGATTAGGTGGATTGGCCATGCCAAATTGCCCCTTAGTGTCCAGGGTGTGCAGGTTAGGTGGATTGGCCATGCTAAATTGCCCCTTAGTGTCCAGGATGTTCAGATTAGGTGGATTGGCCACGCTAAATTGCCCCTTAGTATCCAGGATGTGTAGGTTAGGATTGGCCATGTCAAATTGCCCCTTAGTATCCAGGATGTGTAGGTTAGGATTGGCCATGATCAATGTGCAGGATTACAGGGACAGGGTGGGGGAGTGGGCCCAGGTCGGGAGCTCTTTCAGAAGTTTGGTGCAGACTTGATGGGCCGAATGGCCTCCTTCTGCACTGCAGGGATTCCATGGACAAGTGCAAAGATGTACCTTGTCAGTGTGGTGGAGCATCAACTTATTAAAGGAGTTCTATGTTCTAATCTCTACCACTTTCCAAACATTGTCCATCTCCTGAAAAACAGAGATCAGCTTTGAGCAAAGGTGTGTTGGTGAAGAAAGGGCCAGAACGCAGCCCTGTGACCTGCCAACGAGGGCAAAAGGTTCTGGCGGACAGATCAGCAGATCAAAATTGTGTCTGATGGGTCTGTGCCTTAGGAAGTTACATCGTCTTTCTGATTTCAAATTAAAATAAAAAGAAGAATCAACGTGAACCAATGGGGTCCCAACCTTTAACCTTTCCCAAAAGCTCCAGTTCCATTCTCCTCATTGGGCACAGTCTTGTGAAGCGTCAAGTGAACTATTTTCTTCGGAAAATATGGCTTACTTATCCAGCCTGGGGGGAGACCGTCCCAAAATGTTTCGATTGGGCAGCAGGGTAGCACAGTGGTTAGCACAGTTGTTTCGCAGCTCCAGGGTCCCGGGTTCGGTTCCCAGCTGGATCACTGTCAGTGGGGAGTCTGCACGTCCTCCCCGTGTCTGCGTGGGTTTCCTCCGGGTGCTCCGGGTTTCCTCCCACAGTCCGAAGATGCGCGGGTTGGGTGGATTGGCCACGATCAATTGCCCCTGAGTGTTCAAAAAAGGTTAGCTTGGGTTACAGGGATGGGGTGGAGGTGTGGGCTGTAGGGTGCTCTTTCCAAGGAGCCGGTGCAGACTCGATGGGCCGAATGTCCTCCTTCTGCACTGTAAATTCTATGATTCTGCAAACATTGATTCTCATCATTATTTCTCCTTGTCTCTACAGATATCCAGGTAAGTGCTTGCTGGGACTTCGGGAATGTGCATTTTACAAGAGGTGAGAATGTCTACCTGATGCTTAAATGCTGAAACCTGATGATTTAGCGGGATAGTTTGTGCTGTTGAAATGTATTGTGTGTTCAGCGTGACACCACAGGTATTGTGTAGTCTGTCAAACAGCCTATTTTCCTGTCTTTACTCCTCTGCGACGGGATGAAATAAGGGCTGGACACAGAACTGAATTCCAAGAGGGAAGAACAGCAGGGATTGCCAAGAGGATCTTGGAATTCCTACAGTGCAGAAGGAGGCCATTGGGCCCATCAAGGCTGCACTGACCCCCTCACGGCGCCGAGGACCCGGGTTCGATCCCGGCCCCGGGTCACTGTCCGTGTGGAGTTTGCACATTCTCCCCGTGTCTGCGTGGGTTTCACCTCCACAACCCAAAGGTGCGCAGGGTAGGTGGAGTGGCCAGGCTAAATTGCCCCTTAATTGGGAAAGAAAAAGAATTGGGTACTCTAAATTTAAAAAAAAAAGTCTGCACTGATCCTCTGAAAGAGCACCCGACATAGGCCCACTCCCCTAGCATAGGCCCACTCCCCTAGCATAGGCCCACTCCCCCAGCATAGGCCCACTCCCCTAGCATAGGCCCACTCCCCTAGCATAGGCCCACTCCCCTAGCATAGGCCCACTCCCCTAGCATAGGCCCACTCCCCCAGCATAGGCCCACTCCCCCAGCATAGGCCCACTCCCCCAGCATAGGCCCACTCCCCCAGCATAGGCCCACTCCCCTAGCATAGGCCCACTCCCCTAGCATAGGCCCACTCCCCTAGCATAGGCCCACTCCCCTAGCATAGGCCCACTCCCCTAGCATAGGCCCACTCCCCTAGCATAGGCCCACTCCCCTAGCATTGGCCCACTCCCCTAGCATAGGCCCACTCCCCCAGCATAGGCCCACTCCCCTAGCATAGGCCCACTCCCCTAGCATAGGCTCACTCCCCTAGCATAGGCCCACTCCCCTCGACTACACCCGTATCACAACCTAACCTGCACATCTTTGGACACTGAGGGGCAATTGATCACGGCCAATCCACCTAACCTGCACATCTTTGGACACTGAGGGGCAATTGATCACGGCCAATCCACCTAACCTGCACATCTTTAGAATGTGGGAGGAAACCCACGCACACACAGGGAGAACGAGCAGACTCCGCACAGACAGTGACCTGAGGCCAGAATTGACTCTGTGAGGAAGCCATGTTGTCCGCCGGTCCTCCCAGAATGTCTTTGAATTGTGTCACACACACAAACACAGGACAGAGCCATTCTCCCAGAGTTTGGTTTCATGACGTCTCTAATGTCACCACACATCTGTGTTGCGGTAACTATTTGACTGCTCTGGTTTAATGAGGACACCCAGTGAGTGTGTGGTACGGTGATGCCTTTATCATTAAGACTGTGGGCCAACACCCTTCGATCTCCCAGTACAACACAAGCAGAGGTTCATTCCGATTGGCTGTCCTTGTCTGAGACACAGCGATGCACGGTGTGGCTCAGGAAAACACTAAGCATTAAAGCTTTAGCCCATCGATTATTCCCACCTCCAACAAACCGCCGAACGGGAACTGCCATCGGAATTTCTCCAGGTCAGTGAGCTGGGAAGGGAAAGCCAGAGAAAGGGCGTAAATGGTTCCCATCAATGGGAGTGGATGGGTGTGAACACCGACAACTTCAATTATATTGCTGTCACTCTCGTCAATCGACTTAATATTTGAAACTAAAAATAAGACCTGGAACGATCACCCCCGTGCTTGCTCACCTACATTGGCTTCCAGTCGAGCAGCATCTTGATTTTAAACTTATCACCCTTATTGTCGAATCCCTCCATGGTCCCTTTATCCCTCCACCAACCCGTCAACCCTCCGAGACATCTTGGCCGGAATTTCGTCGAGATTCTCTTTTCCCGCTGGTCCGATCCTAAAACTTGACATTGTGCGATTGTCACCTCAGCCTGCTCTCTGGGATGGATATTCCCTTGCCAGCTAAGGAATTGCGTGGAGCAAGTTCTCTTGCATGCTGGGTACTGAGGGAGGCAGAGGGCACTGCGATCTGATTCCGACTCATCGACATAGAACATAGAACATAGAACAGTACAGCACAGAACAGGCCCTTCGGCCCTCGATGTTGTGCCGAGCAATGATCACCCTACTTAAACCCACGTAACCCGTATACCCGTAACCCAACAGCCCCCCATTAACCTTACACTACGGGCAATTTAGCATGGCCAATCCACCTAACCCGCACATCTTTGGACTGTGGGAGGAAACCGGAGCACCCGGAGGAAACCCACGCACACACGGGGAGGACGTGCAGACTCCACACAGACAGTGACCCAGCCGGGAATCGAACCTGGGACCCTGGAGCTGTGAAGCATTGATGCTAACCACCATGCTACCGTGAGGCCCCATGAGACATGTCGAAATCCATCCAGAATGCAGGGAGACAGAGAGAGTCCGGTCCAAGACCTCCTCCATTGAAGTAAAGTCAAGTCACCTTTATTGTCACAAGTAGGTTTACATTAACGCTGCAATGAAGTTACTGTGAAAAGCCCCTAGTCGCCACACTCTGGCGCCTGTTCGGATACAAAGAGGGAGAATTCAGAATGTCCAATTCACGGGCAGCACGGTGGCACAGTGGTTAGCATTGCTGCCTCACGGCGCCGAGGTCCCAGGTTCGATCCCGGCTCTGGGTCACTGTCCGTGTGGAGTTTGCACATTCTCCCCGTGTCTGCGTGGGTTTCGCCCCCACAACCCAAAGGATTTGCAGGTGGATTGATCACGCTAAATTGCCCCTTAATTGGGAAAAATAAATTGGGTACTCTAAATTGAGAAAAAAAAAGAATGTCCAATTCACCCAACAGCACGTCTTTTAGGACTTGTGGGAGGAAACCGGAGCACCCGGAAGAAACACGGGGAGAACGCGCAGACTCCGCACAGAGCCGGGAATCGAACGCGGGACCCTGGAGATGTGAAGCTACAGTGCTGATCACTGTGCGACTGACATTCCCTTGCCAGCTAAGGAATTGCGTGGACCAAGTTCTCTTGCATTCCGGCTACTGAGGGAGGCAGACGGGACTGCGATCTGATTCCGCCTCATCGACGCGTCGAAATCCATCTGGACTAAATCCAGTCCAAGTCCTCCGCCATTGAAATCGCTGGACGATAGAAAGTCTCTCGAGGTCACCTTTTACCATGCTAGTAGTCACATGATACAACAATATGGGCGAACCGTAGCAACTAATCGCTATCAATCAGTCTAGAGCAGACCTAGACATGAGGAAAAACCCAGTGGTGGAAAACTTTTGACCTTCCCACACACCATGTGCCACTCTTGTATCGTGCTCCACAACGTCATGTTCAATAGTCCCTTGACCCTCTCTCTCTCCTGCAAGGTTAGTATGTGCCCCCTCGTCTCGATGCTAAGATTCTGCTTCTCGTGTCTGTGGCGTTGCAGGGTCGATTCGCGCTCGGTCGTTTTTTTATTTGCGAGACGGTTGTCGCTCTGCCTCTCAGGTGCAGCCTGCGCGCCCGGGTGAAGTGACGGGCCGCAAGTCACAGTGTTGGCTCTCACCTTTACAGAACGGCGACACACAGACGGGGAGGATGGACAGAGGAACTTCCTTACCCGCCATGTTGGAGCAGAAGGTCAGCGTCATTTCCTTTCCGTCGCTGTTGGCCCACGGGGATGTGAGCCCGCATTCATTCGCCACCGCCGGCAGCCTTTAGAAATAGCAGCTTGACACAGCTCGGCCGTTTCAGAGAATGGTCAAGCACGGGCCACATTGCTGTGGATCTGGGGCACAAAGCAGATTTCCTTCCCTGAAGGACACTGGTCAACCAGATGGCTTTTTTTGACAATCTGCTACGCTACCCTTGTCAATCAAATTTATTTCATTCATTCATTGAATCCACCTTCCCAGTTGTCACGGTGGGATTTGGTGCCTGTTTACCCCTATTCATTTTTTTTCTAACCAGTTATTTTAACTCCTCCCTGCTTCTGGATTCAGGGGACCCAGGCTGTGAGCAGCAAGCTTGACTGTTGTCTCTGCCATGATGGCAGACAGCCTGGCAGCTTGTTTGGCGGCCGGCTTTGGGCTGGCGAAGGTGAAATCCGGCCACTTCTGCGCAGCAACCTCACGGGAGGGGTGTGTGTGCTCTAGTATGTGCTCTAGTGTGTGCTTAGTGTGTGTGTAATGTGTGTGTCTGTAGTGTGTGTGTTCAGTGTGTGTGTGTCTGTAGTGTGTAATGTGTGTAGTGTGTGTGTGTTGAGTGTGTGTGTGTAAGTTTGTGTGTGTGTGTATGTGTCTGTAGTGTGTTTGTGTAGTGTGTGTGTCTGTAGTGTGTGTAGTGTGTGTTTGTGTGTGTGTATAGTGTGTTTGTGTGTGTCTGTAGTGTGTTTGTTTGTGTGTGTGTTTGTGTGTGTGTGTGTCTGTAGTATGTTTGTGTGTAGTGTGTTTGTGTGTCGTTTGTGTGTGTGTGCAGTGTTTTTGTGTGTGTGTAGTGTGTTTGTGTGTGTGAAGTGTGTTTGTGTCGTATGTTTGTGTGTGTCTGTAGTGTGTTTGTGTGTGTGTATTGTTTGTGTATTGTGTTTGTGTGTGTAGTGTGTATGTGTAGTGTGTTTGTGTGTGTGTAGTGTGTAGTGTGTTTGTGTAGTGTGTAGTGTGTTTGTGTGTGTCTGTAGTGTGTTTGTGTAGTGTGTTTGTGTGTGTATGTGTGTTTGTGTGTCTGTAGTGTGTTTGTGGTGTGTTTGTGTGTGTCTGTAGTGTGTTTGTGTGTGTGTATTGTGTTTGTGTATTGTGTTTGTGTGTGTAGTGTGTAGTGTGTTTGTGAGTGTGTAGTGTGTTTGTGTGTGTAGTGTTTGTGTGTCTGTCGTGTGTTTGTGTGTCTGTAGTGTGTTTGTGTGCGTGTAGTATGTTTGTGTGTGTGTAGTGTGTTTGTGTGTTTGTGTCGTGTGTATAATGTGGCCACTGGGGAAGAGGTCAATCTGCTGGCCATCTATGGTGACTTTGGTCCAATGTGTCTCCCACGCAGACTTACCCGTACAAAATGCTGAAGGGAGCCAACAGCAGGAGCATTCACCTGCCTCAGGGAGTGAACAGACCCCAGCTGGAGGTAAGGGTCCGAATTATAAAGAATCGCTCCTCGTACGAAACATAAGAGGCAGATGCGGGTGCAGCACGGTGGCGGAGTGGTTAGCACTGCTGCCTCACGGCGCCAAGGTCCCAGGTTCGATCCCGGCTCTGGGTCACTGTCCGTGTGGAGTTTGCACATTCTCCCCGTGTCTGTGTGGGTTTCGCCCCCACAACCCAAAGATGTGCAGGGTAGATGGATTGGCCATGCTAAATTGCCCCTTAATTGGAAAAGAATTCGGTACTCTAAATTTTTATTAAACAATGAGAGGACAGGTGGAGTGTCAGTCACTGAGTTAAAAGGGACAGTGACAAACTGACTTGGACAGAGCGTGATAGTGGACAGATCTTTCAAACTCAATGCAGGTGTTGGTCCTCAGGGGTGGGGGCACTGACCACTGCTCTTTATATCTAAATTATTCAGCTGGACTTGGGCAGACAGCATATAACTTTCAAATTTGCAGAATTGGAAATGCAATGGTCGATAAGGAGGATATAGACTGGTGAAATGGTCCGACACATGGTAACTGGGTCTGAATGGAGAGAAGGGTGATGAAGTGAGAGATTTTGAGGAGAGTTACGATAAACTAAAAGGACCAACTTTAGAGTGGGTGCAGAAACAGCAAAACCTTAGTGGGGGGGGGGGGGGGGGGGGGGTAATCCGGGTAATTGAAGGCACCAGGATAAGTTGTGGAGACTGTTCAACAAAATAGTAAATGTATCCTTGGGGGAAGGGGGAGATTCAGGGTGGGGGGGGGGGGGAGTTTCTGGGAGGGGGGTGATTCAGGGAGGGGGGGATTCAGGGAGGGGGGGATTCAGGGAGGGGAGGTTTCTGGGAGGGGGGGTTTCTGGGAGGGGGGTTTCTGGGAGGGGAGGATTCTGGGAGGGAGGGATTCAGGGAGGGGGGGTTTCTGGGAGGGGAGGATTCTGGGAGGGGGATTCAGGGAGGGAGGGATTCAGGGAGGGGGGATTCAGGGAGGGGGGTGATTCAGGGAGGGGGAATTCTGGAAGGGGGGATTCTGGAAGGGGGGATTCAGGGAGGGGGGGATTCAGGGAGGGGGGATTCAGGGAGGGGGGATTTAGGGAGGGGGATTCAGGGAGGGGGTGATTCAGGGAGGGAGAATTCTGGAAGGGGGGATTCTGGAAGGGGGGATTAAGGGAGGGGGGATTAAGGGAGGGGGGATTTAGGGAGGGGGGATTAAGGGAGGGGGGATTAAGGGAGGGGGGATTAAGGGAGGGGGGATTCAGGGAGGGGGGATTCAGGGAGGGGAGATTCAGGGAGGGGGGATTCAGGGAGGGGGGTGATGGAACCATCAATTCACCAGACACGTGTTTCCGATGTGAATCTAGGCTTTAATCGACTTACTACAGAGCCAGCCTGTTACCCGTTGATGAACTCTCAGTGAACTGCAGGCTGACTCTGGACAAGGGTATTTATACAGCAGCACTAGGGGGAGGAGTCGTGGGCGGAGCCAAGGGTGGAGCCCTGTACAATATCCTGAGCATTCCCAAAGCTACTCCCCCTAGTGGTCGGATAACACTACTGCGCTTACAAAGTCATAGTGTGAATTATCATAATACATTCACCACATGGGGGATTCAGGGAGGGAGGGATTCAGGGAGGGGGGATTATGGGAGGAGGTGATTCAGGGAGGGGGGATTCAGGGAGGGGGAGATTCAGGGAGGGGGTATTCAGGGAGGAGGAGATTCAGGGAGGGGGGATTCAGGGAGGGAGGTTCTGCTAGGGGGGGTTTCTGGGAGGGAGAGATTCAGGGAGGGGGTGATTCAGGGAGGGGGGATTCAGGGAGGGGGGATTCAGGGAGGGGGGATTCAGGTAGGGGGGGATTCAGGGAGGGGGGATTCAGGGAGGGGGATTCAGGGAGGGGGATTCAGGGAGGGGGGATTCAGGGAGGGGGGATTCAGGGAGGGGAGATTCAGGGAGGGGGGATTTAGGGAGGGGGGTGATGGAACCATCAATTCACCAGACACGTGTTTCCGATGTGAATCTAGGCTTTAATCGACTTACTACAGAGCCAGCCTGTTACCCGTTGATGAACTCTCAGTGAACTGCAGGCTGACTCTGGACAAGGGTATTTATACAGCAGCACTAGGGGGAGGAGTCGTGGGCGGAGCCAAGGGTGGAGCCCTGTACAATCTCCTGAGCATTCCCAGAGCTACTCCCCCTAGTGGTCGGATAACACTACTGCGCTTACAAAGTCATAGTGTGAATTATCATAATACATTCACCACAGGGGGGATTCAGGGAGGGAGGGATTCAGGGAGGGGGGATTCTGGGAGGGGGTGATTCAGGGAGGGGGGATTCAGGGAGGGGGAGATTCAGGGAGGGGGTATTCAGGGAGGGGGGATTCAGGGAGGGAGGTTCTGCTAGGAGGGGTTTCTGGGAGGGAGAGATTCAGGGAGGGGGGGATTCAGGGAGGGGGGATTCCGGGAGGGGGGGTTTCTGGGAGGGAGACATTCAGGGAGGGGAGATTCAGGGAGGGGGAGATTCAGGGAGAGGGGGATTCAGGGAGGGCGAGATTCAGGGAGGGGGGATTCAGGGAGGGGGGGATTCAGGGAGGGGGGATTCTGGGAGGGGAGGGTTCCGGGAGGGGGGATTCAGGGAGGGGGGATTCAGGGAGGGGGGATTCCGGGAGGGGGGGTTCCGGGAGGGGGGATTCAGGGAGGGGGGATTCAGGGAGAGGGATTCAGGAAGGGGGGATTCAGGGAGGGGGGGTTCCGGGAGGGGGGGGGGTTCCGGGAGGGGGGATTCAGGGAGGGGGGATTCAGGGAGGGGGGATTCAGGGAGAGGGATTCAGGGAGGGGGGATTCAGGGAAGGGGGATTCAGGGAGGGGGATTCAGGGAGAGGGATTCTGGGAGGGGGGGAATCAGGGAGGTGGGATTCAGGGAGGGGGGATTCAGGGAGGGGGGATTCAGGGAGAGGGATTCAGGGAGGGGGGGATTCAGGGAGGGGGGGATTCAGGGAGGGGGGGATTTAGGGAAAGTGATTCCAGTACTTTGGGTATTTCAGAGTAATAATGTGCACGAGGGTGGGGGGGGGGGGGGGGGGTTAGTTGATCCCTCTGGCTGTTGCTCAGGAAATGGGGAAATGGCTTCGAGCTCCACCTCCAGAGAGGGTGAATTTTCCAAGGGAAATATCCCGAGAGGAAAGGGGCGACAAAAATCAATCGAGCCGTGATTGGGAGTGGGGTCCGATTCATCCTGACCATTAACCCCCGCCTTGACCCCCCAGAATAATTGAAACATTTCCCATTTTCTCTGACAGAGGCATTTGACCCCTGAGGAATTCCAGGAGGTGTTTGGAATGACAATTAAGGAGTTTGACAAGCTACCCCAGTGGAGGAGGACGGAACTGAAGAAGAAAGCTTGCCTCTTCTGAGCTCCGACAGAGAACCCTTCCAGAGAGAGAGAGAGAGGCCCCTACCGTTGACCCATTTGCTCTCTACTGGATGTTGTTCCTCCTGCTCACGTGACACGTTTTGAAAACTTTCGTCCCTTTCTCTGTTCACTTTTGGCCCTTCTATTTTTTTTCGAGAGCGGTCCTTAATATCCTGGAGTGGGATTCAGACGATCTCGCGGCGATGTTTTGGTTTTGGTTTGGCTGTCGTGACTGCTCCCTCCTGAACCACAAGCCGCCACCACTGAACTGCTTCAGTGCAGCTGACTTCACGTTTGTCGAACCACGTCTCTTGTGTCCTCGTTGGGGAGCAGATTTGTGTGTGATCAGCGCTCCGCGCAAACATCTGGAACGCGTCGAAGCTTCCTGGCGGGACAGGCTTTCGAGGGGCTGAAGGGCCCGGTTGTGTAGCGCCGACGCTTAGCGGTGAACCTGGGTTGCATTTCGTTTTCTTCAGCCACCCCTGCTCTGCCGATTATCAACCCAGAACAAAGCAATCCTTTTCGAAGCCTCCTGCCTTCTTTGGCAAGTCGCTCAAGAACGGGAAACGGGGGAATTTTCAGGTGGGGAGACCCGGAAACCCAAGGAGCCCCGCGTTTTCAAGTTTCGCGGTGCCCTGCGTCACTCACAGATCCACTCACAAGACGCACAGACTAATCCCAAAGGCTCAAAGGATGTCCACTCCGGAGAGGAAGGCATCAATTCACCACAACGCCAAACAATAATCGCTATTTTAAAAACAAAACTCACTGCTGCCATTGTTTTCAGTCCTGGGGAAGATGAAAGCGTGATCTGCTGAAGGTCCCTCTGTGGCTGGGGGGGGTGGCTGGGTGGGGGGGGGGGGGACTGGGAATGCACTCCTTGCACCTTTGCCAATGGACCCACAGGGACGGCAGGAGGCTGAGAGCCTGCCCCGCAGAGCTGGGGCAACAAGCCAAACAAGCTCCCCGCCCAATGCACCAACACCGGGGTATTCTGGCCCGCACTGCTGCTGCTGTTCACATGGTCAGCTCGCAACCTGACCAGCTCAGTGGACAGGCTGAGCACGGCGCGCACACTTGCCGCCTGTATCCCCATCCAAGAACACGCCGTGGTTCCCCAGCTTTAGTTCAAGAACGGTAACAAATCCTCAGAGCGATGGTGACTGAGCTCCCTGGCTTCCTGTCCCGTCGTCAGTGCCCACACCTTTGCACCCAATATTGGCAAGCCCCAAAACTACCTTGTAATCACCCCCTGAGTACCTGTCATATTTCCCGTGCGTAAAATAAATCGAGAATCTTTTCGAACTTGCCTCGTTTCTTAAACAATAATTTTTTTTTTTTTAATTTAGACCACCCAATTCATTTTTTCCAATTCAGGGGCAATTTAGCGCGGCCAATCCACCTAGCCTGCCCATCTTTGGGTTGTGGGGGTGAGACCCACGCAGACACGGGGGAGAATGTGCAAACTCCACACGGACAGTGACCCAGGGCCGGGATCGAACCTGGGTCCTTGAAAAATGAAAAATGAAAATGGCTTATTGTCACGAGTAGGCTTCAATGAAGTTACTGTGAAAAGCCCGAGGCAGCTGTGCTAACTGTGCTGCCCCTTTCTTGAACAATAATGATTGTCTCCTCCTTGGGGGGCGGCGCCGTGGCGCAGTGGCTAGCACTGCTGCCTCACGGCGCCGAGGACCCGGGTTCGATCCCGGCCCTGGGTCACTGTCCGTGTGGAGTTTGCACATTCTCCCCGTGTCTGCGTGGGTCTCACCCCCACACAACCCAAAGATGAGCAGGGTAGGTGGATTGTCCAGGCTAAATTGCCCCTTAATTGGAAAAAAAAAAGAATTGGGTGCTCTAAATTTCTATAAAATGATTGCCTCCTCTGTGGGCCGGATGATTGTGCAGGCCGAGATTGTGGGCAGCACGGTAGCATGGTGGTTAGCATAAATGCTTCACAGCTCCAGGGTCCCAGGTTCGATTCCCGGCTTGGGTCACAGTCTGTGCGGAGTCTGCACGTCCTCCCCGTGTCTGCGTGGGTTTCCTCCGGGTGCTCCGGTTTCCTCCCACAATCCAAAGATGTGCGGGTTAGGTGGATTGGCCATGCTAAATTGCCCGTAGTGTCCTAATAAAAGTAAGGTTAGGGGGGGGTTGTTGGGTTACGGGTATAGGGTGGATACGTGGGTTTGAGTAGGGTGATCATTGCTCGGCACAACATCAAGGGCCGAAGGGCCTGTTCTGTGCTGTACTGTTCTCTATAGAAAGTCGGCAGTCGGAAAATCGGCACCATAGATTGTAGGCACGGACGGCTGAGACCATCTTGGCCTTCACCCTGACTTCAGCGTGTCCCAATTACACGAGAGGCGTTGGGCCCAGTTTGAGTCCTGAGGCCCGGTTTGTGTCCTGCGGACTGGTGGGGTGGGGTAGGGCGAGGACGGACACCAGGATTGCTTCATGAGGTGTGGAGTGCGAAGGAAAGCGAAGGCCACCTCGATGGGGGGGGGGGGGTTTGTGCAGTGCGCCGTCACGTCTCAGCGCTCACAGGTTGCTGTGGTAACGTTGCAATGTTGGGCGGTAATTGAATAAACCTGTAATCACGGCCTTCTCAATAGAACGTCTGTCTTTGCTGCCCCATGTGGTATTCATTTCTGCAGCGTGAAAGCACGTCGGCAGGATTAGCAAGCTTTGGAAACAATCAGTGAGTCAGACTGCATCCCTTCAGAGTAAAGTAAAGGTTTGCAGTGGGATTTGATGATCGCTCCCCAGTAAAAGTGTCCTCTTTCTCTCACTTGCTCTCTCCCTCTTCTGTGCTCTCTCTCTCTCTCTTTCTTTCCCCCATTCGCTCTCGTATCCCCCTCTCTCTCTCTCGCTCTCTCTCACTCACACATTCATCACAACGGGGGGTGGGGGGCATTCTGCCCATCGACTCCATGCCGGCCCTCTGTGGAGCAACCCATTCCCCCCACACACCACACCCCCCCCCCCCCCCAGCTCTATCTCCGTATCAGTGCGAGTATATTTCCCTCAAGTGGCAGCACAGTGGTTAGCACTGTTGCCTCACAGCTCCAGGGTCCCAGGTTTGATTCCGGCTTGGATCACTGTCTGTGCGGAGTCTGCACGTCCTCCCCGTGTCTGCGTGGGTTCCCTCCGGGTACTCCGGTTTCCTCCCACAGTCCAAAGATGTGCAGGTTAGGTGGATTGGCCGTGATAAATTGCCCCTTAGTGTCCAAAAGTTAGGTGGGGTTGCTGGGTTATGGGAATAGGGTAGAGGGGTGAGTTTATGTGGGGTGCTCATTCAGGAGCTGGTGTCGACTCGATGGGCTGAATGGCCTCCTTCTCCACTGTAAATTCTATGATTCTGTAAATGCTTATCCAGTCCCCTTTTGCAATCATTCACCGTGACTGCTTCCAACACACTCATGGGCAGCAAGTTCCAGCGATCACTCGCTGCATTACAAACGTTCTTCCCCGCACCATCCCTGTATCTCCTGCTTTCTCTCTCTCTCTCTCTCAACCGCTGACGTCTGCTGTGCATTTTCAGTACTTTTAAATTTTTATTTTTAATCTGCTTTTTTAAACTAAATTTAGAGTACCCAATTCTTTTTTTTTCCAATTAAGGGGCAATTTAGCGTGACCAATCGACCCAACCTGCACGTCTTTGGACGATGGGAGGAAACCCACGCAGACACGGGGAGAACGTGCAGACTCCGCACAGACGGTGACCTAAGCTGGGAATCGAACCTGGGACCCTGGCGTCGTGAGGCAGCAGTGCGCACCACTGTGCCACCCTGCTGCCCTTAATCCCCCCACGCCTGCCAGTGTTTCCTCTGTCAGTCACCATCCTTTCTGAAGTTTGAAAATCTCCTGCTGTCTGGGTTTATTCCTGTGGGTTCAGACACACTGCTGTCCCGTGTGCCTGGATTATTCGTGGTCATATTCATCAGTCACTCTCAGAGGGAGCGAGGGGAGGATCGAGTTGGGACCTACATGGGAAGGTTGCTCTGTGCAAACATCATGGGGGAGGCTTAGGACATAGAATCCCTACACAGCAGGAGGCCATTCGGCCCATCGAGCCAGCACCCACCCTCTGAAAGAGCACACTATCTCGACCAAACCCCATATCCCCACCTTAACCCGCACATCGTTGGGTTGTGGGGGTGAGACCCACGCAGACACGGGGAAGAATGTGCAAAGTCCACACAGACAGTGACACAAGGCCGGGATTCAAACCCGGGTCCTCGATACGTTGCATTGCTAACCAGTGCGCCACTGTGCTGCCCTTAAGAGCATCCTAAAAGAGAGTGAGAGAGGCTCGGGTGGGCGAGGGAGCGGATTTCAGAGTTGAAGGCCTCAGCAGCTCGGCGTCCAATGGAGGAAAGATGATAATCAGATTCGCTGAAGAGACCAGGACTGGGTGGAGCGCAGGTATCTGAGGAATGAAGAGCGAGGGGACGTCACAGCCTCGGGAATGGGAGGAGGCCCTCTCAGACAAAGTGATGTACCATCAATTGAACGCGAGACGAGTTGCTGGACAAAAGTATGGCTTTAATCAGCTCGATGTTAGCCCTGCGGTCGATTACAGTAGTAGGACGACCGCCGGGAGTACTGGGTATTTATACCCCGCCCTGGGGGCGGGGTTAACTCAGCCTTTCGACCAATCGGTCGAGAGGCACATGACCGACCAGGGCCAATGGTAAGCCGGTGTTCTGCACCAATGGCAGGTAGCTATGCTAATCATACCACCACACAAAGCAAGGCCTTGAACACAGCGATGCAAATTTTAAAAGGCGTGGTGGATCGAGGGCCATTGTAGGCCAGCGAGCATGAGAGGGAGGGAGGAGTGGTTTATTTTGTGACAACCAGACTGGCTTGATTATCCATCAGCCTTGAACAATAACTTGATGTGTTTCACGTGTATCTGAGCTGCAGTACGCCTCATATCGATGAACCCACCGTTCTCAGTTCTGAAAGTCAATTAATGTCTTACTTTGCGAACGGTCAGGTGACCAGATTACCCTCTTTAATGTGGCGTAGTTAAGTTTTCCTTTGAACTATTTAATTTCCACTTTATTGGCTTCAGGGTTTCAACCTTTTATGAAGTATTTATCAAACAACGCCTGCAGACGATTGGGTTTCACATGAAGGGGGTAATTATTGCTCACCGCTACTTCAAAGTAAGCATTTAAAAGCTGCATTTGCTCTCTGTGTCTCTCCCTCGCAATGTGGAACATTGGAACTCCTGCAGGGGGGCTGTCTCACTCACAAGGCCTTTCCAATGCCCATCGTTGCCAGAACCACAGGTTGGCCGACAAAGCCAAGCTGCCAGCCTCAATCCACAATGCTTTACAGTGTGAAGGCAGAGCGGTCGGGAAAAAGCGGAGCAGTGGGGAGAGTCAGGAATTTGGCACAGGGCGATGGTGAGAGAGTGGGATTCATTTGGAACTGAAACAGGGCGATAGGTAGAGAGTGTGAGAGCGGAATTATTTTGGGATTGGTACAGGACTATGGGCGGAGAGTGGGAGGGTGGGATTAGTTTGGGGATTGATACAGGTCTGAGGGGATAGAGAGGGACAGTGGGATTCGTTTGGGGATTGATACAGGGCTATGGGGAGAGAGTGTGAGAGTGGGATTAGTTTGGGGATTGATACAGGGCTATAGGGAGAGAGAGGGACAGTGGGATTAGTTTGGGGATTGATATAGGGTTATGGGGAGAGAGTGTGAGAGTGGGATTAGTTTGGGGATTGATACAGGGCTATGAGGAGAGAGTGGGGCAGTGGGATTAGTTTGGTATTGATACAGGGCTATGCGGAGAGAGCGGGGCAGTGGGATTAGTTTGGTATTGATACAGGGCTATGCGGAGAGAGTGGGGCAGTGGGATTAGTTTGGGGATTGATGCAGGGCTATGGGGAGAGAGTGGGGCAGTGGGATTAGTTTGGGATTGATACAGGGCTATGAGGAGAGAGTGGGGCAGTGGGATTAGTTTGGTATTGATACAGGGCTATGCGGAGAGAGTGGGGCAGTGGGATTAGTTTGGGGATTGATACAGGGCTATGGGGAGAGAGCGGGGCAGTGGGATTAGTTTGGGATTGATACAGGGCTCTGGGGAGAGAGTGGGACAGTGGGATTAGTTTGGGGATTGATACAGGGCTATGGGGAGAGAGTGTGAGATTGGGATTAGTCTGGGGATTGATACAGGGCTATGGGGAGAGAGCTGGGACAGTGGGATTAGTTTGGGGATTGATACAGGATTATGGGGAGAGAGTGTGAGAGTGGGATTAGTTTGGGGATTAATGCAGGGCTATGGGGAGAGAGTGGGACAGTGGGATTAGTTTGGGGATTGATCAGGGCTATGGGGAGAGAGTGGGACAGTGGGATTAGTTTGAAATTGATACAAGACTATGGGGAGAGAGTGAGCAGTGAGATTAGTTTGGGATTGATACAGGGCTATGGGGAGAGAGCGTTGCAGTGGGATTTGTTTGGGGATTGATACAGGGCTATGGGGAGAGAGTGGAACAGTGGGACTCGTTTGGGATTGATACAGGGCTATGGGGCGAGAGTGGGGCAGTGGGATTAGTTTGGGGATTGATACAGGGCTATGGGGAGAGAGCGGTGCAGTGGGATTAGTTTGGGGATTGATACAGGGCTATGGGGAGAGAGCAGGGCAGTGGGATTAGTTTGCTATTGACACAGGGCTATGGGGAGAGAGTGGGGCAGTGGGATTAGTTTGGGATTGATACAGGGCTATGGGGAGAGAGTGGGGCAGTGGGATTAGTTTGGGATTGATACAGGGCTATGGGGAGAGCGGGGCAGTGGGATTAGTTTGGGATTGATACAGGGCTATGGGGAGAGAGCGGGGTAGTGGGATTAGTTTGGGATTGATACATAGCTATGGGGAGAGAGTGGGGCAGTGGGATTAGTTTGGGATTGATACAGGGCTATGGGGAGAGAGCGGGGCAGTGGGATTAGTTTGGGATTGATACAGGGCTATGGGGAGAGAGTGGGGCAGTGGGATTAGTTTGGGATTGATACAGGGCTATGGGAAGAGAGCGGTGCAGTGGGATTAGTTTGGGGATTGATACAGGGCTATGGGGAGAGAGCAGGGCAGTGGGATTAGTTTGCTATTGACACAGGGCTATGGGGAGAGAGTGGGGCAGTGGGATTAGTTTGGGGATTGATACAGGGCTATGGGGAGAGAGTGGGGCAGTGCGATTAGTTTGGGGATTGATACAGGGTTATGGGGAGAGAGTGTGAGAGTGGGATTAGTTTGGGATTGATACAGGGCTATGGGGAGAGAGTGGGGCAGTGCGATTAGTTTGGGGATTGATACAGGGCAATGGGGAGAGAGCAGGGCAGTGGGATTAGTTTGGGATTGATACAGGGCTATGGGGAGAGAGTGGGGCAGTGGGATTAGTTTGGGGATTGATACAGGGCTATGGGGAGAGCGCAGGGCAGTGGGATTAGTTTGGGGATTGATACAGGGCTGTGGGGAGAGAGTGGGGCAGTGCGATTAGTTTGGGGATTGATACAGGGTTATGGGGAGAGAGTGTGAGAGTGTGATTAGTTTGGGATTGATACAGGGCTATGGGGAGAGAGTGGGGCAGTGGGATTAGTTTGGGGATTGATACAGGGCTCTGGGGAGAGAGTGGGACAGTGGGATTAGTTTGGGATTGATACAGGGCTATGGGGAGAGAGTGGGGCAGTGGGATTGGTTTGGGGATTGATACAGGGTTATGGGGAGAGAGTGGGGCAGTGGGATTAGTTTGGGGATTGATACAGGGTTATGGGGAGAGAGTGTGAGAGTGGGATTAGTTTGGGATTGATACAGGGTTATGGGGAGAGAGTGGGGCAGTGGGATTAGTTTGGGGATTGATACAGGGTTATGGGGAGAGAGTGTGAGAGTGGGATTAGTTTGGGATTGATACAGGGTTATGGGGAGAAAGTGTGAGAGTGGGATTAGTTTGGGATTGATACAGGGCTATGGGGAGAGAGTGGGGCAGTGGGATTAGTTTGGGGATTGATACAGGGCTCTGGGGAGAGAGTGGGACAGTGGGATTAGTTTGGGATTGATACAGGGCTCTGGGGAGGGAGTGGGACAGTGGGATTAGTTTGGGATGGACTAAATATAGACTGGTTCTCTGCTGTCCTGCCATCTAAATCAGTCTGCTGCAGAATACTCTTGCACAAACTGCTAACGGTCTCTTTCGAAGCCATTGAAGGGAGAGAGGAATTATGTTTTGAAAACCATCAGCAGAAAAAAAGATATTTGCCACTGAGTGATAAATTGAAATGCGGCAGTAAAAGATGCTTGAAGAATCTCAACGTGAGTGAAGAGATGCTGGCGATTAACGGTTCTCTGATACTAAATTCAGATTGCTCTTTCGATTTGTGCTCGAGTCAAATCTGATTTCAGAAGCAGTTTGGAAGCTCTGATATAGAAACTGCCCTGAAGGTCTATTGATGGTCCAGAGAATAGGGAAGATTGTTTCTTTTGTAGTTCTCCCAGTAAAATATCAATTAAAGGATGTGAGATATCCTGCTGGGATTACATTTGCCTGACCGATCCACTGTGCAGGCATATTGCGGAATCAGTGAACAGTTTCCTGACCTGCTCCACCATGCTCAAAGTGAACTGAGGATCAAAAGCCGGAATAAACTCCCAATTTCAGTCAATTGCAGCACAGACCCATTCACTGCTGGGCGGTACGGTAGCATAGTGGTTAGCACAGTTGCTTCACAGCGCCAGGGTCCCGGGTTCGATTCCCCGCTGGGTCACTGTCTGCGTGGAGCCTGTACGTTCTCCCCGTGTCTGCGTGGGTTCCCTCCAGGTGCTCCGGTTTCCTCCCACAAGTCCCGAAAGACGTGCTGTTGGGTGAATTGAACATTCTGAATTCTCCCTCTGTGTACCCGAACAGGCGCCGGAATTTGGCGACTAGGGGCTTTTCACAGTAACTTCATTGCAGAGTTAATATAAGCCGACTTGAGGGACAGCACGGTGGCACAGTGGTTAGCATTGCTGCCTACGGCGCTGAGGACCCGGGTTCGAATCCCGGCCCTGGGTCACTGCCTGTGAGAAGTTTGCACATTCTCCCCGTGTCTGCGTGGGTTTCACCCCCACAACCCAAAGATGTGCAGGGTAGGTGGATTGGCCACGTTAAATTGCCCCTTAATTGGAAAAAATGAATTGGATGTTCTAAATTTGGGGGAAAAAAATGTAAGCCGACTTGTGACACTAATAGAGATTATTATTAGTCTTTGTTTCTCCCTCTGCTTCGTTTTAGAACATAGAACATAGAACAGTACAGCACAGAACAGGCCCTTCAGCCCTCGATGTTGTGCCGAGCAATGATCACCCTACTTAAACCCATGTAACCCGTATACCCGTAACCCAACAATCCCCCCATTAACCTTACACTACGGGCAATTTAGCATGGCCAATCCACCTAACCCGCACATCTTTGGACTGTGATTAAATCTTTGGATAAAATCTTTGGTTTTATCCAATAATTCTCTGCAGTTTTACATCCACATCACATATCATTTCCTGGCTGACAGATTAGAAGCACAGAAACAAATTAAATAGGAGCAGAAGGAGGCCATTCGCCCCTTCGAGCCTGCTCCGCCATTCATTGTGATAATGGTTGATCATCGAATTCAGTAGCCTAATCCCACTTTCCCCCCATATCCTTTGATCGCCTTCGCCCCAAGTGCTATATCTAACTGCTTTTTGAAACCATACAATGTTTTATTTTGTTTTTTTAAATAAATTTAGAGTACCCAATTATTTTTATTTTCTAATTAAGGGGCAATTTAGCGTGGCCAAGCCACCTACCCTGCACATCTTTGGGTTGTGGGGGTGAGATCTACACGGGGAGAATGTGCAAATGTCACACGGACAGTGGCCCAGGGCCGCGATTCGAACTTATTAGCACAATGGTTAGCACTGTTGCCTCACAGCGCCGAGGTCCTGGGTTCAATCCCGGCTCTGGGTCACTGTCCGTGTGGAGTTTGCACATTCTCCCCGTGTCTGCGTGGGTCTCACCCCCTCAACCCAAAGATGTGCAGGGTAGGTGGATTGGCCATGCTAAATTGCCCCTTAATTGGAAAAAATGAATTGGGTACTCTAAATTTTTAAAAAAAGGATTCGAACCCGGGCCCTCAGCGCCGCAGTCCCAGTGCTAACCACTGCGCCACACGCCGCTCAAAAACCATACCATGTTTTTAGAACCATCTCCTGTGGTAATGAATTCCACAGGCAGACCACTCTCTGGGTGAAGAAATGTCTCCTTATCTCTGTCCGAAATGGTTTACCCTGAATCCTCAGGCTGTGACCCCTGGTCCTGGACACACCCATCATTGGTACCATCTTCCCTGCACCTACCCTGTCCAGTCCTGTTAGAATGTGATAGACTTCTACGAGATTTCCCCTCATTGGACGCGAATGTGCAGGTCACTGGGGTATGGGCGGCACAATAGCACAGTGGCTAGCACTGTTGCCTCACAGCTCCAGGGTCCCAAGTTCGATTCGCGGCTTGGGTCACTGTCTGTGCGGAGTCTGCACGTTCTCCCCCGTGTCTGCGTGGGTTTCCTCCGGGTGCTCCGGTTTCCTCCCACAAATCCCGAAAGACGTGCTTTTTAATTGAATTGGACTTTCCGAATTCTCCCCCAGTGTACCTGAACAGACGCCGGAGTGTGGCGACTAGGGGATTGCCGCTCACTACAATCAACGCCGTTGTGAAAGCCTCTCTTACTGACCTCAGACGCACCCTCTTGGGTCACACATGAAGCATGGCTATCGGACAGAGTCCGACTGAAGGTTAACGCTTGTGGGACGATGGGAGGAGGCAGCACCCTTTGGGGAAGAGGGAAGTTACCTTGGCGGGGAGCCTAGACTGGGACCGTGTAGAGAATCACTCCAAGTAACTGTATTGCTAGACTGGCTACTCACCAGTTAACCGTTTGGAAGGTTAAAGAATGATCCGACTGAGTTGTTCAAGTAGGGTAGATAATGAGGAACTATTTCCTCTGGTAGAAGTCGAGAGCAAAGGGGCAGAGTCTTAAAATGAGAGCTCGGCTTTTCTTGTGTGACACAAGTCCAGTGGAAGACTCCCACATCCAAAAATCTGCGGGTTTCATAGAATTTACAGTGCAGAAGGGGGCCACTCGGCCCATCAAGTCTGCACCTGCCCTTCCAAAGAGCACCCTACCCAAGCCCACGTGTTGAGCCTATCCCCGTAGGTGGACACTAAGGGCAGTGTAGCATGGCCAATCCACCTAACCCGCACATCTTTGGACTCTGTGGGGAAACCGGAGCGCCCGGAGGAAACCCACGCAGACACGGGGAGGACGTGCAGACTCCACACAGACAGTGATCCAAGCCGGGAATTGAACCTGGGACCCTGGCGCCGTGAAGCAACAGTGCTGACCACTGTCCTGCCGTGGTTATCGGAGGTCAATCTCAAACTTTCCAAACGGAGGTTGATAAATTTTTGTTTGGCAAGGGTATCAAATGTTAGGGAACCAACACGGGTAAGAGTTAAGATACAGGTTAGCCTTGATCCAATCGAAAAGCGTAACACTTTCTTCGTGTTTTGGGTTCATTGCAGCCATTCTGAAATGGATTTAGAAACCTCCCTGGCCGTTTGAACGGCCATTAGTTTCTCAGGTGTTGTGGCCAGTGTGGGAGTATGACTAGGGGTATCATGGTACCTGAGAGTGTGAGCTGCCATTGGTGCAGACGGCTCGCTGCCCATTGGCCCAAGTATCGTGTTCTCTGTATTCTCATTGGTCGAGAGGAAGGTAGCTCCGCCTACGAGGCGGGGTATAAGAACCCGTGTTCCCCTGCAGCCAGGCCATTTCTGTACGTCTGCTGCCGGGCTCACTTTTTGCTGATTAAAGCCTTTCGATTCGGACTTCACCTACGTTTTGTGTCCATTGATTGTGCATCTGCGAGGCAGGTACATGTGCAAAGCTTATCTCTCCCCGGGTGCCCAGTAAAAGACACGTTGTGGTAAACCACTGAACATACATTACATGTATTACCCAGCAGGCTCTGTATAAAAGTGTATGCTCTCCTGCACTGCCCCCATTATTGGGTCCAGCTGCTGGAGGCTTTACATCTAGCCACAATAGTTCACCATTCGTCTCGTGGTCATTGATGGTACATCACACGTGCTGTGCAAAGGATGGAATAAAATGTTTGCCTGACGCCTGCTCACGAGCTACAAAGGCGAGGAGGGAGGGCAGGAATTCTATCCTCACTATGCAACCAGACACTTTGCAAGCCGACACTCCAGGATTCACCCCCCCCACCCCCCTCACTGAGTCAATGTGCAGCATCTGGAAGTGTGAGGCCTCTTTTGTTTCTGGGTAGGGGCAGTCTGTCCTGGGTCGGCCCTGACCCTTGTTAGCTGATTCGCTAGCGCAAAGCGCTGAACCAAATCACACCGGATCACACTGGTTTGCCGTGGTTGATCACTGCTCCCCTTGAGGTTCCAATGTATTGTGCGAAGGCTCGATGCGCTGGATTAAACAATGTCTTAACGCTCTGTGTTTTTGTTTGCGACTTGTACGTTGAAAATATTCACTGTGGTTTGCAGTGCTTGTGAGTGCAGTGCCGGGGGCGGCACGGGGGGTGGTGGAAGGGGGCGCCGTGGTTAGCACTGCTGCCTCATGGCACTGAGGACCCGGGATTAACCCAGCCCCAGGTCACTGTGCTGAGGACCCAGGTTCGATCCCGGCCCCGGGCCACGGTCCGCGTGAAGTTTGCACATTCTCCCCGTGTGGGTCTCACCCCCCACAACCCAAAAAAGATGTGTCGGGTAGGTGGATTGGCCACGCTAAATTGCCCCTTAATTGGTGCGGCGCGGTGGCACAGTGGTTAGCACTGTTGCTTCACAGCTCCAGGGTCCTAGGTTCGATTCCCGGCTTGGGTCACTGTCTGTGCGGAGTCTGCCCGTTCTCCCCGTGTCTGCGTGGGTTTCCTCCGGGTGCTCCGGTTTCCTCCCACAAGTCCCGAAAGACGTGCTTGTTGGGTGAATTGGACATTCTGAATTCTCCCTCTGTGTACCCGAACAGGCGCCGGAATGTGGCGACTAGGGGCTTTTCACAGTAACTTCATTGCAGCGTTAATGTAAGCCTGCTTGTGACACTAATAAAGGTTGGTGTTATGAATTGGAAAAATCAGAAAGATCTTGTTGATCATGATGGGACAGAGAGCGGGCCGCAAGAGAGAGAGATAAAACTCAGCTGAGAATGAATCTCCAGTGATATGTGGAAAGATATCCACAGGGTGGAGGTTGCTGTCCCACATCGGTCATCGAACAATCGCACATCACCTTCCCCTCCCCGTCACAACAACCCCCAAACTACCCCAGTCTGCCGCAGTCTCCCAGGGCAGCAGATGGTGCTGTGCTGAGCAGTTGCGAGACTGGCTTCCTGTTTAAGAATCAGCGCTGTTGATGTAGTGTCCAGTTTGGGTCGCGCTGAAGTGCTGTAATAGTTTGCAGACTCCGCACTCAGCCCGGGAGACAAAGAAAGAAAAAAATCGAGCAGCAGCGATGGGACAAGCGGAAGGAATCGTCAGCTCTTAAGATTCAAGCATCCACCATGGACAAGCAAAAAGGTAAACAAAACACCGATTCCTCTGCTGCTGTCTCGAGCGGCACAGAATGTTTAAATTCAATCCAGCTAAATGCATGCATTGCCAAAACTCTCTCTCCCCCCCCCCCCCCCCCCCCCCCCCCACTACAAAAGCATTGATTAAACTTAGAGGCTGCGACAGAGCAGAACCACCTCCAGCAAATCAGCCACCTTTTGGAAGTGTTGTCCAAACACACAAATGTGTCGACACTCTCGAGTGCTGTGGCAAATAGCGCTCTGGGGCTGACAGGGGGCATGCTTTGTGAAGAATGTCATTGTCAGACCAGCTCACAGGACAAATATTATTTTCGGTTGGAAAGAAAACTTAGAAGCCGATGTGTGTCTGTAGTGTAACGCGTTCAGGATTGTACGGTGTGCTTGCAATGTGATGTGTTAAGGGATGTCCAATGTGTTTGCAGTGTCATGTGTTTCAGGGGTGTTTTTTTTATGTGTTACGTGTTGTCAGTGCACAGGAGGGGCAGCACGGTAGCACAGCAGGTAGCACTGTTGCTTCACAGCACCAGGGTCCCGGGTTCGATTCCCGGTTCGGGTCACTGTCTGTGTGGAGTCTGCACGTTCTCCCCGTGTCTGTGTGGGTTTCCTCCGGGTGCTCCGGCTTCCTCCCACAAGTCCTCGAAAGACATGCTGTCAGGTGAATTGGACATTCTGAATTCTCCCTCCGTGTACCCGAACAGGCGTCGGAGTGTGGCGACGAGGGGACTAGCACACAATAGGCCTTTCTGAATGCTTGTTGTACCTGCATGTTACCTTTCTGTGGATTTATGTACAAGAGCACCCAATCCCTCGGACATGATGGGTTGTACCAACATATCCAGTCCCTTACCTTTAAAAAAGATTCTGCTTTCCTTCCGTTCAAAGTGAATAATCTCGCATTTCCTCCACCTGTATCTGCCACCTTCTCTCTCTCAAACATTTAACCTGCTCATATCCCTTGGCAGTCTCCTCACAGCTTATTTTCCTCACCTAACTTTGTAACATCAGCAAACTTGGACACTTAACACGTGGTCCACTCATCTAAGTCTTCGATGTAGTTGAGACACCAATATTGATACCTGTGGTACCTTAATAATTACAACCTTCCCACTCAATAATGAACATTTATTCTTATTCTATGTCTCCTTTCCTAATTGTGTTCATATTTTACCCCCATTAACCTGGTCTCATCCCAGGGACGATCAGTCAATATCCCATTATTAAGACCATAAGACGGAGGTCTTATGAACCAGAATCCTTTGTAACAACATCTGGTGTGGCACTTTCTTGAATGGCTTCTGAAAATCTAAATATACTACATCCGCCAGTTCCCCTACATCTTCCCTCAAAGTTATATCCTCAAAACACTCAAATAGATTTGACAAGTACAATTTTCCTTCCATAAAACTCTGCCTAATTATATTAGGATTTTCTAAGTGGCCTTATATTATACAATTCTACTTTCTAACGTTTAATCAAGTCGCCTTTTCTGAATCCCTGATTTTTGAAACCCTTCCAATCCTCAAGAGTACTACTCTTTTTGTAAACATTGCCAACCTCTTCTTTAATCCAATACTCTCCTCAAATGCTCCAGTTAGCCATAGTTGTACCACATTTTCTGTGGTGTTTCTGTTCAAAAGAATGTATATTCATTATTACAAATAGCTTCTTTAAATGTTCACCTTTGCTCATTCACAGCCATGTATTTCAATCTAAATTCCCGATCTACCTTAGCAAAATGGCTCCTTGTAACAATGGAAACTTTGTTTCCGACTTCAACCCATCACTCCTAAACTGATCATGAAATTCCATCATGTTATGATCACTCTTCCCCAGCGGATATTTTACAATAAGATTATGAATAAACCCCACGTCACTACAGATCTAAAACAGCCTGTTCTCTAGTTGGTTCCTTGAAATATTATTCCCGTAAACTGTCAGCACACTGATTCACAGGCATTCCTTCAGTTCAGTATGAGGTGGACTGGTGAGGGTTGGGAGAAAGTATGAAAAAAGGCAATTTAAAATAAAGGATACCACTCCAAAGGAGGTGCAGGCGAAGGAACCTTGGGTTGGATGAGTACAGATTGTTCAAGGTGGCAGGGCAGGTTGAGTAAACGGTTAATAAAGCATTTAAGATCCGGGGCTGTAGGGCAGCACGGTGATGCAGTGGTTAGCACTGCTGCCTCAAGGCGCCGAGGTCCCAGGCTTGATCCCGGCTTTGGGTCACTGCCCGTGTGGAGTTTGCACATTCTCCCCGTGTCTGCATGGGTCTCACCCCCCACACTCCAAAATATGTGCAGGGTAGATGGATTGGCCACGCTAAATTGCCCCTTAATTGGGGCTGGTTTAGCTCACCAGGCTAAATCGCTGGCTTTTAAAGCAGACCAAGCAGGCCAGCAGCACGGTTCGATTCCCGTACCAGCCTCCCCGGACAGGCGCCGGAATATGGCGACTAGGGGCTTTTCACAGTAACTTCATTGAAGCCTACTCGTGACAATAAGCGATTTCAATTTTCATTTTCATTGGAAAAAATGAATTGGGTGCACTAAATTATAGAGAGAGAAAAAAGATCCGGAGATGTACAATTGAAAGATAAAGTGCAAACACAAGGAAGTTATGGTGAACCTTTATATGAAACGATATCAGCCCCAACTAGTGTATTGTGTTCAATTCTGGGCACCACACTTTATGTGACGTCATTAGAGAGGATGCAGGAAATATTTCTGAGAATTGTTCCAGGGATGGGGGAACTTCAGTGACGGGGATAGATCGGAGAAGCTGGCACTGTTCTCTTTGGAGAAGGGAAGGTTGAGAGGAGATTTGATGGGGTTTGTTCAAAGTCATGAGGGGGCCCGGGCGGCGGAGATCGGGACAAACTTGGCGGAGGGTCGGGATCAAGTGATTGGCTAAAGAAGCAGAGCAACGTGAGGAAGACCATTTCACACAGCGAGTGGTTAGGATCTGGAACGCACTGCCTGAGAGTGAGTTGGAGGAAGGTTCAGTCGAGGCCTTCAAAGGTGAGGTTGGATCTCGATCTGAAGAGAAAAGGGGTGGGATTCTCCGGTCGCCGATGGCGACATCGCGCTTGGCGATCGGCCGGAGAATCAACGTTGCCGCCGAAATCGGGGGGGGGCGGCGCTGCTTTCGTGATGCTCCGCCCACTCTGGAGTACGCCGTATCGACGGCGTCAGGACGTTACCTGAGGCCCTGCCCCCGATGGTCCGTCCCCGACCAGCAGGGTTCCCGACGGCGTGGGGTCTCTCACGCTATTATTTGTCGGGAACTCGGCGTGGTGGCTGCGTACTCAGTCCAGCGGTGCCACAGTCGGGGAGCCGATTCGCGGGCAAGGGGGATTTTGGCAGGGGGCACTGTTGGGGGGGGGGAGGTGGTTCGGGGGTCACGGGCCTGGCCAAAGGGGGGGGGGTGGGGGGAACACTATTTGGCAGGCAGGCCACTGCAGGCCCCCGGCGTGCGCACGCGCGGCCACGGACCCGGCAGTTCTCCGAGACGTATCGGCAGCTAGAGCCAGGTGCTCTACGCTGCCTCCCTGCGGGCCCTCAGCAAAACGGGGAATGGGTAGCCGTTTCACGCCGATGTTTCGGTCGTAGAATGCCACCGTTCCAATGCTGGCAGCAAGACATAGGCTGAAAATCAGAGATCCAGCCAAAGGAACCAGAGCTCTGGGGAAAAGTGTGGGACAACGTGAGAAGCTCTGGGAGACAGCAGAGGGCGGACACAAGGAGATGAATGGCCTCCTTCTGTACTCTCATCATTTCAGGATTCTCAGTTCAAATGATTAACTTTAACGTTGAGTAAAGGCTGCAATGTCCCTCATTGAAAGTTCCTCGAGCTGACATCGGAGCACTACATCAGGCTGAGGATAGTTATCAGCGTGAAAGCACTGGATTCTCGTCGATATGATCTATTCAGATGATGTCTCACCAGACCTATGTCTCTATGATGGTGTGAGCCCAGAAACTCTGCTCTGTACGATTGATAGGCTGCCTTTCGATTGATTCAGGGCCCTCAGAGTTCAAGTGGATGTTTCACAGGCAGTTCGACCTCTCTATCTAAACAGCGTCCTGCCTGGAGAAATGGGGAGGGACAGACAGAGGCATGGAGCCGCAGGGGGAAGGGTCACAAACATCGGAATGCGTTTCATTCACTTGACTTCCTGTTTCCCTGTCCGGTTGGAACGGACGACATGTCACTTTGGTTGCAATCCAAATGATTGAAATGAGGAGAGGATCAGATCAAAGGCCGTGTGAGGTAAACAGCAAGTGAGACGTTCAGGGTGACGTTATCAGGCCCTGTGCGTGTCCTGAGCCCAAATGATAGGTGGATTGGCCACGCTAAACTGCCCCTTAATTCGAATTTTTTTTTCATAAAATGTACAGTGCAGAAGGAGGCCATTCGGCCCATCAGGTCTGCACCGGCCCTTGGAAAGAGCACCCCACCTGAGCCCCACCCTATCCCCATAACCCAGTAACCCCACCCAACTTTTTGGTCACGAAGGGGCAATTGATCATGGCCAATCCACCTAACCCGCACATCTTTGGACTGTGGGAGGAAACCGGAGCACCCGGAGGAAACCCATGCAGACACGGGGGAGAACGTGCAGACTCCGCACAGACAGTGAGCCAGCAGGGAATCGAACCTGACGCGGTGAAGCAACTGTGCTAACCACTGAACTACCCTGCCGCCCGTGATACCCCACTTGGCCAAAACGCCCAGCACTTGCTAGCGCCGTATCAATCCATACCCATCCTATCCATGTATTTGTCGTGATGCCTTTCGAACGCAGCTAGTGTATCCGAACTGTTCACAGTTCAAATGAAAGGTCATTGACCTGAAACGTTAACTCTGTTTCCCTCTGTAGATGCAGCCTGAGCTGCTGAGTACTTCCAGCACTTTCTAGCCTCATGACAGAGATGGACGCAGGTTCAGATCCCCCCTCCCCCCCCCACCCCCCCCGCCGACGTGGGTGACTCAGGCTTGAGTTTCTGGGTTGCCTTGTCCGCTTCGACCCATCACCCCGAGAGAGTGGGGAAAGTGGGGGTAGTCAGCTCACCTCATCGCGAGTTAAAGAGCCTTCTCCCCAAACCTGACTGGCAGCCGTGCCGTGAGTCACATAGCCTTGCTCAGAATCCAAGGAGAACGTAGGCATTGAGCTTCCGCTGGGAGGCAAAGGTAGCGGGACATGGAGGCGATGGGAAAAGTAGGATCTGCAATAAGTCATCTCTCTCGATTCCCCGCTGGGTCACTGTCTGTGCGGAGTCTGCACGTTCTCCCCGTGTCTGCGTGGGTTTCCTCCGGGGGCTCCGGTTTCCTCCCACAGTCCAAAGACGTGCGGGTTAGGTGGATTGCCGTGATAAATTGCCCCTTAGTGTCCAAAAAAGTTAGGAGGGGTTATTGGGTTACGAGGATAGGGTGGAAGTGAGGGTTTAAGTGGGCCGGTGCAGACTCGATGGGCCGAATGGCCTCCTTCTGCACAGTATGTTCTATGTTCTCTCTCCCTCTCTCTGACGCCCCACCCCCAACACGCCGCCCAGCTGAGTGTCACGTCTGAAAAGATCTGAATCTAGGAATGTACATCATAATTGTACAGCAATCGGAAATGTTCTGCACTCTCCCATTCCCCGGAGCACAGACTCGTCTGTTGTTTATTGATGGGGTAGGCAGGGCAATCTGATCTGATCCCAATCTCTGGAATCGTGAGTTATGGCCCAGAGCTGGACGCTGAGAATAACGTAATCCTTTTAACACTGCGGTGACCCAGAACAATTCCCTGGCCCGTTTTGAGCCCCCTTCACCCTCCGGTCTCTTCTCTTGAAAGGCAAAGGCATTGCTGGGTTACGGGGAGGTTTCTCCGCCTGTCCCATTGCCTTGGCCTGACCTGTTGAAATTAGGGATGTGATCTTCCCGAAAGGGAACACAGGTCCCGAGCGAGCACGTTTAGCTGCATGTTTTCCAGCACTCCCGGTGTGAGAGGCACATGGGCCGGGATTCTCTGACCCCGCGCCAGGTTGGAGAATCCCCGGGAGGAGGGGGGGGGGGGGGGGGAGAGAATCGCGTCACGCTGCCCCGACGCCAGCTCGCCGATTCTCCGACGCCGATTTTTGGGCACCCGCTGGATCGCCGTCGCGATGGTCAGGGGCCGTTGACAGCGGGCCCCCCCCCCCGGCGATTCTCAGAGCCCCGACGGGCCGATTGGCCGCTGAGCTCGGCCGAGTCCCGCCGGCGTGGGTTACTCAGGTCCCACTGAGGTCCCCCGGCGGGGGGGTTAACCCCCTCGGAAGGACAATTGAGGACCGTTGACGCCAGAGTGGTTCACGCCGCTTTTCACGCTGGCATCAGAACTTGGACAATCCAGGCCCAGCCTGTTCAACCCGACTCACTTTGGATAAGGGGCCTCAATGGGGAGCCTGCAGCCCAGGCCGCACACAGCCCCGTTTTGTACAATGAGGAGCTGCCGCTCGCCGGAACTCCCCATTGTAGCAAGAGGACGGGACGCCATTTTTAAATAGCCACCCCGATCTCCGAGGCCCACAAAAAAAAAAATCCACCACCTCCCCCCAGCCTGAACGCAAAACGGTAGGGTCCCTGGGACCCCCCCCCCCCCAACACCCACGGCCCCGGACCAATCGCGAGCGTGCTAAAGAAATGCCAGCTTGGCACCTTGGTAAGGGCCAACCAGGCAGCCACCTTGCCTGCTGGCAATGCCGCATGGTTGGCACACCTTGAGCACACCCTACGAAGCCATTGACCTGCCGATATCACCGCCTGTACCTTCGAGCCCCATATCGTGGCGGGCATCACCTGGCACCCCCCCCCCCCCCCAGCTACTGGCAGGGTCTCCTGTGACTTCCCTCACCTGCCTGCTCACAACACGCCCTCAACCTGAATCATAGCTCGGCCTCTTGCTGTGCTTTAACCATTCGGTCCATTGTGTCCCTGATAGCTCTCCGCAAGAGCAATTTGCCTCCTCCACCCTTTCCCCATAGCCCTGAAACTTTGTTTCCTTCTATATGCTGACTTTTCCATTTTCAAAGCCATGATTAAGTCTCCCCCCCACAACCCCACCATTCCAGACAGTTATTGTTTGTCTTCAGACCGTCTTTGGTTCGTTTGCCAATCATGTAATCTGGCCTTCTGGTCCCCGACTCTCTTCGCCCGTGGGAACAGTCTCTCCCGATCTCCTCTGTCTCAGACCTCTGCCTGATTCTGAACACCTCCATCAAATGGACTAACATCCGTCTCGAAGGAGATTGCCTGGGAATCACTCCAATCTAACCACGTCACTCAAGCCCCTCATGCCTGGGAGTATTCTCATCGCTTCTTTTCTGAACCCTCTCCAAGGCCTTTACCTTCCTCCTGAACTGCGGTGTCCGGGATTGGACGCAGCATTCCAGTTGCTGCCTAGGGAGCGTTTTGGAAAGGTTCTTCGTGACCACCTTGCTTTTGAACTGCCTCAGCAACACACACTCCAGGGAGAGTCAGTGTGTGTGGGACCCGTACCCCAGTGAGAGTCAGTGTGTGTGGGACCCCTACCCCAGTGAGAGTCAGTGTGTGTGGGACCCGTACCCCAGTGAGAGTCAGTGTGTGTGGGACCCGTACCCCAGTGAGAGTCAGTGTGTGTGGGACCCGTACCCCAGTGAGAGTCAGTGTGTGTGGGACCCGTACCCCAGTGAGAGTCAGTGTGTGTGGGACCCCTACCCCAGTGAGAGTCAGTGTGTGTGGGTCCCCTACCCCAGTGAGAGTCAGTGTGTGTGGGACCCCTACCCCAGTGAGAGTCAGTGTGTGTGGGACCCGTACCCCAGTGAGAGTCAGTGTGTGTGGGACCCGTACCCCAGTGAGAGTCAGTGTGTGTGGGACCCATACCCCAGTGAGAGTCAGTGTGTGTGGGACCCCAGTGTGAGTCAGTGTGTGTGGGACCCGTACCCCAGTGAGAGTCAGTGTGTGTGGGTCCCCTACCCCAGTGAGAGTCAGTGTGTGTGGGACCCGTACCCCAGTGAGTCAGTGTGTGTGGGTTCCGTACCCCAGTGAGAGTCAGTGTGTGTGGGACCCCTACCCCAGTGAGAGTCAGTGTGTGTGGGACCCCAGTGAGAGTCAGTGTGTGTGGGTTCCGTACCCCAGTGAGAGTCAGTGAGTGTGGGTCCCGTACCCCAGTGAGAGTCAGTGAGTGTGGGTCCCCTACCCCAGTGAGAGTCAGTGTGTGTGGGTTCCGTACCCCAGTGAGAGTCAGTGTGTGTGGGACCCCAGTGAGAGTCAGTGTGTGTGGGACCCGTATCCCAGTGAGAGTCAGTGAGTGTGGGTTCAGTACCCCAGTGAGAGTCAGTGTGTGTGGGACCCGCACACCAGTGAGAGTCAGTGTGTGTGGGTCCCGTACCCCAGTGAGAGTCAGTGTGTGTGGGTCCCCTACCCCAGTGAGAGTCAGTGTGTGAGGGTCCCCTACCCCAGTGAGAGTCAGTGTGTGAGGGTCCCCTACCCCAGTGAGAGTCAGTGTGTGTGGGTTCAGTACCCCAGTGAGAGTCAGTGTGTGTGGGACCCGTACCCCAGTGAGAGTCAGTGTGTGTGGGACCCGTACCCCAGTGAGAGTCAGTGTGTGTGGGACCCGTACCCCAGTGAGAGTCAGTGTGTGTGGGACCAGAGTGAGAGTCAGTGTGTGTGGGTCCCCAGTGAGAGTCAGTGAGTGTGGGACCCGTACCCCAGTGAGAGTCAGTGTGTGTGGGTCCCGTACCCCAGTGAGAGTCAGTGTGTGTGGGACCCGTACCCCAGTGAGAGTCAGTGTATGTGGGTCCCCTACCCCAGTGAGAGTCAGTGTGTGTGGGTCCCCTACCCCAGTGAGAGTCAGTGTGTGTGGGACCCCTACCCCAGTGAGAGTCAGTGTGTGTGGGACCCGTACCCCAGTGTGAGTCAGTGTGTGTGGGACCCGTACCCCAGTGAGAGTCAGTGTGTGTGGGTTCCGTACCCCAGTGAGAGTCAGTGTGTGTGGGTTCCGTACCCCAGTGAGAGTCAGTGTGTGTGGGTCCCGTACCCTAGTGAGAGTCAGTGTGTGTGGGTCCTGTACCGCAGTGAGAGTCAGTGTGTGTGGGTCCCCTACCCCAGTGAGAGTCAGTGTGTGTGGGACCCGTACCCCAGTGAGAGTCAGTGTGTGTGGGACCCGTACCCCAGTGAGAGTCAGTGTGTGTGGGTTCCGTACCCCAGTGAGAGTCAGTGTGTGTGGGACCCGTATCCCAGTGAGAGTCAGTGAGTGTGGGTTCAGTACCCCAGTGAGAGTCAGTGTGTGTGGGACCCGTACACCAGTGAGAGTCAGTGAGTGTGGGTTCAGTACCCCAGTGAGAGTCAGTGTGTGTGGGACCCGTACCCCAGTGAGAGTCAGTGTGTGTGGGACCCGTACCCCAGTGAGAGTCAGTGTGTGTGGGACCCGTACCCCAGTGAGAGTCAGTGTGTGTGGGACCCCTACCCCAGTGAGAGTCAGTGAGTGTGGGTTCAGTACCCCAGTGAGAGTCAGTGTGTGTGGGACCCGTACCCCAGTGAGAGTCAGTGTGTGTGGGTCCCCTACCCCAGTGAGAGTCAGTGTGTGTGGGTCCCCTACCCCAGTGAGAGTCAGTGTGTGTGGGTCCCCTACCCCAGTGAGAGTCAGTGAGTGTGGGTTCAGTACCCCAGTGAGAGTCAGTGTGTGTGGGTCCCCTACCCCAGTGAGAGTCAGTGTGTGTGGGTCGCGTACCCCAGTGAGAGTCAGTGTGTGTGGGACCCGTACCCCAGTGAGAGTCAGTGTGTGTGGGACCCGTACCCCAGTGAGAGTCAGTGTGTGTGGGACCCCTACCCCAGTGAGAGTCAGTGAGTGTGGGTTCAGTACCCCAGTGAGAGTCAGTGTGTGTGGGACCCGTACCCCAGTGAGAGTCAGTGTGTGTGGGTCCCCTACCCCAGTGAGAGTCAGTGTGTGTGGGTCCCCTACCCCAGTGAGAGTCAGTGTGTGTGGGTCCCCTACCCCAGTGAGAGTCAGTGAGTGTGGGTTCAGTACCCCAGTGAGAGTCAGTGTGTGTGGGTCCCCTACCCCAGTGAGAGTCAGTGAGTGTGGGACCCGTACCCCAGTGAGAGTCAGTGTGTGTGGGTCCCGTACCCCAGTGAGAGTCAGTGTGTGTGGGACCCGTACCCCAGTGAGAGTCAGTGTGTGTGGGTCGCGTACCCCAGTGAGAGTCAGTGTGTGTGGGACCCGTACCCCAGTGAGAGTCAGTGTGTGTGGGACCCGTACCCCAGTGAGAGTCAGTGTGTGTGGGACCCCTACCCCAGTGAGAGTCAGTGTGTGTGGGACCCCAGTGAGAGTCAGTGTGTGTGGGTCCCCAGTGAGAGTCAGTGAGTGTGGGACCCGTACCCCAGTGAGAGTCAGTGTGTGTGGGTCCCGTACCCCAGTGAGAGTCAGTGTGTGTGGGACCCGTACCCCAGTGAGAGTCAGTGTGTGTGGGACCCGTACCCCAGTGAGAGTCAGTGTGTGTAGGTCCCGTACCCCAGTGAGAGTCAGTGTGTGTAGGTCCCGTACCCCAGTGAGAGTCAGTGTGTGTGGGACCCGTACCCCAGTGAGAGTCAGTGAGGTGGGTCCCCTACCCCAGTGAGAGTCAGTGTGTGTGGGATCCGTACCCCAGTGAGAGTCAGTGAGTGTGGGTCCCGTACCCCAGTGAGAGTCAGTGTGTGTGGAACCCGTACCCCAGTGAGAGTCAGTGTGTGTGGGTCCCGTACCCCAGTGAGAGTCAGTGAGTGTGGGTCCTGTACCCCAGTGAGAGTCAGTGAGTGTGGGTCCTGTACCCCAGTGAGAGTCAGTGTGTGTGGGACTCGTACCCCAGTGAGAGTCAGTGTGTGTGGGACCCATACCCTAGTGAGAGTCAGTGTGTGTGGGACCCCTACCCCAGTGAGAGTCAGTGTGTGTGGGACCCGTACCCCAGTGAGAGTCAATGTGTGTGGGACCTGTACCCCAGTGAGAGTCAGTGTATGTGGGACCCGTACCCCAGTGAGAGTCAGTATGTGTGGGGCCTGTCATCCAGTGAGAGTCAGTGTGTGTGGGTCCTGTACCCCAGTGAGAGTCAGTGTGTGTGGAACCCGTACCCCAGTGAGAGTCAGTGTGTGTGGGACCCCTACCCCAGTGAGAGTCAGTGTGTGTGGGACCCGTACCCCAGTGAGAGTCAGTGAGTGTGGGTCCCGTACCCCAGTGAGAGTCAGTGTGTGTGGGTCCCGTACCCCAGTGAGAGTCAGTGAGTGTGGGTCCCGTACCCCAGTGAGAGTCAGTGTGTGGGACCTTTACCCCAGTGAGAGTCAGTGTGTGTGGGTCCTGTATCCCAATGAGAGTCAGTGTGTGTGGGACCTGTACCCCAGTGAGAGTCAGTGTGTGTGGGAGTCAGTGTGTGTGGGTCCCGTACCCCAGTGAGAGTCAGTGTGTGTGGGACCCCAGTGAGAGTCAGTGTGTGTGGGTTCAGTACCCCAGTGAGAGTCAGTGTGCGTGGGACCCGTACCCCAGTGAGAGTCAGTATGTGTGGGTCCTGTACCCCAGTGAGAGTCAGTGTGTGTGGGACCCGTACCCCAGTGAGAGTCAGTGTGTGTGGGACCCGTACCCCAGTGAGAGTCAGTGTGTGTGGGTCCCCTACCCCAGTAAGAGTCAGTGTGTGTGGGATCCGTACCCCAGTGAGAGTCAGTGTGTGTGGGTCCTGTACCCCAGTGAGAGTCAGTGTGTGTGGGACCCGTACCCCAGTGAGAGTCAGTATGTGTGGGACCCGTACCCCAGTGAGAGTCAGTGTGTGTGGGTCCCGTACCCCAGTGAGAGTCAGTGTGTGTGGGTCCCGTACCCCAGTGAGAGTCAGTGTGTGTGGGTTCCGTACCCCAGTGAGAGTCAGTGTGTGTGGGTCCCCTACCCCAGTGAGAGTAAGTGAGTGTGGGTCCCGTACCCCAGTGAGAGTCAGTGTGTGTGGGACCTATACCCCAGTGAGAGTCAGTGAGTGTGGGTCCCGTACCCCAGTGAGAGTCAGTATGTGTGGGACCCGTACCCCAGTGAGAGTCAGTGTGTGTGGGTCCCGTACCCCAGTGAGAGTCAGTGTGTGTGGGACCCATACCCCAGTGAGAGTCAGTGTGTGTGGGACCCGTACCCCAGTGAGAGTCAGTGTGCGTGGGTCCCGTACCCCAGTGTGAGTCAGTGTGTGGGACCCGTACCCCAGTGAGAGTCAGTGTGTGTGGGTCCCCAACCCCAGTGAGAGTCAGTGTGTGTGGGTCCCGTACCCCAGTGAGAGTCAGTGTGTCTGGGACCCGTACCCCAGTGAGAGCCAGTGTGTGTGGGTCCCGTACCCCAGTGAGAGTCAGTGTGCCTGGGACTCGTACCCCAGTGAGAGTTAGTGAGTGTGGGTCCCGTACCCCAGTGAGAGTCAGTGTGTGGGACCTTTACCCCAGTGAGAGTCAGTGTGTGTGGGTCCTGTATCCCAATGAGAGTCAGTATGTGTGGGTCCCCTACCCCAGTGAGAATCAGTGTGTGTGGGTCCTGTACCCCAGTGAGAGTCAGTATGTGTGGGACCTGTACCCCAGTGAGAGTCAGTGTGTGTGGGCCCTGTACCCCAATGAGAGTCAGTGTGTGTGGGACCCGTACCCCAGTGAGAGTCAGTGTGTGTGGGCCCTGTACCCCAATCAGAGTCAGTGTGTGTGGGACCCGTACCCAAGTGAGAGTCAGTGTGTGTGGGATCCGTACCCCAGTGAGAGTCAGTATGTGTGGGCCCTGTACCCCAATGAGAGTCAGTGTGTGTGGGTCCTGTACCCCAATGAGAGTCAGTGTGTGTGGGTCCTGTACCCCAATGAGAGTCAGTATGTGTGGGACCTGTACCCCAGTGAGAGTCAGTGTGTGTGGGACCCGTACCCAAGTGAGAGTCAGTGTGTGTGGGACCCGTACCCCAGTGAGAGTCAGTGTGTGTGGGATCCGTACCCCAGTGAGAGTCAGTGAGTGTGGGTCCCGTACCCCAGTGAGAGTCAGTGTGTGTGGGTCCTGTACCCCAATGAGAGTCAGTGTGTGTGGGCCCTGTACCCCAATGAGAGTCAGTATGTGTGGGACCTGTACCCCAGTGAGAGTCAGTGTGTGTGGGCCCTGTACCCCAATGAGAGTCAGTGTGTGTGGGTCCTGTACCCCAATGAGAGTCAGTGTGTGTGGGTCCCGTACCCTAGTGAGAGTCAGTGTGTGTGGGACCCGTACCCCAGTGAGAGTCAGTGTGTGTGGGTCCCCTACCCCAGTGAGAGTCAGTGTGTGTGGGACCCCTACCCCAGTGAGAGTCAGTGTGTGTGGGACCCGTACCCCAGTGAGAGTCAGTGTGTGTGGGACCTGTACCCCAGTGAGAGTCAGTGTATGTGGGACCCGTACCCCAGTGAGAGTCAGTATGTGTGGGGCCTGTCATCCAGTGAGAGTCAGTGTGTGTGGGTCCTGTACCCCAGTGAGAGTCAGTGTGTGTGGGACCCCAGTGAGAGTCAGTGTGTGTGGGTCCCGTACCCCAGTGAGAGTCAGTGTGTGGGACCTGTACCCCAGTGAGAGTCAGTGTGTGTGGGAGTCAGTGTGTGTGGGTCCCGTACCCCAGTGAGAGTCAGTGTGTGTGGGACCCCAGTGAGAGTCAGTGTGTGTGGGTTCAGTACCCCAGTGAGAGTCAGTGTGCGTGGGACCCGTACCCCAGTGAGAGTCAGTGTGTGTGGGACCCGTACCCCAGTGAGAGTCAGTATGTGTGGGTCCTGTACCCCAGTGAGAGTCAGTGTGTGTGGGACCCGTACCCCAGTGAGAGTCAGTGTGTGTGGGACCCGTACCCCAGTGAGAGTCAGTGTGTGTGGGTCCCCTACCCCAGTGAGAGTCAGTGTGTGTGGGATCCGTACCCCAGTGAGAGTCAGTGTGTGTGGGTCCTGTACCCCAGTGAGAGTCAGTGTGTGTGGGACCCGTACCCCAGTGAGAGTCAGTATGTGTGGGACCCGTACCCCAGTGAGAGTCAGTGTGTGTGGGTCCCGTACCCCAGTGAGAGTCAGTGTGTGTGGGTCCCGTACCCCAGTGAGAGTCAGTGTGTGTGGGTTCCGTACCCCAGTGAGAGTCAGTGTGTGTGGGTCCCGTACCCCAGTGAGAGTAAGTGAGTGTGGGTCCCGTACCCCAGTGAGAGTCAGTGTGTGTGGGACCTATACCCCAGTGAGAGTCAGTGAGTGTGGGTCCCGTACCCCAGTGAGAGTCAGTATGTGTGGGACCCGTACCCCAGTGAGAGTCAGTGTGTGTGGGTCCCGTACCCCAGTGAGAGTCAGTGTGTGTGGGACCCATACCCCAGTGAGAGTCAGTGTGTGTGGGACCCGTACCCCAGTGAGAGTCAGTGTGTGTGGGTCCCGTACCCCAGTGTGAGTCAGTGTGTGGGACCCGTACCCCAGTGAGAGTCAGTGTGTGTGGGTCCCCTACCCCAGTGAGAGTCAGTGTGTGTGGGTCCCGTACCCCAGTGAGAGTCAGTGTGTCTGGGACCCGTACCCCAGTGAGTGTCAGTGTGTGTGGGTCCCGTACCCCAGTGAGAGTCAGTGTGTCTGGGACCCGTACCCCAGTGAGAGTCAGTGAGTGTGGGTCCCGTACCCCAGTGAGAGTCAGTGTGTGTGGGTCCTGTACCCCAATGAGAGTCAGTATGTGTGGGTCCCCTACCCCAGTGAGAGTCAGTGTGTGTGGGTCCTGTACCCCAGTGAGAGTCAGTATGTGTGGGACCTGTACCCCAGTGAGAGTCAGTGTGTGTGGGCCCTGTACCCCAATGAGAGTCAGTGTGTGTGGGACCCGTACCCCAGTGAGAGTCAGTGTGTGTGGGCCCTGTACCCCAATGAGAGTCAGTGTGTGTGGGACCCGTACCCAAGTGAGAGTCAGTGTGTGTGGGATCCGTACCCCAGTGAGAGTCAGTATGTGTGGGCCCTGTACCCCAATGAGAGTCAGTGTGTGTGGGTCCCCTACCCCAGGGAGAGTCAGTGTGTGTGGGACCCCTACCCCAGTGAGAGTCAGTGTGTGTGGGACCCGTACCCCAGTGAGAGTCAGTGTGTGTGGGACCTGTACCCCAGTGAGAGTCAGTGTATGTGGGACCCGTACCCCAGTGAGAGTCAGTATGTGTGGGGCCTGTCATCCAGTGAGAGTCAGTGTGTGTGGGTCCTGTACCCCTGTGAGAGTCAGTGTGTGTGGAACCCGTACCCCAGTGAGAGTCAGTGTGTGTGGGTCCCGTACCCCAGTGAGAGTCAGTGAGTGTGGGTCCCGTACCCCAGTGAGAGTCAGTGTGTGGGACCTGTACCCCAGTGAGAGTCAGTGTGTATGGGAGTCAGTGTGTGTGGGTCCCGTACCCCAGTGAGAGTCAGTGTGTGTGGGTTCAGTACCCCAGTGAGAGTCAGTGTGCGTGGGACCCGTACCCCAGTGAGAGTCAGTGTGTGTGGGTTCAGTACCCCAGTGAGAGTCAGTGTGTGTGGGACCCGTACCCCAGCGAGAGTCAGTATGTGTGGGTCCTGTACCCCAGTGAGAGTCAGTGTGTGTGGGACCCGTACCCCAGTGAGAGTCAGTGTGTGTGGGACCCGTACCCCAGTGAGAGTCAGTGTGTGTGGGTCCCCTACCCCAGTGAGAGTCAGTGTGTGTGGGATCCGTACCCCAGTGAGAGTCAGTGTGTGTGGGTCCCGTACCCCAGTGAGAGTCAGTGTGTGTGGGTCCCATACCCCAGTGAGAGTCAGTGTGTGTGGGTTCCGTACCCCAGTGAGAGTCAGTGTGTGTGGGTCCCCTACCCCAGTGAGAGTAAGTGAGTGTGGGTCCCGTACCCCAGTGAGAGTCAGTGTGTCTGGGACCCGTACCCCAGTGAGAGTCAGTGTGTGTGGGTCCCGTACCGCAGTGAGAGTCAGTGTGTCTGGGACCCGTACCCCAGTGAGAGTCAGTGAGTGTGGGTCCCGTACCCCAGTGAGAGTCAGTGTGTGTGGGTCCTGTACCCCAATGAGAGTCAGTATGTGTGGGTCCCCTACCCCAGTGAGAGTCAGTGTGTGTGGGTCCTGTACCCCAGTGAGAGTCAGTATGTGTGGGACCTGTACCCCAGTGAGAGTCAGTGTGTGTGGGCCCTGTACCCCAATGAGAGTCAGTGTGTGTGGGACCCGTACCCCAGTGAGAGTCAGTGTGTGTGGGACCCGTACCCAGTGAGAGTCAGTGTGTGTGGGCCCTGTACCCCAATGAGAGTCAGTGTGTGTGGGACCCGTACCCAAGTGAGAGTCAGTGTGTGTGGGATCCGTACCCCAGTGAGAGTCAGTATGTGTGGGCCCTGTACCCCAATGAGAGTCAGTGTGTGTGGGTCCTGTACCCCAATGAGAGTCAGTGTGTGTGGGTCCTGTACCCCAATGAGAGTCAGTATGTGTGGGACCTGTACCCCAGTGAGAGTCAGTGTGTGTGGGACCCGTACCCAAGTGAGAGTTTGTGTGTGTGGGACCCGTACCCCAGTGAGAGTCAGTGTGTGTGGGATCCGTACCCCAGTGAGAGTCAGTGAGTGTGGGTCCCGTACCCCAGTGAGAGTCAGTGTGTGGGACCTGTACCCCAGTGAGAGTCAGTGTGTGTGGGCCCTGTACCCCAATGAGAGTCAGTGTGTGTGGGTCCTGTACCCCAATGAGAGTCAGTGTGTGTGGGTCCTGTACCCCAGTGAGAGTCAGTGTGTGTGGGACCCCAGTGAGAGTCAGTGTGTGTGGGACCCGTACCCCAGTGAGAGTCAGTGTGTGTGGGCCCTGTACCCCAATGAGAGTCTGTATGTGTGGGACCTGTACCCCAGTGAGAGTCAGTGTGTGTGGGCCCTGTACCCCAATGAGAGTCAGTGTGTGTGGGACCCGTACCCCAGTGAGAGTCAGTATGTGTGGGTCCTGTACCCCAAGAGAGTCAGTGTGTGTGGGTCCTGTACCCCAATGAGAGTCAGTGTGTGTGGGTCCCGTACCCCAGTGAGAGTCAGTGTGTGTGGGACCCGTACCCCAGTGAGAGTCAGTGTGTGTGGGACCCCAGTGAGAGTCAGTGTGTGTGGGACCCGTACCCCAGTGAGAGTCAGTGTGTGTGGGACCCGTACCCCAGTGAGAGTCAGTGTGTGTGGGTCCCGTACCCCAGTGAGAGTCAGTGTGTGTGGGACCCCAGTGAAAGTCAGTATGTGTGGGACCTGTACCCCAGTGAGAGTCAGTGTGTGTGGGACCCGTACCCCAGTGAGAGTCAGTGTGTGTGGGTCCCGTACCCCAGTGAGAGTCAGTATGTGTGGGACCCGTACCCCAGTGAGAGTCAGTGAGTGGGTCCTGTACCCCAGTGAGAGTCAGTGTGTGTGGGTCCTGTACCCCAGTGAGAGTCAGTGTGTGTGGGTCCCGTACCCCAGTGAGAGTCAGTATGTGTGGTACCTGTACCCCAGTGAGAGTCAGTGTGTGTGGGACCCGTACCCCAGTGTGAGAGTCAGTGTGTGTGGGACCCGTACCCCAGTGAGAGTCAGTGTGTGTGGGACCCGTACCCCAGTGAGAGTCAGTGTGTGTGGGTCCTGTACCCCAGTGAGAGTCAGTATGTGTGGGTCCCGTACCCCAGTGAGAGTCAGTGTGTGTGGGACCCGTACCCCAGTGTGAGTCAGTGTGTGTGGGTCCTGTACCCCAGTGAGAGTCAGTGTGTGTGGGACCCTGTACCCCAGTGAGAGTCAGTGAGTGTGGGACCCGTACCCCAGTGAGAGTCAGTGTGTGTGGGTCCCGTACCCCAGTGAGAGTCAGTGTGTGTGGGACCCTGTACCCCAGTGAGAGTCAGTATGTGTGGGACCCTGTACCCCAGTGAGAGTCAGTGAGTGTGGGACCCGTACCCCAGTGAGAGTCAGTGTGTGTGGGTCCCGTACCCCAGTGAGAGTCAGTGTGTGTGGGACCCTGTACCCCAGTGAGAGTCAGTATGTGTGGGACCCTGTACCCCAGTGAGAGTCAGTGTGTGTGGGACCCGTACCCCAGTGAGAGTCAGTGTGTGTGGGTCCTGTACCCCAGTGAGAGTCAGTGTGTGTGGGTCCCATACCCCAGTGAGAGTCAGTGTGTGTGGGACCTGTACCCCAATGAGAGTCAGTGTGTGTGGGTCCTGTACCCCAGTGAGAGTCAGTGTGTGTGGGACCCGTACCCCAGTGAGAGTCAGTGTGTGTGGGCCCTGTACCCCAATGAGAGTCAGTGTGTGTGGGACCCGTACCCCAGTGAGAGTCAGTGTGTGTGGGACCCATACCCCAGTGAGAGTCAGTATTTGTGGGACCTGTACCCCAGTGAGAGTCAGTATGTGTGGGACACGTACCCCAGTGAGAGTCAGTGTGTGTGGGACCCGTACCCCAGTGAGAGTCAGTGTGTGTGGGACCCGTACCCCAGTGAGAGTCAGTGTGCGTGGGACCTGTACCCCAGTGAGAGTCAGTGTGTGTGGGACCCGTACCCCAGTGAGAGTCAGTGTGTGTGGGCCCTGTACCCCAGTGAGAGTCAGTGTGTGTGGGACCCATACCCCAGTGAGAGTCAGTATGTGTGGGTCCTGTACCCCAATGAGAGTCAGTGTGTGTGGGCCCTGTACCCCAATGAGAGTCAGTATGTGTGGGACCCGTACCCCAGTGAGAGTCAGTGTGTGTGGAACTGTACCCCAATGAGAGTCAGTGTGTGTGGGCCCTGTACCCCAGTGAGAGTCAGTGTGTGTGGCACCCATACCCCAGTGAGAGTCAGTGTGTGTGGGACCCATACCCCAGTGAGAGTCAGTATGTGTGGGTCCTGTACCCCAATGAGAGTCAGTGTGTGTGGGCCCTGTACCCCAGTGAGAGTCAGTGTGTGTGGGACCCATACCCCAGTGAGAGTCAGTGTGTGTGGGACCCATACCCCAGTGAGAGTCAGTATGTGTGGGTCCTGTACCCCAATGAGAGTCAGTGTGTGTGGGACCCGTACCCCAATGAGAGTCAGTGTGTGTGGGACCCCAGTGAGAGTCAGTGAGTGTGGGACCCCAGTGAGAGTCAGTGTGTGTGGGACCCCAGTGAGAGTCAGTGTGTGTGGGCCCTGTACCCCAATGAGAGTCAGTGTGTGTGGGCCCTGTACCCCAGTGAGAGTCAGTGTGTGTGGGACCCATACCCCAGTGAGAGTCAGTGTGTGTGGGACCCATACCCCAGTGAGAGTCAGTGTGTGTGGGACCCCTACCCCAGTGAGAGTCAGTGTGTGTGGGTCCTGTACCCCAGTGAGAGTCAGTGTGTGTGGGACCCGTACCCCAGTGAGAGTCAGTGTGTGTGGGACCCGTACCCCAGTGAGAGTCAGTGTGTGTGGGTCCTGTACCCCAATGAGAGTCAGTGTGTGTGGGACCCGTACCCCAGTGAGATTCAGTGTGTGTGGGGCCCGTACCCCAGTGAGAGTCAGTGTGTGTGGGTCCTGTACCCCAGTGAGAGTCAGTATGTGTGGGCTGGAAAATCTTGACGTTGGTTCTCTTCAAGCTGAAGTTCTCTCCCCTGATACTCCTGCAAACCGAAACGGCAGGAAATCTCTCCAAATCGCACAGCAGAAGCTCTTGAATCTGACAAACGAATATTGCAAATGCTCCTGTCACCCCCCATTTATGGCCAGGGCTGACTGTGACTCTCTGAAAGTTTGTTTATGTGACTCTTCATTCCTCAACCGTGCTGTCACTGTCATCTCCTAGAGCCAAGAAATCTCCCAAAGAAAAACTAGGTGGTTTGAATGCCAAGTCAAGAAGTCACACAGAGAGCGAGAAAGAGTTTTTCGCATGTACATGTTGAAGATTGAGGAAGTGGTTGAATTCTAGTTTCAGCCCTTTGCAGCTTTGATGTTGTCTCCTGGGGTTATGCTCCCCTGAATTACAGATCCAGTTTGCTAAGATCGCTGTCACTATCAGAGCTGTCGAACAATCCAGCCCGTGCACAATTAACCAGCTTCCTGAAACATATTTAATAAACGACAGGATGCCGGGAAAGATAATTTGTCAAAACTGTGATTCAGAAGCTGACATCATCCAGAGGGGTGGGAGGGGGGAACATGGGGGGGAGGAGGAGGGGGGGGGGGGGGGGGGGGGGGGGTAGAGCATAGGTGTCAGCTCTGGCTCAATGTTTCGCTCGTCTGAATCAGAAGATTGTGGGATCAAGTCCTGCTCAGGAGCCGGGGGGGCGCGTAATCCATGCTGTCCCCACCCCTCCGTGCTGTACTGAGGGCGTGCTACACTCTCTGAGGCGCTGCCCTTCAGATGAAACCTTAAACCGAACCCCCCCCCCCCCGCCCTTTTGGGTGGCTGTCAAAGAACCTGCAGCAAAGGACAAAGAATATTACAGCACAGGAACAGGCCCTTCGGCCCACCTAGCCTGCACTGAGCCAGATTCCTTTAGACCCTACTACTTACCGTCTAAACAATCGGTATCCCTCCATTCCCCGCCAGTTCATGTGTCTATCAAGATACATCTTGATGTACCATCAATTGAACGCGAGACGAGTTGCTGAACAAAAGTTTGGCTTTAATCTACTAGATGTTAGCCCTGCGGTCGATTACAGTAGAAGGACGACCGCCGGGAGTACTGGGTATTTATACCCCGCCCTGGAGGTGGGGTTAACTCAGCCTCTCGACCAATCGGGGAGCCGTCACATGACTGGTCTCAACCAACCGGTCGAGAGGCACATGACCGACCAGGGCCAATGGTAAGCCGGTGTTCTGCACCAATGGCAGGCAGCTATGCTAATCATACCACCACACATCTTAAACTTTGTTATCGTGCCTGCCTCCACCACCTCCTCTGGCAACGTGTTCCAGGCACCCACCACCCTCTGCGTGAAAAACATTCCCCGTTCCCGCCCATCTCCCCGAAACTTTCCCCCTCTCACCTTGAACCTGTGCCCCCTTATATTTGAGTCCTCCACCCTGGGAAAAAGTTTCTGACTAATCCTCTCTACACCTCTCGTCATTTTGTCGACCATAATCAGGTCTCCCCTCAGCCTCCGTCTTTCCATCGAAAACAATCCGAGTTCATTCAACCTCTCCTCATAGCTAACACCCTCCAGACCAGGGAACATCCTGTTAAACCTTCTTTGCCCTCTCTATCCAAAGCATTCACGTCCTTTTGGATAGTGTGGCGACGAGAACAGCACGCAATATTCTAAATGTGGCCCGACTAAAGTTTTTTATACAGCTGTAACATGGCCTGCCAACTCTTGTACTCAATGGCCAGGCCAATGAAGGCAAGTAGGCCGCATGCCTTCTGAAGCACTATGGTGAAGAGCAGAGGTCTTCTCCTGCAGATCCATTGCCTAGTATATATCCCTCAACCAACAGCACTTCCAAACACCCATTCCCCTCCGATTTCACGAGTACAAATATATTGAAATAATCCCCAGATGTGGGCGAGAACTGTATCTGTTCATTCCCTGAGGCAGGTTTTCCCAAGTCCTGTGCTACTGAGGTGGGATCCGTTCCAGCTGCTAAATGATTCCAGGAGCTGGTTGCTCACTTTCACTGGGCAAAGAGGTGCCAGATCTTGTGATTTTAGTTTGGAAAACCATGGGCTGAATTCCTCACTATTCCGGCGAGGAAATTGTGGCGTTTTGCGACAGAAATAATGGCGTAAAATGGCCACCGATCCTCCTTTTAGCTGGAAGGGGGTAGCATCAAGGCAGCGTAGAGCAGCCGGCTCCAGTTGCCGATACGGTGCGGAGAATTGCCGGGTCCGTGGCCATGCGTGTGCCAGCCGCTCGCGGACCCGGCCTGTGGAATCTTGCCCCCCTTTGGCCGGCTGGCCACGCCCCGACCACCCCCTCCCACAGTGCCCCCAGCCCCTGGTAAAGCCCCCCCCCCCCATGCCCGCGGATCGTCCCTCCCCCGACTGTGGACTGAGTCCGCAGTCACCACGCCGAGTTCCCAACCGATGAGACCATGGGAAACCCATGCCGTCGGGAACTCGGAGCATCGGGGGGGGGGGGTGGGCTCCAGGCAATGTCCTGAGGCCTTCGGTACGGCGTGCTACTTGGAGGGGGCGGAGCATCACAAAAGCGGCACCGCCCCCCCATTTGGTCGCAAACATTGAATCTCCAGCCGATCGCCGAACGCAATTTTGGCGTCGGCAGCCAGAGAATCCCGCCCCATATTCTTTCCTCAAAATGTAGCTCCAATCTTCAACTTCTCGCCAGCCTGATCCCCTTGTAACAAGTGATGACTGATAACTGCCTATCAGCAAACCTCAAAGCTCCCCCTACTGTGCGGAGTCTGCACATCCTCCCCGTGTGTGCGTGGGTTTCCTCCGGGTGCTCAGGTTCCCTCCCACAGTCCAAAGATGCGCAGGTTAGGTGGATTGGCCATGATAAATTGCCCTTAGTGTCCAAAATTGCCCTTAGTGTTGGGTGGGGTTACTGGGTTATGGGTTAGGGTGGAGGTGTTGACCTTGGGTAGGGTGCTCTTTCCAAGAGCCGGTGCAGACTCGATGGGCCGAATGGCCTCCTTCTGCACTGTAAATTCTATGACTTTTTTTTCTCAATGCTCTCCATCCAGACCTATACCCCACACTTTCTCCCTCTCTTCCCCCCTTCCGTCCTCCCCATCCCTGGTCCCCCTTTGGAGGAGAGTGGGAACCTGCACAGTTCAAATTCACGTTTTAAGAAACCACGGGCACAATTCAGCGACCGCGTTGTCCCCGGCGCGGATCTGGGAGCGCCGGGTGAATAACGGGAGAAGGGGAAAAAAAAATCGAGATTCGCGCTGGCCGTGAACCATTTTACGATCCCGCCCAGCCGCCTCCCGATGAAGAGTTTGAGATCTCGTCCAAAAGCAGCCAGAATGTCATTGACCCAAATTTGCGTACATTTCAATCTCATTAAAGAGCTTGGCTTCCCGGGAATTACCCAACTCCCAGCAGGAAGTCACGCGGGTGTCGTTTAGTACTCCTGCTCAATGACGTGAAGCTGGCGCAATGGCCGCTAAGGGGAAGTGAGGAGGTGAGTAGCCATACCTATTTACTGGCATGCAGCTCAGGGGCACCGTTGGGTGTTGGGCTTGGTTGAGGGGCTGTAGCGTTCCAGATCGGGGGTCTCCCCTGGGTCGGGAGGGGTGTGGTGCTTTTCGTCTGTGAGGCTTTCAAGCCATCTTTATATATATTGTGGCGACCCATAACAGGGGCAACGACAGCTGAAGCCAGTCTGTCCCACCAAACTCTCCCAGGACAGAGCCCTGCTGTAGCTTCTCTCCTTGAAAGACAACTTCACTCCCTTTGACCGTGAGCAGCCTCTAGCTTCACAGCTGAAGGCTCTTTCAAATGAGGAATCGTCCGGTGTGAGAGCACTTCACAGCTGCAGGTTGCGTTTGCTGCTTACTCGGTGACGCAGTGGGTTAGCCCTGCGGCCTCACGGCGCCGAGGTCCCAGGTTCGATCCCGGCTCTGGGTCACTGTCCGTGTGGAGTTTGCACATTCTCCCCGTGTTTGCGTGGGTTTCGCCACCCGCAACCCAACAATGTGCAAGCGAGGTGGATTGGCCACGCTAAATTGCCCCTTGATTAAAAAAAGGAGTGTTTGCTGCTTGCACCTGCTGGTGGCTGCAGATGGCTGGAGGCTGCCGTTGCTGTTTCTTTCCTTTTCTGTCGGCGGAAAGAAGGACAATTTTGTCTGAGGTACCTGGGTCCTGGACCACCGGGCTCAGTGGGAATGTATGAGTCCGGAAGGCAATCCGGTTCGAAGCAAGAAGGCGCTGCTGGACCTGGTGCGCGGCATTGATCCAAACGGGCCGCCTGATCACACTATTGAAGAAATGCTTTGGCAAATTGGTGATGCTTTTGCTGCTGGTGCGGTGAGTGCATGAACTGGCACGTCACCGCGGGCTAAACACCCTGGAAGTCACGGATGTTCAACTGCACCTTGAGCGCCAGTGGAATATGTGGAATACCAGGATTTAGTTCCGGTGAGACTGGGCAGGTTCACACAGCTGCACCTCCTGGACAGAGAATGCATTGATACGTGGAACAAGGAACTCATTGATGGACAGATAATTTCGACAACAAAGTTCTGGACATGATCACACATTCTCAGGCTATTCCTCCATTTCTGTTGAGGAACCGGCGAGGGGTGATACCGTGAGTTTGTTTTTTTATTTTGGGTGAACATGAGCTGATGTTGGTACCAATATGGCCGTACCAGCCTCCCCGGACAGGCGCCGGAATGTGGCGACTAGGGGCTTTTCACAGTAACTTCATTGAAGCCGACTTGTGACAATAAGCGATTTTCATTTTTCATTTCATATGGAACCGTGGCGTTTTCTTGTTTAATGGTTAGTGTGAAATGTGGAATGCTACGTAGTTGATTTTCAAATCTTTGTTACTGTTGACCGTTTTGATAAAGAAGATACGATGGATTTTGCTGGGATGGAGGGACTCGTAGCCCCCGAAGTCGGGTGTGTGGGTCAGCGATATAGCAGGGTTTCTCAGTCTGGAAAAAAATCGAGTTCGCCCTCAGAGGATCAACTCAGGGGTTGGCCCGGAGATGGCAACCGTTCGTCGACTTCTTCAAAGAAAATTGAACGTCAGCAGTGGGGGGCGAGGGGGGGGGGGAAGAAAATAGGAGGCATGGCAATGTTAGATCAGGACAGAGAACTCAGTATCCGGGTAATTAGGGAGTAGGGCAGCACGGTAACACAAGTGGATAGCACTGTACCTTCACAGCACCAGGGTCCCAGGTTCGATTCCCAGCTTGGGTCACTGTCTGCGCGGAGTCTGCACGTTCTCCCCGTGTGTGCGTGGGTTTCCTCCGGGTGCTCCGGTTTCCTCCCACAGTCCAAAGATGTGCAGGTTAGGTGGATTGGCCATGCTAAATTGCCCTTAGTGACCAAAAAGGTCAGGTTGGGTTACGGGGATAGGGTGGAAGTGAGGGCTTAAGTGGGTCGGTGCAGACTCGATGGGCCAAATGGCCTCCTTCTGCAAAACCGGACTTCAGCTTTGGTCCGCTGAAGCGCGCCCTTGATTTACACCTCTCCAACTTTCGGATAACATCCATTGCTGGAGCGCGTTGCTGATTAGGATTGAAATGCTCTGGTGCCATTAGTCGCTCAGGAGCTCTGGGCATCCAGTAATCATTCCAATGTATTCCTGGCCTGAGAAAATCTATTCTTGCCATCGAGGGAGGGCACCGAAGGTTCACCAGCCTGATTCCTGGGATGGCAGGATGGTCGTGTGAGGAGAGATTCGGTCGACTGGACCTGTATTCACTGGGAATGAGAGGGGATCTCAGTATAAAATTCAGACAGAGCGGGACAGACTGGAGGCTGCAATGTTGTTTCCCTCTGGCTGGAAGCTCCTCATCTCAGGATATGGGGTCGACCATTTAAAGAACATTACAGCACAGGAACAGGCCCTTCGGCCCTCCAAGCCTGTGCTGACCATGGCACCTGCTTAAACTAAAACTCTGCACTTACGGAATCCGTATCCTTCCATTCCCACCCTATTTATATATTTGTATAGATGTCCCTAAAATGCCCCTATGGTACCTGCTCCCACCCCCTCCCCAGGCAGCGTGTTCCATATATTTACCACCCTCTGTGTAAAAACCTACCTCGCACATCTGTTCTAAACTTTTCCCCACGCACTTTAAACCTACGTCCCCTCGTACTTGACTCTCCTACCCTGGGAAAGAGCATCTGACTATCCACTCTGTCTATGCCACTCATAATCTTGTAGACCTCTATCAGGTCGCCTCTGAACCTCCAGTGAGAACAGATCGAGTTTATCTAACATCTCCTCATAGCTAATTCCCTCCATACCAGGCAACATCCTAGTTCACCGCTTCTGTCCCCTCTCCAAAGCATCCACACCCTTCTGGCAGTGTGGCAGAATTAGGCGCAATGTTCCAAATGAGGCCGAACTAAGGTCCAGTACAGCTGACTTGCCAATTTTTATATTCAATGCCCCGACCGATGAAGGCCAGCATGTCGTTTGCCTTCTTGACTCCCTTCGCCACCTGTTTCGGACTGAGTTGAGGGGAGGGTGGGGAACCTCGACCACAGAAAGCTGTGGAGGACAAGTCACTGAATGTCTTTAAGAATGAAATAGATAGATTTCGAGACACTAAAGGCATCAAGGGGTATGGGGAGTATGAGATAGACTAGAGGATCATCCATGATCACATCGAATAGTGGAGCAGGCTCGAAGGGCCGAATGGCTCACTCCCTCTGTGTGTGTGTGTGTGTGTGTGTGTGAGACTGTGCTGGCAGGGAATGTTTAACCAGACTGGCCGAGTCTACGGAATTCGGGAACTTCCCTGGACCTTGCCAATTGGGGAAGTCAAACAAATTTCATTTCTGAAAACAGTTCAGTGAAGGTAAAGGACTTAACCGCTGGTCTGTGCAGAAGTAGGAGCCATGATTCATATCTGGCTCATTGACTGACGTGATCACGCACCAGAGTTGAAGCTGCCCATGCAATTCCTGCTTTAGTTGCCTTAATAAAAGGCAACTGCTCACGAATACGATAACAGACTCAACAACCCCATGTGTTCCTGCCAGGTTACTCAAAAGTTTTCTTTTATAATCTTTATTGTCACAAGTAGGCTGACATTAACACCGCAGTGAAGTTCCTGTGAAAATCCCCTAGTCGCCACACTCTGGCGCCTGTTCGGGTACACAGAGGGAGAATTCAGAATGTCCAATTCGCCCGACAAGCACGTCTTTCGTGGGACTTGTGGGAGGAAACCGGAGCGCCCGGAGGAAACCCCACGCAGACACGGGGGAGAACGTGCAGACTCCGCACAGGCAGTGACCCAAGCCGGGAATCGAACCTGGCGCCGTGAAGCAACAGTGCTAACCACTGTGCTACCGTGCTGCCCCGGAGTTCATGTCAGCATTGGCACTAATATTGGGCGTGACTGCACCGAATCAGCCAGATGTGCAATCTGGCAGAACAGGTGGTTCTGACTTTCCAGGTTTGTGGCTCCTCTGCAAAGTAAATTCTTCACGGATGAAATAATGGCTCCGTTATCCGGCATGTTTTCTTGGGAAAGGGATGAAATGGGGGCAGAATGACCTGGACGTTGGCTTTGATTTTTCGGACGAGGACAGTCGATGCGCTGAAACAAGACTGTATTCAGAGACTACTGCGCCCATGAACATATCTGGCACCATTGTGTGTCCCAGCTTTGATCCCGTTCTGGGAATGCAGTGCAGAGTCGTGAAGACGGAGTTCACACTGGAATGGTGGAAGTCCTGCTCCTTGGTTTGAGTGATGTGGAAGCTGTTGTTACTCTTCTCTTCGCAGGTCTCACTCAGATCTGGCTAGCCATTGCTGGCGAGGTGTCCACTTGCATTTGCCCGTGCTTTTCACAAGAACAGGGGCCTCACGGTAGCATGGTGGTTAGCATCAATGCTTCACAGCTCCAGGGTCCCAGGTTCGATTCCCGGCTGGGTCACTGTCTGTGTGGAGTCTGCACGTCCTCCCTGTGTGTGCGTGGGTTTCCTCCGGGTGCTCCGGTTTCCTCCCACAGTCCAAAGATGTGCGGGTTAGGTGGATTGGCCATGCTAAATTGCCCGTAGTGTAAGGTTAATGGGGGGGATTGTTGGGATACGGGTTACGTGGGTTTAAGTGGGGTGATCATTGCTCGGCACAACATCGAGGGCCGAAGGGCCTGTTCTGTGCTGTACTGTTCTATGTTCTAACAGAAAATGCTGTTCCTGGACAACAGGCCGCTCAGTCTTTGAAGGGAAAATGGAGTCACGAGGGCACAGGAGGAGGCCATTGGGCCCATCGTGTTGATGCTGGCCCTCCGCAGAACAATCCAACCTGTCCTTTTCACCCGCTCTATCCCACTCTTTCCCTCATTTGCCTGTCCGATTTCCTTTTGAAATCATTCATTGTGTTCTCTTCAACCACCCTGAAGCATGCAGATACAGCAAGCAATAGGGAAGGCAAATGGCAAGTTGGCCTTTAAAGCAAGGGGTACAAGAATAAAAGTGTCTTGGTAACGTTGTCCAGTGTTTTGGTGAGACCACTTCTCGAGCACTGTATACAGTTTTGGTCTCCACATGTAACAAAGGATATACTTGACTTTCTGACCCACAGACCACAATCAGTAAGAATAAATAACAACACCTCCTCCACAATAGTCCTCAATACTGGGGCCCCGTAACGCTGTGTACGTAACCCCCTACTCTATTCTTTGTACACACACGACTGCGTGGCAACATTTGGCTCCAACTCCATCTACAAGTTTGCTGACTACACGGCCATAGTGGGCCGGATCTCGAACAACGACGAATCAGAATACAGGAGGGAGATAGAGAACCCAGTGGAGTGGTGCAGCGACAACAATCTCTCCCTCAATGCCAGCAAAACTAAAGAGCTGGTCATCGACTTCAGGAAGCAAAGTACTGTACACACCCCTGTCTGTATCAACAGGGCCGAGGTGGAGATGGTTAGCAGTTTCAAATTCCTAGGGGTGCACATCACCAACAATCTGTCCTGGTCCACCCACGTCGACACTACCACCAAGAAAGCACAACAGCGCCTGTACTTCCTCAGGTAACTAAGGAAATTCGGCATGTCCACACTGACTCTTACCAACATTCACAGATGCACCATAGAAAGCATCCTATCGGGCTGCATCACAGCCTGGTATGGCAACTGCTCGGCCCAGGACCGCAAGAAACTTCAGAGAGTTGTAAACACAGCCCAGTCCATCACACAAATCCACCTCCCATACATTGACTCCATCTACACCTCCCACTGCCTGGAGAAAGCGGACAGCAGAATCAAAGACCCCTCCCACCCGGCTTACTCACTCTTCCAACTTCTTCCTTCGGGCAGGAGATACAGAAGTCTGTGAACACGCACGAACAGGCTCAAAAACAGCTTCTACCCCACTGTTACCAGACTCCGAAACAACCCTCTTATGGACTGACCTCATCAACACCAGACCCCTGTATGCTTCATCCGATGCCGGTGTTTATGTAGTTACATTGTGTTGCCCTATTATGTATTTTCTTTTTATTTAATTTTCTTCCCATGTACTCAACGATCTATTGAGCTGCTTGCAGAACAATACTTTTCACTGTACCTCAGTACACAGACAATAAACCAATCCAATCCAACTTGCATTGGAGGCGATACAGCGGAGGTTCACTAAATTGGCTCTGGGAGTGTCCTGCAATAAGACGCTGAGTATATTCTCTGGACCTTAGAAGAATGAGAGACGAGCTCATTGAGATGTGCAAAATTCTGAATGGGTTTACAAGCTGGACACTGGGAGGTCGGGGGCTCTAGAACACGGAGGTCACAATCTCGGGATAAGGGAGCCGGTCATTTAGGACTGAGATGAGGAGGGATTTCTTCACTCAAAGGATTGGGAATGTTTGGAATGGTCAACCCCAGAGGATTGTGGGTGCTCAATCGTTGACTACATTGGTACAGACATATAGAATCTCTACAGTGCAGGAGGAGGCCATTCGGCCCATCGAGTCGGCACCGACCCTCTGAAAGAGCATCATATCCAGGCCCACTCCCCCCACCCTGTCCCCGTAACCCCACCTAACCTCCTTTCGATTCTAAGGGAGAATTGAACGCGGCCAATCCACCGAACCTGCATGTCTTAGGGCTGTGGGAGGAAACCAGAGCACCCGGAGGAAAGCCACGCAGACATGGGGGAGGGGGGGGGGAGAACGTGCAGACTCCGCACAGTCACCCGAGGCGGGAATGGAACCCGGGTGCCTGGCGCTGTGAGGCAGCAGTGCTAACCGCTGTGCCCCCGTGTCGTACCATTGCTCGGGGAATTGAGAGAGTGGGCAGGAAAATGGAATCGGACACCAAGATCAGGCAAGATCGCATTGAATGGCAAAGTAGGCCTGGCTCATCCTCTCGAGGTGCGCTCCCAAACCCCCCCCCACCCAGGGCACCACTGCAGGCTCAGCATCTGACTACTGAGCATTGATAAACGCGAGGGCCATTAATATGTTTCATGTGGACTATGAGAAAGAAGCTCTGTACAGACAGTAACCAAAGCTTTCTCTGACACTAAAGAACCTCTTGGTTTAAAAATCTATATTTAGTTGAACGTTGACAGTGGGATGATTCAGTAACTGCAACAGCTGGGCTGAGGGTTCCTTATTTATCCCCTTTTGTCTGCGAAAGAGAGATTGAACATCATATTTGAAGAGATGTTAGTTTTCATTGTTTAGTCTCAAGCAAAGGCCAGTCTTTGGTTTTCTGTGCGTTTTAATTTGTCTTCAAACGTCGAGTGTTATGATCTGTAAACGCTGTCCTCTGCTACACGTCGATAGACTAGCATTCCCAAAACCCAACGGGTCACGGAGTAAGTCGCTGAGGCAATGAGCATCAACGTTCCAGGTTGAGGCCCAGTCCTATTGCGCAGTTGACGGTGTTTCGATCAGGGAAGGGGTTGGGTGGGGGCTGGCGATGGTGTAGCATTTGGCCCATCAGGCTTTAGACGCTCCCTGCTCCCAATCGCTGATCCACTGGCCCTCGGTGGTAACCGGAGAGCTAGTGGCCCCGCACCGAGTGGATAAGGCAGTTCGCTGGGCAAATGGATCTCTCGCCAGCGTTCAACATCTGGTCCAACGTGTGGGAGCTTGGGTGTCACGGAGAAACGACCAGCACTCCTCAGCAAGCGGCTCAATAAGAGAGCAGAGAGAAAGAAGGGAAAGGGATTAACAGAAGCAGAATAGTGAGTTCCAGGAGATTATGTGGAAGGGATGGAGTGTTTTTTTAACATTGTGCACTCCAAGTGGCAGTGGGGCATTGAGACTCAATGACAATGTTCACTAGATTGATTCTAGAAATGAGGGATTTGTCGGATGAGGAGAGATTGAACAGTTTAGGCCGATACTCTCCAGAGTTTAGAAGAATGAGGGGAGATCAAATTGAAGTATATAAGATGATAAAAGGTATGGATCAAGTAGACGTGAAGCGGATGCTTCCTCTTATGGGGAATTCCAGAACGAGAGATCATAATCTTAGAATAAGAGGTCGCGAATTTCAAACGGATTTGAGGAAAAGCTACTTCTCCCAAAGGGTTGCGAACGTATGGAATTCGCTACCGGAGAGTGTGGTGGATTCTGGGACAGTGAGTAAATTTAAGGAGTTCGACTAGATTTTCAATTGGTAATGGGTTGAAGGGTTATGGAGGACGGTGGAGTTGGAGCCAGGATGGGATCAGCCGTGATCACATTGAGGGTGTTAGGCTCGGGAGGTTAAATTGCCTCCTCCCGCTCCTCGGTCACGTGTTCCAGGGAGGAGATGCTCTGGCTGACTTCGCAATCCAGCTCTTGGCCTGTAACATTGTTGGTAGCAGATGAGGAACATCTCAGCCATGATAGAATGGCGGAGCAGACTCGATGGGCCAAATGGCCTAATTCTGCTCCTATATCTTATGAACTTACGACATGAAGTGGATCTGGAGAACAGTCCAGACTGGGTGAGCTGGAAAATTCAGGTTCCTGAGGCACATTGGTGACCCACATGTATTTTTACAGCAGCCCAAGAACTTCCATTATCATTTGCCTTGGGTGTCAGTATATAAATGGGTGATGTAATTGGATTCAGTTCCCAACCTGCCAAGAGCGAGATTTGAACTCCCGAGCACATTTTGGTTGCTTGTCCAGGAAAACGCCTGCAAGGCGATTATAAATATGCAACAATTAGGCAGGAGAAACGAGCGATTTACAGAGGGCTGGCTGCCCTGTGTTCCAAGGCTCAGGAAAGGCAGAAAATAGCACGAGGGATTAGGCCTAAATGATGAATTGGTAAATTTGTACCACTGCTTGGGGCAGCAGGGTAGCATGGTGGTTAGCATAAATGCTTCACAGCTCCAGGGTCCCAGGTTCGATTCCCGGCTGGGTCACTGTCTGTGTGGAGTCTGCACATCCTCCCCCTGTGTGCGTGGGTTTCCTCCGGGTGCTCCGGTTTCCTCCCACAGTCCAAAGATGTGCGGGTTAGGTTTATTGGCCATGCTAAATTGCCCGTAGTGTCCTAATAAAAGTAAGGTTAAGGGGGGGTTGTTGGGTTACGGGTATAGGGTGGATACGTGGGTTGAGTAGGGTGATCATGGCCCGGCACAACATTGAGGGCCGAAGGGCCTGTTCTGTGCTGTACTGTTCTATGTTCTATGCTTCGATCTACCGTGATCCCAGTGAGTGGGCCCGAATGGCCTACTTCTATGTCTCGTGGTCATATGGTCAATGGGCAAGCGTCGATTAGCCGGGTACTGAGGCACAAAGATCAGAAGAAGCTTGGCTTTATCATTGTTAGCTGCTAAACACACTGGACAGCACTGGACTACGGTTGGAAAAGTTCATCCTGGATCCTCGGGCCTAGCTAAGCACAGTCCATTAGAAAGATCAGGGTCACACTGGCTGCTGTTACGCTCCAGAGTCGAGATTGGTCGTTTGTTTGGGAAGGTACCAGAGTCCTACTAAACATCTGGCAAGAAATTCTTACCTCAGCGAGAGTCGACACCCTTGGGGGAACAGAACGAGGGAGTAATAAGGTTTACAGATGCTTTGCGACAGGAATCCCGAAATGTGCAAATGATTATGGATGGTCTGGTGGAGACGGTTAATGTGCTTGATTCTCTCCCAGCTTGGAGCTGGTCAAGCACAGCACTGGCAGAGTTAGGAAACGAAGGACTGAAATCAGTGCCACAACTTGGTTGGAGCTTTCTTTTGTTTACAAGCCTGTTAAGTGTGGAGGAATGCGCTGAACGTTGTTTTGTGAAATGATGTCGATAATATAGACAAGGTAGGTATGGGAGACAAGAAAACAGCAAGAGTCCTATTAGCTGCGTGGGCTTCTCAAATATTTCAAAGGAAAAATGTCAAGTATTCCTTCTGTCGGTCGTTAAGATGGATTAACAGTGTTTGATAGAACAACAAAACACACTATAAATTCAACAACGGCTCATTACAAAGTAAGTCACCCGCCTGGTACCCCCTTCAGACTGCAAAGAAATTTCTGCTTCCAAGTTTATTCCTCTCCCTGAAGCCCACTTTTCACCCCCCGGGAAGCTGTAATGTTTGAAGGTTACTGTGCACAAGTTCAGAAGATACAGGAGCAGAATGAGGCCATTTGGCCCATCGGGTCTGCTCCGCCATTCGACCATGGCTGATCCCATCCTGGCCTTAACTCCATCCTCCTACCCGTTCCCCATAACCCTTCAACCCATTGCCAATTAAAAATCTAGTCTAACTCCTGGAATTTACTCACTGTCCCAGCATCCACTGCAGTCTGGGTTGGCGAATTCCACAGATTCACAACCCTTTGGGAGAATTAGGGCTCCACCATGGCCTGCGCTGAGAAGACACCCCCCCCCGCGCATGCGCCAGAATACGCCGGCAGTTCTGCGCATGCGCGGACTCGCGCAGTCCCTTTGGCGCCGGCTGGAGTGGCCAAGCCCTCCGGCACCGGCCTAGCCCCCGGAAGTGCAGAGAATTCTGCTACTTCCAGTCGACCCTATGCTGGAATAGTTTGCGCCGTTTTTGACGCCGGCGACAGGCCATCGTGCCGGTTTCGGTGAATCCCGTCTGGAGTTTCCCCTCAACTCGGTTCTAAATCTGCAAACCTCTTATCCTCAGACTTGGGCAGCACGGTAGCATTGTGGTTAGCACAATGGCTTCACAGCTCCAGGGTCCCAGGTTCGATTCCCAGCTTGGGTCACTGTCTGTGCGGAGTCTGCACGTCCTCCCCGTGTGTGCGTGGGTTTCCTCCGGGTGCTCCGGTTTCCTCCCATAGTCCAAAGATGTGCGGGTTAGGTGGATTGGCCATGATCAATTGCCCTTAGTGTCCAAAATTGCCCTTAGTGTTGGGTGGGGTTACTGGGTTATGGGGATAGGGTGGAAGTGTTGACCTTGGATAGGGTGCTCTTTCCAAGAGCCGGTGCAGATTCGATGGGCCGAATGGCCTCCTTCTGCACTGTAAATTCTATGGTAATCTATGACTATGACGTCTCATTCTAGAATTCGCTCCACGTCTACTTTGTCCGTACCTTTTACCATCTTGTACACATCAATTTGATCTCCCCTCATTCTTTTAAACGTGAAAGAGTATCGGCCTAAACTGTTTCAATTTCTCTTCAGACGACAAACCCCTCATCTCTGGAATCAATCTAGTGAGCCTCCTCTGAACTGCCTCCAATGTCACGACATCTTTCCTCAAATAAGGGAACAAAACTGTGCTCAATACTCCGGGGGTGGTCTCACCAATGGCTTGTGCAGTTGCAACAACACTTCCTTACCTTTATACTCTGTTCCTTTAGCTAAAAATGCCAACATTCCATTCACTTTCCTTATTTTCTGCTGTACCTGCATGCTCGTTTTCTGTGACTCATGCACGAGGACAACCAGATCCCTCTGCGATGTGAACGACCTTGCCTTTATATTGCGCCTTTTCATAATCGCAGTACGTCCTAAAGTGCTTCGCCGTCAGTTCAGTTGCTTTGAAGAACTTGCATCTATTCCCACACGCCTGTCACTCCTGTGCCCGCTGATCTCAGCCCGACAAAGCCTTGATTTCTTAAAGTTCTACATCCTCTGTTTAAAATCCCACCTCCCCTGCCCAATCTCCCCCAGCCCTCCAATCCTCCGAGATCCCTGCTCCGATTCTGGCCTTCTTGAAGAGCCCGGCTATTGATCATGGACGAAGCCCTAAGCTCCAGAATTCCCTCTCTCCTCCTCTCCTTAAAATCTAATTTATAGCCACTTGTTCAAATATTCCCTTGAGTGGCCCGGTGTCAAATTTCATTTGGCAACACTCCCGTCAAGGGACATTTGAACCAGCATAAAGGTGCTATTCCGATGCAAGTTGATGTTGTTGAAGTGCATGGACAGAGCGTGTCAAATTGCAACGGTTACATTGGAAGTGCTGAATGTACAGGACAGTGACTCAGAATTAGTTGCTGCTTTGAGAACTATTAGCAGTTTTGTTCCTCGACTGTTGAATTAGACTGTTTGTCTTTCTTGTCGTTTTCACGTGCTGGCTGGGTGGGGTATTGGTGGCATGGTAGCACAGTGGTTAGCACTGTTGCTTCACAGGGCCAGGGTCCCAGGTTTGATTCCCGGATTGGGTCACTGTCTGTGCGGAATCTGCACGGTCTCCCCATGTGGGTTGCCTCCGGGCGCTCTGGTTTCCTCCCACAAGTCCCGAAAGACGTGCTTGTTGGGTGAATTGGACATTCTGAATTCTCCCTCTGTGTACCCGAACAGGCGCCGGAGTGGTACGATGCTCTAGGAGGGCCTGTTCAGTGCAAGATGGTGAGATAGTCCAATCCGCCCTGAGCTGTTGCCACTGACCGATCGTGCCTCTTCTTCCCTCCTCGCTTGTTTTCTCTCTTTCATTCTTTTCCTTCCCCCCCCCCCCCCCCCCCCCCCCCCTTCTTTCCCAGTCTATTAGTGGGCCCTTTCGGGCAATCTTTGGGTATCCATGAGAAAGTGGTACGATGATGGGCGGGCGAACCTCATTGGCTGGCTGGACTGCGGAACCGGCCACAGGCACGATCGGCCGAGTGGCTTCCTCCTGCGCTGTCAGATTACGCGGCGGATGTCGAAGTGGAACTGATGGTATGGTTAGAAGCTGTAGAATCATAGAATTTACAATGGAGGTCATTCAGCCCATCGAGTCTGCACCGGAAAGAGCACCCTAGTTAAGCCTACACCCTGTCCCCTTTATCCCCGTTACCCAGTAACCATGCATAATCTTTTCTGGACACTAAGGGAAATTTCGAATGGCCAATCCACTTAAACTGCACATCTTTGGACAGTTCACACCTCTTTAACTTGGGGTTTCCCCTATCTCTGGATCTGTAAAGACTTAATTACCTGCAGATGCTCACATTCAAAGCATTGCCTTGCATCTGTGACTTTGTCTATATATATATGTTTCTGGAACGTACCGTGGGCAGCACGGTAGCACAAGTGGATAGCCACTGTGGCTTCACAGCACCAGGGTCCCAGGTTCGATTCCCCGCTGGGTCACTGTCTGTGCAGAGTCTGCACGTTCTCCCTGTGTCTGCGTGGGTTACCTCCGGGTGCTCCGGTTTCCTCCCACAGTCCAAAGACGTGCAGATTAGGTGGATTGATCAATTGCCCTTAGTGGCCAAAAAGGTTAGGAGGGGTTACTGCGTTACAGGGATAGGGTGGAAGTGAGGGCTTAAATGGTTTGGTGCAGACTCGATGGGCCGAATGGCCTCTTTCTGCACTGTATGTTCTATGTTCTATACCTCTTCATTCACCTGAGGAAGGAGCAGTGCTGCTCTGAAAGCTAGTGATCTGAAACAAAGCTGTTGGACTTTAACCCGGTGTTGTAAGACTTCTTACTGTGCTCACCCCAGTCCAACGCCGGCATCTTCACATCAGGTTTGGACTGTGGGATGAAACCGGAGCACCCGGAGGAAACCCACGCAGATTAGGGGGAGAACGTGCAGACTCCGCACAGACAGTGACCCAAGCCGGGAATCGAACCTGGGACCCCGGAGCTGTGAAGCAACTGTGCTCACCACTGTGCTACCGTGCTGCCCATTTGAATGCGTGGGATCACCCCGCCGGGCGATGCTGTGCTACGGGTACCTACATAGCTTCAGATCCCCTTCATCCGCACCCCTCCCCACTTTACAAGGGATGCAGAAATGATTGTGAGCCAACAATGGGATTCTTTGTGACGAACGCTGAGATACTCTGGTGTTAATACAGTGCTTCATTCAGCCGCAGTCCAAGCTGTGAACTTTTTTCATGGAGTAAAAGGCCATTCAGTCTGCTCATACAGTCACTTGTTCAGTCGACTGTATGAATGAGACAAGATTGGTACTGTGGAGCCCCACAGTTCAATGTAGATCAGAGACAGAGGCTGTTGATGGTGCTTCATAGCTAATGAAAACCGACCTGCAGGAAACAAGTACGAGCGTTTCCTTGTTTTTTTTCTCCTCTCTGCTAGACCCCCCCCCCACCCCCCAACACACTCCCACCTACGACCTCCGATCCCCCCCCCCACCTGCTGCCAGATCTCCAAGACAGCCCTCTGTGACATTATCAGAAATGTAAGAACGGCAAGGGTTAATGACATGTCTAAATCGGCCACTGGAGGGAGCTAGATGTACAAGTATATAAGACATTGATGCTAAGCCTTGTGGGGGGTGGGGTGGGGTGGGGTGGGGGGGGGGGGGGGAAGAAGTTGAGGAGTGAGCTGGAGAACTGACTGAAGGAAAGATAGTGTGAGTGAGAGCAGATCATAGTTAATGTAAAAGTGTAGAGATTAGTAGTAAATGAGTGTAGATTGTATGTTTGTTATCAACTGTGAATTATATAGGACTAAGTGTTGAATCCAAATAAGTAGTGTTAATAAATTTATAGCTTTGTTCAATTTAAAGCTATTTGTGAACACGACGCCAGCCATCCGGAATTTAGCAATGCAAAGAACACCACACCCTCGATAACTTACTTGCATTTATTTAACACCTTTTGAATTGTCAAACATCTGACGCGAGTGTCTTAAAAGATGGGAGGGTTAAAGAGGGAACTCCAGAGCTGAGGACCCAGAATGCACAGCGGAGGTGGGTTAAAATCGGAGGAGGGGGAGGGGGGGGGGGGGAGGGGGAGGGGGGGGGGAGGGGGGAGGGGGAGGGGGGGAGGGGGGGTGCCCCAGAGGCCAGAATCAGAGGAGGGTTGGAGGAAGATCATGGTTACCAGCAATGTTCCCGCTCATTATCATTCCTCACGGGTGGAGGTGGGCGCTCGGGCGGGGGAATCCCATCCTGAGTTGAGTCAGCCCTGCCACTGAATGCTGACCCCGCGCTGCAGGATTTAACGCTCCTCCACTCCCGCTCTCTCCACAGATCTGGACCAGTTATTCTCGGAGCTGCAGTCGTTTCTCAAGGTGTTGGACACGGAGAGTTTAAGCTGCGCCGCAGAGTCGAAGAAGGAGTCGGTGGCAGAGTTGCTTCAGGAGCTGAACGGAAGTTCCTGTCCTCAACAACCCGGATTCAGTACGTACTGTTCATCTGTTGTCATACAACGCATGTCGCAGACTCTCTCAGGAACAAAGGGCTGGATTCTCCATAATTCAGACTATGTCCCAGGCCAGCATCAAAGCGGTGGCTTTTTACTCCTAAAAATCCTGGGAAAAAGTGAAACGCGTTCCTAGCCCTGCAGGGGGCTAGCAGGGAATTGGCGTAGATCTAGCAGCTTTTGCTGCAGATACGGGCCGCTGCACTTCCGGGTCAGAGGCCGCGCACAGCGGCGGCCGCGCCCTGCTCCATGGCAGACTCGACCGCGGAGCCAGATCGAAGAAAGAGACCACCCTGATTGGCCGCGCACCCGACCAGCAAACCCTGCCCCACACCGCCCATAAAGCCCCCCCCCCCCCCCCCCCCCCCCCCCCCCCCCCCCCCCCTCTCCCAGGCCTCCGATCTGCCCGACCCCAACCAGGGCAGCCGTGGACTGGGTCCACAGCTGCCGTGTGAGCATCCCAACCGGCAATAGCAGGTTAGTTCCACGCCGTCGGGAACTCGGCTGGCCGGGGGCCGAGGATTGCTGGGAGGGCCTCTGGCAATGGCCCCCCCAGCCGCGCGGAGTACTCCGCGAACACGCCGATTCTCGGGTCCCGGAGAATCGGAGCCGGGCCTGATTTCGGCGTGAAATTGGATTCTCCGTCCCTGCGCCAAACGCGATTTTGGTGCAGGGCTGTGGAGAATGCAAACCAAAGTCTTTGTGTTTTTTTCTCCTCCCTCTCTTTGAAGGGTGGAGATGATAGGCTTCCAGGGACTCCAGACTCTAAGCTGCCTTCCAAGCGCACAGATGAATTCCTTCTTATTTATCCTCTGGGGAGAACAGCTCCTGCTTATCAGAATAACCACCTCTCACCTGGCAAATGTCCCATTCTTTTTTTCTTTTTTTTTAAATTTAGAGTACCCAATTATTTTTTCCAATACACGGGCAATTTAGAGTGGCCAATCCACCTACCCTGCACGTCTTTGGGTTGTGGGGGCGAAACCCACGCAAACACGGGGAGAATGTGTAAATTCCACACAGACAGTGACCCAGGGCCGGGATTCGAACCCAGGTCCTCAGCGCCGTAGGCAGCAATGCTAACCACTGTGCCACTGTGCTGCCCGCCCATGTCCCATTCTGACCCTGTTCGAAGCTGAAAACAAGCTTTCACTTAAAACAGATTTTTATGGAACTCAAAATTTCCTTCCCCCTTCAATGAGCAAAAGCAAACACTTTCAAATAATGGCTAGCACTGCTGCCTCACAGCGCCAGGGACCTGGGTTTGATTTTGGCCTCGGGTCACTGTCTGTGTGGAGTTTGCACATTCTACCAGTGTCTGCGTGGGTTTCCTCCCACAGTCCAGAGATGTGTAGATTAGGTGGATTGGCCGTGCTAAATTGCCCTTGGTGCTCAAAGATGCGCAGGTTAGGTGGATTGGCCATGATGAATTGCATCTTAGTGTCCAAAGACGTGCAGGTTGGGTGGATTGGCCATGATCAATTGCATCTTAGTGTTCAAAGACATGCATGTTAGGTGAATTGGCCATGATCAATTGCATCTTAATGTCCAAAGATGTGCAGGTTGGGTGGATTGGCCATGATCAATTGCATCTTAATGTCCAAAGATGTGCCGGTTGGGTGGATTGGCCATGATCAATTGCATTTTAGTGTCCAAAGATGTACAGGTTAGATGAATTGGCCATGATCAATTGCATCTTAGTGTCCAAAGATGTGCATGTTAGGTGAATTGGCCATGATCAATTACATCTTAGTGTCCAAAGATGTGCATGTTAGGTGAATTGGCCATGATCAATTGCATTTTAGTGTCCAAAGATGTACAGGTTAGAAGAATTGGTCATGATCAATTGCATTTTAGTGTCCAAAGATGTGCAGGTTAGATGAATTGGCCATGATCAATTGCATTTTAGTGTCCAAAGATGTGCAGGTTAGATGAATTGGCCATGATCAATTGCATTTTAGTGTCCAAAAGGTGAGATGGAGTTATTGGGTTGCATGGATAGGTTGGGGATTTGGGCCTAGGTCGGGTGCCCTTTCAGAGGGTCGGTGCAGACCTGATGGGCCGAATGGTGATTCTATGATCCCACCATGTCTCTGTGGAGAAAGGTGACACAATGCTGATGGGAGAGAGAGAGAAAGGGGCGGTAACAGGATTTTACCTTGGCCCCACCGAGCTTCTTTGGCATTCTCCCTTCATCATTCCCCAACTGGGGAAAAAGCGGGAGCTTTGAAGGGGAAAGCTTTCAAAACAAATGTTTGTGTGTGGAGCAAAGCAATGATTGCAGCTGTTTAATGAGATTCTCCCTGTGCTTCAGTGCCGGCCGAGGATGCAGATTACATGTTCATGAGTTGTGTTACCCTGACAGAGAATCGCTCGGAGATGGAGATTGCCGCGAATGGTAGGTGGGATTCCTTTTCATTACAGATTTTCTCATGGCCGCCTGGCAGAGTGTCAGCAAGACTAACCTGTTGAAAGCCAGGAGGGGGCATCAGGACTGATCAAGCAGTATCCAGTATCTTTGTGTCACCTATGCCTTAGCGGGTAGCACTCTTGCCTCTTGAGACGGGAGGTGGTGGGTTCAAGTCCGTCTCCTGGGACGTGGCATTCACGGACACCGCGGAGGGAGTGCTGAACTGTCAGAGGCGCTGTCTTTCAGTTGAGACATCGGATCGAGGCCCTGTCTGCCATCTGAGGTGGATGTAGCACAGTGGTTAGCACTGTTGCCTCACAGCGCCAGGGTCCCGCGTTCGATTTCCGGCTTGGGTCACTGTCGGTGCAGAGTCTGCACGTTCTCCCCGTGTCTGCGTGGGTTTCCTCCGGGTGCTCCGGTTTCCTCCCACAAGTCCCGAAAGGCACACTGGGCTAAATCGCTGGCTTTGAAAGCAGACCAAGCAGGCCAGCAGCACGGTTCGATTCCCGTAACAACCTCCCCGAACAGGCGCCGGAATGTGGCGACTAGGGGCTCTTCACAGTAACTTCATTTAAGTCTACTCGTGACAATAAGCGATTTTCATTTTCATTTCATTTCTGAATTCTCCCTCGGTGTCCCCAAGCAGGCGCCGGAGTGTGGCGACTCAGGGCTTTTCACAGTAACTTCATTGCAGTGTTAATGATTATTACTATTATTAGAAGAGCCCATGGTGCCACTTTGATGTGGAGATGTCGGCGTTGGACTGGGGTGAGCACAGTAAGAAGTCTTACAACACCAGGTTAAAGTCCAACAGAGTTTATTTGGAATCACTAGCTTTCAGAGCACTGCTCCTTCCTCAGGTGAATGAAGAAATATATATATAGACAAAGTCAAAGATGCAAGACGATGCTTTGAATGCGAGCATTTGCAGGTAATTAAGTCTTTACAGATCCAGAGAGTGGGGTAACCCCAGGTTAAAGAGGTGTGAATTGTCTCAAGCCAGGATAGTTGGTAGGATTTCACAAGCCTAGGCCAGATGGTGGGGGGTGAATGTAATGCAACATGAATCCAAGGTCCCAGTTGAGGCCACATTGAATAAGAGCTTGGGAGCTATCTCCAGTGTACCTTACCCATCAGCACCTAAAAGCAGGTGAACTGGTCACGATCACATCGCCTGCTGTGGGATCTTGCTGTGTGTGTACCGGTTGTCGCTTTCACTTCGTTGTTTGCCTTGAGTTGCAGAAGGGCCCACAGAGATGCTGGTTTTGCTTGGGGAGTCGTTTGTTGGAAGGTGGGGGCAGAAATACGCAAGTATAGCTGGCCCTCTGGGAGCAGGAGTGGGCAAGACAGCCGCTCGGGTCCTTTGACCCATTCAGTCGCCTTCAACATCAACGCCACGTATCCGCAGCGAGATCGGCGCTGCGACATTCCCAACATTGCTGAGCTGGAGCGATTAGCGCCTGGTCGGATTGCATTGTCAGTACATCGGTGAAGACCATGTGAATCTTCCTAACTCATCCAACTCTGAAAAAGTAATTCTACCGTTTCCCCAACAGCAAATGAGTGGCGGAACGTCCTGGAGATCATTGAAGACGCGGAAGAGATTTCACCCTGTCCCCCACTATCAGATGATTTTCAAGTGCAAGTGGTAAGGGCGGCATTTATTTGATGCAGTTTAATCCGGACAAATGCGAGGTGATGCATTTTGGGAGATCCAATTCAGGTGGGAGCTATAAAATAAATGGCAGAACCATCAGGAGCATAGAGACACAGAGAGATCCGGGCATACAGGTCCACAAATCCTTAAAAGGCAGCGGGTATCGAGTATAAAAGCTCAAAACTTATTTTACCGTTACATAGAACGTTGGTTAGGCCACATTTGGAATACCGTGTCCAATTCTGGTCACCACACTACCAGAAGGACGTGGAGGCTTTGGAGAGAGTACAGAAAAGGTTTACCAGGATGCTGCCTGGTATGGAGGGTATTAGCTATGAGGAGAGATTGAATAAACTGGGATTGTTCTCCCTAGAGAGATGGAGGCTGAGGGGCGACCTGATAGAAGTTATGAGGAGTGTATATAGAACATAGAACAGAACAGAACAGAACAGGCCCTTCGGCCCTCGATGTTGTGCCGAGCCTTGTCTGGAACCAAAATTAAGTTCCCTGTCATTCTGGTGTGCTCCATGTGCCTATCCAATAACTGCTTGAAAGTTCCTAAAGTGTCCGACTCCACTATCACAGCAGTCAGTCCATTCCACACCCTAACCACTCTCTGAGTAAAGAACCTACCTCGGACATCCCTCCGATATCTCCCACCCTGAACCTTATAGTTATGCCCCCTTGTAACAGCTACATCCACCCGAGGAAATAGTCTCTGATAGTACATAGTACTTAGAGTGAACAGCTGGAGGCTTTTTCCCAGGGTGGAAATGACAATTACAAGGGGGCAAAGTTCAAGGTGAGGGGGGGGGTAGGTTCAGTGGAGATGTGCGGGGGATGCTTTTTACACAGAGGGTGGTGGTGGCCTGGAATGCGCTGCCAAGTGAGGTGGTTGAGGCAGATACGTTAGCGACCTTTCAGACTTATTTGGATAGGCACATGAACAGACGGGGTGTAGAAGGATACAGGCGGTTGGTCTAGATAGGACACGTGATCAGCGCAGGCTTGGAGGGCCTATTCCTGTGCTGTATTGTTCTTTGTTAACCGAATCACGTTGCACAGGTCTGAAAGGGCTTATTGTACGCACACTTCAGAGATAGTCTGCAAGTTGGAGAGTGAAATTTATAACCTAAAGAATATCTTCTGACGGGAATTGGGGAGAAAGTCTCTTTCGACTGGGAGGCAGAGTGAGGAGGTGGTTCTGCTGTCTACCCAGCATTGTGACTGCGATGCATGCGATCCCAACACTTTGTTCTTCATGTTTCTTTGCATCGTTCTAGGGAGCATGTCACAAACGGCCAACTTTTGAAAGAACTAATTGACGCGCCCAAGCTTGTTCCAGCCCACATTCGCGTGAGGCCCATCCTGTTGCTAACCCTCAAAGCCAGTCTGAGCATCCGGCATCTAACAGGTCAGAGAGTGTCAGTGTGGCTTGTGCAGTCCCTGACCGCACACTGCGCTGAGAGATGTTTCAGTGTCGAGCACTCCATCACCTGTGGCGGCAAGAAGCTCCTTCCAGCCTCCAAACTTTCCAAATTACAAGAAAGCTATAGAAGCCCTGGAGAAACATAGAAAATAGGTACAGGAATAGGCCATTCGGCCCTGTGAGCCTGTACTACCATTCAATATAATCAAGGCTGATTGTGCAAATTCAGTATCCCATTCCTGCTTTCTCTCCATACCCCTTGATCCCTTTAGCCGCAAGGGCCACGTCCAGCTCCCTCTTGAATATATCCAACGAACCGGCCCCAACGGCTTTCCATGGCAGAGAATACCACAAGTTCACGACTCTCTGAGAGAAGAAGTTCTTCCTCCTGAAAAAATGAAAAATGCTTATTGTCACAAGTAGGCTTCAAATGAAGTTACTGTGTAAAGCCCCTAGTCGCCACATTCCGGCGCCTGTTCGGGGAGGCTGGTACGGGAATTGAACCGTGCTGCTGGCCTGCCTTGGTCTGCTTTCAAAGCCAGCGATTTAGCCCTGTGCTAAATCAGCCCCCTCATCTCAGTCCTGAATGGTTGACCCCTTATTCTTAGGCTGTGACCCCTAGTTCTGGACGTCCCCAACATCGGGAATATTCTTCCCGCATCCCAGCCTGTCCAGTCCCATCAGGGTTTTATATGCTTCTGTGAGATCCCCTCTCATTCTTCTGACTTCCAGTGAGTATCAGCCCAGTCGATCCAGTCTTTCTCCACATGCCAGTCCTGCCATCCGGGAATTAGCCTGGGGGACCTTCGCTGGACACCCTCAACAGCAAGGAAGTGTATTAAATAGTTTCACAAGAAAGCGCCACTAACCAAGAGGTGGCAAGATTGGATTGGATTGGATTTGTTTATTGTCACGTGCACCGAGGTACAGTGAAAAGTATATTTCTGCAAGCAGCTCAACAGATCATTCAGTACATGGGAAGAAAAGGGAATAAAAGAAAATACATAATAGGGCAACACAAGGTATACAATGTAACTACACAAGCATTGGCATCGGATGAAGCAGACAGGGTGTAGTGTTAATGAGGTCAGTCAATAAGAGGGTCATTTAGGAGTCTGGTGACAGCGGGGAAGAAGCTGTTTTTGAATCTGTTCGTGCGTGTTCTCAGACTTCTGTATCTCCTGCCCGATGGAAGAAGTTAGAAGAGTGAGTAAGGCGGGTGGGAGGGGTCTTTGATTATGCTGCCCGCTTCCCCCAGGCAGCGGGAGGTGTAGATGGAGTCAATGGATGGGAGACAGGTTCGTGTGATGGACTGGGCGGTATTCACGACTCTCTGAAGTTCCTTGCGTTCCTGGATCGAGCAGTTGCCATACCAGGCTGTGATGCAGCCCAATAGGATGCTTTCTATGGTGCATCTGTAAATGTTGGGAAGGTTTAATGTGGACATGCCGAATTTCCATCGTTTCCTTAGGAAGTATAGTTGTGCTTTCTTGGTGGTAGCGTCAACGTGGGTGGACCAGGACAGATTGACTGGGCAGGTTGGTACACTTTGTAATCGTTCAGAGGAGACTGAGAGGTGACTTGTCTTGAAAATGATGAAAGGGTTTGATCAGGCAAATATGGAGAAGACATCTCCACCTGTGGGCAGTCCAAAGCTCGGGGCCAGGAAAACGTAGTCATGAATAAATTCAATAGGGAATTCTGGAAAAACCTCTTTACTACGATTGCAATGAGTTGAACTTATGGAGCACCTTTTGTCATATTACCATGATTGGTAATATGTTGTATTCTTTGTCCTTTCTTCCAGAATGACACGATGTAGTGTTGACAAAGAATATACCAATGAAAAGATTGAAACAAAACTAATTTATTATTACACTACTAATTAAATGAAGTTCGAACACTCTACTGAGCTACAGATAATAATTAATTGATATTGAATCTGTCTTACAGAACTCAATATTGTATCTAGTCACTAACTACACTATGATCTAACCTCGTGCTCTCTCTATCTCCTCTAAGCTTCTTCTAGTGCTTTCAGCATGCTTCTCCTCATGCTATTCCCAGAATTCCCTGAGAGCCTGACTTAAATACAGAGAAGTAGTAATGCCCTCTCGTGTTTGATTTACACAGAGATGTAATTATTAACCCTTCACTAACCTGTCTGTGTACATATCATTACACCTTTAACATTGAAAAATGTTCCCAATGTGTTTCGCAGTAGTGATTAACAAACAAAATGTGTCACTGGGCCACGTAAGAAGATATTAAGACAGGTGACCAGCTTGGTCAGACAGATAGGCTTTCGGGATCGACGGAAAGGGAGGAGAGAGAGGAAAGAGGCCAAAGGGGTTTAGGGAGGGAATTTCGTAGCTCAGGATCCAGATTGTTGAAGCCATGGCCGGCAGCGCAAGAGCAATCAGAATCGAGGCGGGAATTGGGGATTTGCAGAGATCCCGGAGGTCGGGATTTGGGAAAACCAGGATGAGAATTTTAAAATTGAGGCCTTACTTGATCAGGAGCCAGTGTGGGGGAGCGAGCACAGGGGGGTGCTGGGTTAACAGGAAAGTTAGGATACAGAGGTTTGGCCGGTGAAGGCGGACAGTAGGTGGAAGGACGGTGTGTCGGAATGGACGAGGCTAGCGGTAATGAAGGCATGGTGACGTTAGTTTGAGAATGTGGCCAGTAGTTGAGGTGAGTAGAATCGATGCATTTAAGGAGGAGCTGGATAAATGCACAAGGAGATCTGACAAGGTTTAACCAACCCGGCCGGAGATGGCACCTCAGCCCAAGCTGGGAGAGCCCTCAGCGGCTGTGAGACCCAAGGTTGTTGAGGCATATCGATCTGGGAAAGCAAGTCCATGACTATGTGCAGACGAGGGAATATGGCGGTGGTCAGCAGGTCGTGGTTGGGGGGGGGGGGGGGGGGGGGGGGGGGGGAGTAAATGCAGTCAATTCTCAGCTCCTGAGCAGAGAGACAGACGAGATAACGCGCGGGATTCTCCGTCACGTCCGGCTCGTTTTCCGGCGTGGCAGGCTACAGCCGGCAGTGGGATTCTCCCGCTGCGCTATCAGGAATGCTGTGGGCGTGGGTGCAATGCCGGCGAAGCGGAGCTCCCGCCAACGGAGAATCCCGCAGCATGTTTCAAGTCTGTGACCATTCATCAGAACGCCAATGACATTAATATTGGACGATTTTCCTTTTTAAAAATAAATTTAGAGTATCCAATTCACTTTTTCCAATTAAGGGGCGATTTAGCCTGGCCAATCCACCTACCCTGCACATCTTTGGGTTGTGGGGGTGACACCCACGCAAACACGGGGAGAATAACTTTAAGTTCCTGGGGGTCACCATCACCAACAGCCTGACCTGGTCCGCTCACGTTAAGAAAGCCCAACAAAGTCCCCACTTCCTACGGAAGCTAAAAGAAATTTGGCATGTCTGCATCGACTCTCACAAACTTCTACAGATGTGCCATAGAGAGCATCCTATCCGGCTGCATCACAGCTTGGGTATGGCAACTGCTCGGCCCAAGATCGCAAGAAACTACAGAGTGTGGTGAACTCAGCCCAATGCATCACACAAGCTGGTAACCCCCACATTGATTCTGTCCACATCTCCCGCTGCCTCAGGAAGGCAGACAGCATTATCAGAGACCCCTCCCACCCAGGCTTTGCCTTCTTCCAGACCCTTCCATCAGGCAGAAGGTACAGAAGTCTGAAGACCTGCACATCCAGACATAGGAACAGCTTCTTCCCTACAGCTACCAGACTCCTCAACGACTCCCCCTCGGACTGATCTGTTCCCTGTAAGAACACTATTCACGACGCCCTATGCTGCTCTTGCTCACGTATTTGCTTTGTTTGGCCCATTGTTCCACACTGGAACCAATCACTGTTTGTCGATGTACCATTTGTCAATGTTCTCTGTCGATTATTCTTTTGTCTACTATGTACGTACTGTGTACGTTCCCTCGGCCGCAGAAAAATACTTTTCTTGTACTTCGGTACATGTGACAATAAATCAAATCAAATCAATCAATGTGTAAACTGTACACGGACAGTGACCCAGAGCCAGGATCGAACCCAGGTCCTTGGCGCCGTGGGGCAGCAGTGCTAACCACTGCGCCACCCTGCTTGAAAGATTTTCCCGTGCACTTTGGTGGTCAGGATCATTTCTCCCAGACACTGTCAGGAGTGGGATTTGCACGCACACAATTCCTGTGGGGAGAGGGACACAGTTACGCAGATATCGAGGAAGCACCTCGATAGATCGGTAAACTGGCGGACGCCTTGAGTAGCTATGACGACCCCCTTTTTATAACTGAGGCAGCACCCCGGTGGCATTCCCCCCCAGACAGAGCCACCCCGGAAGGGTAAAAATCAGCCAAAATGAACAGGGTTGGGGGCGGGGGGGGGGGGGGGGGGGGGGGGGGGGGGGGGGGAGAAATCCTGTTAAAATGAATCCGAATGGTTTGTTTGCAGCTGTTTCACTTTTCGGGGAAAAAAAATGTTTCAAAGGCTGTGACTCTCTCTGCTAAAAATCACCCTGTTTATTTTGTTACAAATTTGAACAACTTCGCAACCACAAAAAGAAATATGCTGTCAGGGTGAGAGCAACAATCAGAGCCGTTCCAGTCCCCCGCACAATGTTAAAATGAAGAAAAAGCAGCCTTAACTCCTGTGGCCAAACCCACGTTCACTCTAACGCCAGACCCTTGTGAGATAGCAAAAGTTGGCCTCCCTCTTTCCTCCCTTCCTCGTCTCTCTTCCCCTCTTTCCCCTACTCCCTTTCCCTCTTCCCCTCATTACCTTCTCCCTCGCCTCCTCCTCTCTTTATCCCCATCCTCTTTTTCCTCAATCAATCTTTATCCCCCTCCCTCTTCTCCCCTCTTCCATTCCCTGGCGCTTCCCTCCCCCTCCCCCCCTGCGTTCCTCCCCCAAACTGTGTGAGGAGCGCTTACTCATGGCAGAGTTCCGATTCTTTTGAGGTCTGAGCTGATAGCAGGCAGCTGCTGTGGACTGGACGGCTTCCAGAATGGAGTCCGTGACCATCCGCACTCCCACGGTTACTCTAATGAGAGGCACTAATGAGACCACATCAGAAAAAAGCCTCTGAAGATTAGGGCCACATCGGCCCAATTAGCTGGCACCAGCCATTACAGTTCCACTTTCACCCACTCCCCAGCTCACTGTTATGTTCTCGAATGTGGCTGTGTGCTCATGCAATACAGGGTCTATAATTTAGTAGCAAATCAACTCCCCTTGACATTCAACAGCATTACCATCATGGAATCCCCCACCATCAACATTCCCCGCTCACCATTGACCAGAAGCTGAACTGGACCCAGCCATATAAATACTGTGGCTACCAGAGCAGGTCAGAGGCTGGGAATCCTGCGGAGAATAACTCACCTCCTGACCCCCCCCAAAGTCTGTCCACCATCTACAAGGCACAAGTCAGGAGTGTGAGGGAATACTCTCCACTTGCCTGGATGAGTGCAGCTCCCAACAACACTCAAGAAGCTCCACACCATCCAGGACAAAGCAGCCCCGCTTGATCGGCACCCCAACCACAAACATTCACTCCCTCCACCACTGGTGCACACTGGCAGCATCTGTACCTATGAGAGGTGTTGCTGCAACTCACCAAGGCTCCTTCGGCAGCCGCTTCCAAACCTGAGACCTCAACCACCTGGAGGGACAGGGGCAGCAGAGACATCGGCACACCACCACCTGCCGAGTTGTATGACACACCAAAGAGCCATCGACCAAGGAATCCCTTGGGATGTCTGATAGGATGAGACTCCCTGCAGTTTTCCCTGTTCCACCCAGCTCCTGCTCCTTGCCCTGCTTCTCCTGGGCAAGTACTTCAGCAGCTTGAAGATGCTCCCTACTCACGTGGCAGCACTGGCTATTAGTTTACGCAGTAATAATAGCTGGTAGCCCAGTGCGAGTGGCCAGTTTCAGGGTAGAAAGGGAAGAATGATGACAAAAGACTGTTGAATGTGCTGGTCTCGACTTCAAGGGACTAACGTGTGTGGAAAGTGACGGAAGAACATAAGCAATAGGATCATGAGTCGGACTTTTGACCCTTTGATAAGGTCATGGCCGATCTGATGTGACGTCAATTCCACGTTCCTGCCTGACCCCCATGTTTTTTTTCCAATTAAGGGACAATTTAGCGTGGCCAATTCTGCACATACCGTGCACATACCCCACACAGTCACGGGGAGAATGTGCAAACTCCACATGGACAGTGACCTAGGGCCAGGATCTAACCCGGGTCCTCAGCGCCCATGAGGCAGCAGTGCTAACCACCGTACTGTTCTTTGACCCCCCCCCCCCCCCCGCCACCTCCGTTAACCGAAAATCCATCAAACTCCGTCTTCAATGAGCCAGCCCTCCACCGTTCGCTGGAGGAAAGAGTTCCGCAGACTCTGAGAGAGGGAATCCTGTCAACCCCCTCAGGATCTTCTATGTTCCGATAAGGCCTTCTCAAAATCTTCTGAACTCCATTGGGTACAGTGCAACCTGATCAACCTTCCCTCGTGGGTCAATATGATATCAGAGAGAATCACAAGTATTGCTTAGCGTCGGACTGGGCCTGACCACCTCTGGTGTACAGTACTGGCTGACCCAGGGCACTGCCTCTGAAATCTTGAGTCTCCCAGTACAGAAGTTCCCCGAAAATAAGCGCAAGGACTTTGTGTCTCCTAACCATCAACCTGTAATGGTGCAGTCTGCCTGTCACATTCGATTGCCGTGTATGTGGATAGGGTTACAATACCACGTTGACCGGCGAATTGGCGTCACGCGCTGCTCTCACGCGTCAGCATTCTCTTGTATTCTCCAAATTAAGGGGCAGTTTAGCGCGGCCAATCCACCTACCCTGCTACATCTTTGGGTTGTGGGGGCGAGACCCACAAAAACACGGGGAGAATGCGCAAACTCCACACGGACAGTGACCCGGGGCCGGGATCGAACCTGGGTCCTCGGCACCGTGAGACAGCAGTGCCAACCACTGCGCCGCCGTGCCAACATCATTCGGACAGGTGCCCCAGGAGGATCTGGATCACCTGCAAGGGCTTTGGATATTGCCTGCAACGTCTGGAGTCAGGGGCGAGCATGGTTGTCCCACGAATCTCCTGACCGGTCAGGTCTACAGGCACGGGACCTGTTACCTCAATGGACCAACGCTGCTGGATTAATCCACCGAAAAGTCATTGGCCGTGATTCTCCGGTCTCTGACGCTGAAATCGGGTTTGCCGATCAGCCAGAGAATCCATGTTGGCGCCGGAATTGGTGGCGGCGCGCTTTTGCGATGCCTGATGCTTCGCCCCCCCGATGGGTCGAGTTCCCGACGGTGTTGGTCGCGTGTCCTATTTATTTTCGGGAACTCGGCGTGGTGGCTGCGGACTACGTCCAGCGCCGCCACAGTCGTGGTGGGGGGAGCCGATCTGTGAACAGTGGGGGGGGGGCTTTGGTGGGGGCGCGCGGCCGGCGCCATGTTGCACGGACCCGCTAATTCTCCGTCATTTCCGCAGCTAGAGCTGGGGGCTAGCCCCCACCAGACGGAGGGTCGGTGCCCGTTTGACGGGCACTAGTCTATCGGTAGCAAAACGCCACCATTCCCACGCGTGGCGCCAGGGCATAGGCTCTTCTCTGTGCTCTTCTGGATTTCGACAAATTTAATCTTGAAAAGGATTGGGGCCTCTCAGGAGAGAAAGAAAATGTCCTGTTTACAGGCAAGGGCTCATTCTCCAGCTCACCCCATGGTACTGTCCTGATACCATCAGTGGCAGGAAATAATTAATGTCTGGACAAATCTTCACAAGCCTCGGAACACCCACGGAAACAGAGGAAGTACTGAAGGCCCTTTAGTACCGGCAATAGCTAATCACACAGGAACGTGGGATGAGAGAGCCACTCAACAGCATTCCTCAATGTGGTTGATTTGGGGCTGGGGCAGATCGTGACGATAAGGGAAGCGGAGTGTTTAAGTGAGGTTGGAACGGCCGGGCCGTGGGCAATGCCAGCGATCTGGGACTGGGAGCAGTCCGGGGCTGCCTGGCACACAGCTTGAGCGGCTGGAGGGTGAATGTTTTCATCCTCAGAGTGCTCTGCGCCACGCCCCATGAGGAACGTCTGTTGGCGGCGCAAGGTTGCTGGACGGCTGAGAGGCAGCAAACCCTTTCCAGCACTGACATCGTTGGCAGAGGCCTAGAGTTTAAATGGCCGGTGCCCTGGAACCTCAGAGAGTGGGGACCCATACTGCAAACCTTACCCCAGTGAATGCTGTCTGAGTCCACTGAGCTTAGCTCCGAGAGTACTCTGAGAACACGCACTAACAGGTTCAAAAACAGCTTCTTACCCGCTGTTGCCAGACTCCTGAATGACCCTCTTATGGACTGACTGATCTCTCCACACATCTTCTCTGTCAAGTAGCACTACACTCCTGTGTGCTTCACCCGATGTCTGTGTCTCTGTATCTACATTGTGTATCTATCGAATGTCCGATGCTTTATCATGTGTGGACTGTATGCAGAACAATACTGTTATGGGTTTAGAAAAATCCAAAGTGTATCACTGAGTTCACGTGACCCACGGCTTTGAATAGATTGTGGTTATGGGGAGCACCCGGGCCTACGCTACAGGTGTGATGCAACAGAGATCTACAGTACTTTTAAAACAAAACATTGTTTATTTATGAATCCAGTTAACATTTTATAAACCCACCGTAAACCTCTTAACAACGATCAACACCAATAATCCTCACAGATACAATATTCTCTAAGTAACCCTTCATAACTTTCCTAACAACATCCAGAAGACCAAAATACCCTTTTCACAGAAAGACAGCAGGTTTAAATTCTCTACAGAAACCGGTATTACTTTGAAATCCTCAAATGAGCTGATGACAGTCCGTAGCTTGTAGAGAGAGATCATTATACAGCTGCTTGCTTTGCCTGCAACTATCCAAATCTGAAAACAAAACCAAAAACACACTGTAGCTGCCTGCTCAAAAACTAAAGTGAAAGCAGAGAGCCCAGCTCCACCCACACTCTGACATCACTGCAGCTATTTGATAAACACCCATTTCTTAAAGGTACATCCGCGACAGCTATTTGATAAACACCCTTAAAGGTACTCTCACATGGCAATACTTTTCATTGTACCTAGGTGTAATGATATGTATACAGTCAGGTTAGTGAAGGGTTAATAATTGCGCCTGAAATTAAAAATGAAATGAAAATCGCTTATTGTCACAAGTAGGCTTCAAATGAAGTTACTGTGTAAAGCCCCTAGTTGCCACATTCCGGCGCCTGTTTGGGAAGGCTTGTATGGGAATTGAACCGTGCTGCTGGCCTGCTTTAAAAGCCAGCGATTTAGCCCAGTGTGCTAGTGTAAAGCAAACACTAGAGGGCGTTACTACTTCTCTGTCTTTAAGGCAGCTTCTTGGGGAATGCTGGGAGAAGCTAAGAAGAGTAGCTCAAGGGGAAAGCATGGTGACAGTATAAGAAGAAGATTAGGGTTGATTGAGTTAACACGAGGTTAGATCATGGTGTAGTTCGTGACTACTTAGATTATTCAGTACTGTAAAACAGATTCAATATTACTTTAATTATTATCTGTAGCTCAGTAGTGTGCAAACTTCATTTAATTAATAGTGCGATAATAAATTAGTTTTGTTTCAATCTTTTGATTGGTGGATTCTTTGTCAACAACATATTGGGTCATTCTGGAAGAAAGGACAAAGAACACAACATGTTACCACGAATGGTAATATAACATGGTACTAAGAGTAGAAACATAATGCTTCACCTGATGTCTGTGTCTGTGTTTTCTCATGTATGGAACGATTTGCCTGGACTGTATGCCGATCAATACATTTCACTGTATCTAAGGACATGTAACAATAAACCCAAATCCGTATCTCTCCCACGGATCGATGCTACTCCTCTAACTCGACCTTTTCGTCCCCACAGGCACGAACTCTCTCTTCTCCCACTCCTCACCAACCAAAGGAGGTTCACCCTGATGACTCCTATGAGGAAGCAGAGCCCCTCAGCCCCCTGGCCCAGTGTTCTGCAGGTGGGTATGTGGAAACTGATCGTCCCCGTGTCCTGAGATATGGTCGCGGGTCAGCTCGGTGATCCAGGGCTAACGGTCAAAATGTCCCAGAAAAGCTGGGTATAGAGGGGGTCCCCAGGTGCATGTAAGTACTGAGAGGGGATCCCTATGACTGTGTTAGTATATACAGGGGGTCCCGGGGAGCATGTCAGTATTTACAGGGGGTCCCCAGGGAATGTGTCAGCATTTACAGGGGGTCCCACGGGAGTGTGTCAGTATTTACAGTGGATCCCCGGGAGTGTGTCAGTATTAACAGGGGGTCCCCGGGAGTGTGTCAGTATTTACAGGGGGTCCCCGGGGAGTGTGTCAGTATTTACAGGGGGTCCCCGGGAGTGTGTCAGTATATACAGGGGGTCCCGGGGAGCATGTCAGTATTTACAGGGGGTCCCGGGGAGCATGTCAGTATTTACAGGGGGTCCCGGGGAGCATGTCAGTATTTACAGGGGGTCCCGGGGAGTGTGTCAGTATTTACAGGGGGTCCCCGGGGAGTGTGTCAGTATTTACAGGGGGTCCCCGGGAGTGTGTCAGTATTTACAGGGGGTCCCGGGGAGTGTGTCAGTATTTACAGGGGGTCCCCAGGGAATGTGTCAGCATTTACAGGGGGTCCCACGGGAGTGTGTCAGTATTTACAGTGGATCCCCGGGAGTGTGTCAGTATTAACAGGGGGTCCCCGGGAGTGTGTCAGTATTTACAGGGTGTCCCCGGGAGTGTGTCAGTATTTACAGGGGGTCCCCGGGGGTAGTGTGTCAGAACTTACAGGGGGTCCCCGGGGAGTGTGTCAGTATTTACAGGGGTTCCACGGGAATGAGTCAGTATTTACAGTGGATCCCCGGGAGTGTGTCAGTATCTACAGGGTGTCCCCGGTGAGTGTGTCAGTATTTACAGGGTGTCCCCGGGGAGTGTGTCAGTATTTACAGGGTGTCCCCGGGGAGTGTGTCAGTATTTACAGGGGATCCCCGGGGAGTGTGTCAGTATTTACAGGGTGTCCCCGGGGAGTGTGTCAGTATTTACAGGGGGTACCCAGGGAGTGTGTCAGTATTTACAGGGTGTCCCCGGGGAGTGTGTCAGTATTTACAGGGGATCCCCGGGGAGTGTGTCAGTATTTACAGGGTGTCCCCGGGGAGTGTGTCAGTATTTACAGGGTGTCCCCGGGGAGTGTGTCAGTATTTACAGGGTGTCCCCGGGGAGTGTGTCAGTATTTACAGGGTGTCCCCGGGGAGTGTGTCAGTATTTACAGGGGGGCCCCGGGGAGTGTGTCAGTATTTACAATGGATCCCCGGGAGTGTGTCAGTATTTACAGGGGGGTCCCCGGGGAGTGTGTCAGTATTTACAGGGGGTCCCGGGGAGTGTGTCAGTATTTACAGGGGGCCCACGGGGAGTGTGTCAGTATTTACAGGGGGTCCCCGGGGAGTGTGTCAGTATTTACAGGGTGTCCCCGGGGAGTGTGTCAGTATTTACAGGGGGTCCCCGGGGAGTGTGTCAGTATTTACAGGGGGTCCCCGCGGAGTGTGTCAGTATTTACAGGGTGTCCCCGGGGAGTGTGTCAGTATTTACAGGGGGTCCCCGGGGAGTGTGTCAGTATTTACAGGGGGCCCACAGGGAGTGTGTCAGTATTTACAGGGGGTCCCCGGGGAGTGTGTCAGTATTTACAGGGGGTCCCGGGGAGTGTGTCAGTATTTACTGGGGGTCCCCGGGAGTGTGTCAGTATTTACAGGGGGCCCACGGGGAGTGTGTCAGTATTTACAGGGGGTCCCCGGGGAGTGTGTCAGTATTTACAGGGGGTCCCTGGGGAGTGTGTCAGTATTTACTGGGGGTCCCCGGGAGTGTGTCAGTATTTACAGGGGGCCCCCAGGGAGTGTGTCAGTATTTACAGGGGGTCCCCGGGGAGTGTGTCAGTATTTACAGGGGGCCCCCAGGGAGTGTGTCAGTATTTACTGGGTGTCCCGGGGAGTGTGTCAGTATTTACAGGGGGTCCCCGGGAGTGTGTCAGTATTTACTGGGTGTCCTGGGGAGTGTGTCAGTATTTACAGGGGGTCCCCGGGAGTGTGTCAGTATTTACAGGGTGTCCCCGGGGAGTGTGTCAGTATTTACAGGGGGTCCCCAGGAATGTGTAAGCTTGACAGGGAGTCCCCAGAGAGTCTCAGTATTTGCTGGGGTTCCCGGAAGCGTGTCAGTATTTCCAGGGATTCCCCATTAAGTGTGTCGGTCTGTGTCCGAATTTGAACGTCCGTTAACTGAATGTGTTTGCAGATTGTGCGGACTCAGACAGCAGTCACTATGAATCTTACGGAGAAGAGGATATGTCTGGAAATAACCGTACCGCCTCCCTGCGATGGCTGCCGACAGACTCTCCCACGCAGCCACTGCCCCATTCCCGAATCTGTGGCTTTCTGTGGAGGAAGAAATGGTTGGGACAATGGACGAAGCAGTTATTTCTCATCAGAGACCAAGTTCTGATGGTAAGTTGCGACACCCCCAAACTTTTCAAACATGGTCCTTACGTTTTTCTTCATTCGATTCATCCTTTCTTGGACCCCCAACACGATGGGGCACTCTAGCCCGCCCCAGGCACCCCACAAGAGTCTCCCCCTCGTCTCCGTTTACACTCACAAGTTTCGTGTTGGCTGCATCCTTAACTTTCTCATTTCTCCTCTGTCGTAATCATAGAATTCATAGAATCATAGAACTTACAGGGCAGAAGGAGGCCATTCGGCCCATCGAGTCTGCACCGGCTCTTGGAAAGAGCACCCTACCCAATATCAACACCTCCACCCTATCCCCATAACCCAGTAACCCCACCCAACACTAAGGGCAATTTTGGACACTAAGGGGCAATTGATCATGGCCAATCCACCTAACCTGCACATCTTTGGACTGTGGGAGGAAACCGGAGCCCCCGGAGGAAACCCACGCACACACGGGGAGGATGTGCAGACTCCGCACAGACAGTGACCCAAGCCGGAATCGAACCTGGGGCCCTGGAGCTGTGAAGCGATTGTGCTATCCACAGTGCTACCGTGCTACCCTTTCTCTCTGCACTGCACACAGACAGACTCACCCAGGCGGGCACCAGCGAGGTGAAACCCAACGAGAGTTGAACCCACCCTGAATAATGGGCAGCAGCTCAGACCTAACCTGTTAGGAGTGAGTGTTCCAGAGCGCCTGTTGGCACAGTGTGGCCGGGCTAACTCCCTGGATCTTTATCATTACTCAGCTCGGTGTCCGGTCTGAAATGTGGGCGGGGGTCCTACGCTCGCCCACGGTGCGGCCGCTGCAGGTCGCCGTGGTGCGCATGCGCGGCCACAGACCCGCCAATTCTCCGGGCCGTATCGGCAGCAAGAGCCGGGTGCCCCTCGCTGATCGGCTGCTAGCCCCCAGCCAAACGGAGGATCGGTGGCCGTTTTGTGCCATATTTTGGGTGGTAAAACCCACCGTTCCCCCCACCGGCGTCGGGACGTGGCCTGAGAATCGGAGAATCCAGCCCGTGATCAGATATTCTGAATAACTTATTCTCTCTTTCTCTCTCTCTCTCTTTCACTTGGTGGTGAGGTCCAAGCGCTTTTCCTCGTTTCACCATTTGAGTAAAGAGACATCTCGGTATTTCGCTGCTCGCTGTGGTAAAGTGGAGTTGAGCCACCCCAGCCATGACCTTACTGAAAGGCGCAGGGGGCTCGAGGGGGCAGTGTGTCCCGTTCCACTAAAGAAAGGAGCAGCTGAGATTTGGGGAAACAAGCAGACGCCACTCATAGAAACCCATCAGAGAATCCCTTCAGTGCAGAATGAGGCCATTCAGCCCACTCCGAAACAGAACCCTACCCAGATCCGCTCCCCCCGCCCTATCCCCTTTGGACACTGAGGGGCACGGGCAATCCACCTAACCTACACATCTTTGGACGTGTGGGAGGAAACCGGAGCACCCGGAGGAAACCCACGCAGACAACGGGGAGAACTTGCAGACTCCGCACAGACAGTGACCCAAGCCGGGAATCAAACCCTGGTCCCTGGCGCTGTGAGGCAGCAGTGCGAAGCACGGTGCCACCTTATCGCCCCTCGTTCCTATCGTAGCCTTGGGCAGCACGGTAGCATTGTGGATAGCACAATCGCTTCACAGCTCCAGGGTCCCAGGTTCGATTCCCGGCTTGGGTCACTGTCTGTGCGGAGTCTGCACGTCCTCCCCGTGTGTGCGTGGGTTTCCTCCGGGTGCTCCGGCTTCCTCCCACAATCCAAAGATGGGCAGGCTAGGTGGACTGGCCGTGCTAAATTGCCCCGTAGTGTCCCAAAGTTAGGTGGGGGTTACTGGGTAACGAGGGTAGGATAGAGGTGTGGGCTGAGGTAGGGTACTCTTTCAGGGGATGGTGTGGACTCGATGGGCCGAATGGCACTGTAAATTCTATGCCGTGCGAGAGGCTGGCACGGAAACCCTGTTGAGGTCGGGTGTAGGGCGGAGGTACTGAAGCTCTGAGACTGAGACTTCTCTCTCCCACAGTGTTACAAGTGTCTGAAGGACCAGTACCCCCTGATGGAGCTCAGCCTACTGGGGTCCCGCGTTGCATACAAGTTCAAACGCAGTAAGAAGATACAGCACGAGCTCAAGATTACGACAGCGAGTAATGAGACTGTGGTGCTCGGACTGCAGAGTCGTGAGCAGACGGAGGACTGGCGGAAGGTTTGGAGGTGTTAGCACCAGAAATTCAACTCCGTGGCGAATCAGTACAGTAACAATCCTTATAAGTCACTAACTACAGTTATAACCTCCATTATGAGTGACTAACCAGTATGGAATCATGGTTATGGGTGACTAACTATCTCAGTACCCCTTATTATGATGAATCACTAACTAGTACATTAAGCTCTGTTATGGGTGACTAATTAATAATTACCCTCATTACGGGGCACAATTAAGCACAGTGATCCATTTGACAAGGGAGTAACTGGTACTGTAATAGTGGTTATGGCTAACTAATGAATGCAGTAACTCATTCAGAAGCCTGTTTGGCTCAGGAAGAGAAAGTATTTGTCATTGTCAATTAAAAGTTACCAATGGCTTCGGACAAGGCTCGGCACAACATCGAGGGCCGAAGGGCCTGGTCTGTGCTGTACTGTTCTATGTTCTATGTTCTAATCAGGGCGGCACGGCGGCACGGTGGGTTAGCATTGCAGCCTCACGGCGCCGAGGTCCCAGGTTCGATCCTGGCTCTGGGTCACCGTGAGGAGTTTGCACATTCTCCCCGTGCCTGCGTGGGTTTCGCCCCCACAACCCAAAGATGTGCAGGGTAGGTGGATTGGCCGCGCTAAATTGCCCCCGAATTGGAAAATAAATAATTGGGTACTCACAATTTACATAGTGAAAAAGTTACCAATGTCGGAAAAACGAGTTGAAGTCTGGAGCCGGTGACGGAATGGAGGTGGTGGTGGGGTTGGGTGGGGGTCGTGACTTCCTGGTTGACAAAGGGACTTGTCTTTGGGAGGCTTTTTCAGGGGTTTTACTCTCTTCCCTGCTTTGACTGCACTGTGTTTAGGTTGTTGAGGAGGTCAGCAGCAACACGCGCCCCCGTGCTTCACCGTGGAACTCACCAAAGATGCCAGGGGCCGAGAATAAATGCGCCTCGAGCAAGGTGAGTCTAACAGTCTGCCGCTCACTGCTTTCCCAGAGTTGGGCCGAATGCTCTTTCCCTGCACTGTACATTCTCTGTTAACAACTAGCCAGCCTCGGAAGGGAGATTCGGCGGCGGGGCTGGCAAGGGAACGTCAGAACGAGGAGCTTGAGTCAGCCATTCAGCCCCTCGAGCCTGCTCCGCCATTCAATACCTTCATGGCTGACATCATAGAATCCCTGTGAGGCAGCAGTGCTAACTCCACCGTCCTGCCCGTTCTCCAAAACTCTTCAACCCATTTACTAATTAAAAATTTGTCCATCTCCTCCTTAAATTTACTCAATATCCCGGCATTCAGCGCACTCCGGGGTCGCGAATTCCACAGAGTCACGACCCTTTGAGAGAAGTAATTTCTCCTCAACTCCGTTTTAAATCTGCGACCTCTTATCCTTAAACTTTGACCTCTCGTTCTAGACCCGAGGAAGCATCCGCTCTACGTCTTCATCCGTACCTTTTACCATCTTATATACCTCAATTAGATCTTCTCTTATTCTTCTGAACTCAAGAGTAGAGGCCCAAACTGCTCAGTCTCTCTCCGTCCAACAAAGCCCTCATCCCCGGAATCAATCTAGTGACCCTCCTCTGAACTGCCTCCAATACAACCTCATCCCTCCTCAAATAAGGGACCAAAACTGTGCACAATACTCAAGGTGTGGTCTCACCAATGCCTTGTACAGTTGCAGCGACACTCCCCGATTTTTATACTCTATTTCTTTAGCTGTAAATGGCAAAATTCCATTTGTCGTCCTTGAGCGACGAGGGGCTTTTCACAGTAACTTAATTGCCGTGTTAACGTAAGCCTACTTGTGGCAATAAAGAGTATTATTATTAATTCCTGCTGCAACTAGGGCAGCACGGTGGCCTAGTGGTTAGCACAGCTGCCTCACGGCGCTGAGGTCCCAGGTTCGATCCCGGCTCTGGGTCACTGTCCGTGTGGAGTTTGCACATTCTCCCCGTGTCTGCGTGGGTTTCGCCCCCACAACCCAAAGATGTGCAGATTAGGTGGATTGGCCACGATAAATTGCCCCTTAATTAGAAAAAATAATTGGGTACTCTAAATTTATTTTAAAAATGTATTAAAAAAATAAAAAATTCCTGCTGCAACTGCTTACTAGTTTTCTGTGATTCATGCACAAGGGCACCCCGATCCTTCTGCACCGAAACACTCTGAAGGCTCTCCCCATTTCGGCAATAAGTTGCCTTTCCACTTTTCCGACCAAAATGGACAACCTAACACTTATCAGCGTTAAGCTGCATCTTCCACATTTTGCTCCACTCGCCTAACCTATCTATATCCATTTGTAAGTTTATTAATTTCTCATTGCAACTTACTATCCCACCGATTCTAGGGAAGGTAAGAGAATCCTGGTTAACCAATGACGTAGAGGTCAAAGGAATGAGGGGCAAAGGGCAAGGGTCAGATGGATATAATGCCAATATAAAGAACAACTTGTGAGGTTGTTGTAAATGTGAGTCCAATATCATCCCAGGCTGAAGTCAATCACAATGAAACAAGTTTCTTTTCTTTAATAAATTTAAAGTCCCCAATTCTTGTTTTCCAATTAAGGGGCAATTTAACGTGGCCAATCCACCTACCCTTAGGGTTGTGGGGGTGAGACCCACGCAGACACGGGGAGAATGTGTAAACTCCGCACGGACAGTGACCCAGAGCCGGGATCGAATCCAGGTCCTCAGCGCCGTGAGGCAGCAGTGCTAACCCACTGTGCCACCCTCCTGCAATCTCTTTCTGTCCCTTTATTTAAATTCCCTTCTTTAAAATTTGACTCTTGATTATATTCAGATATTCCTGGTCTGTCAAGCAACGAAAGTGCTTTGCTGATGTCTGTGTATCGTGTGTTCTCTTGTAGCCAATGTTGAGGGGTATTCGAAGCTCAGACTCGGATAGATCCACAGGCGAAATGGTTGCCGACAGCCCAGCCACCCGGGACACAGGTAAGGCCTCCTCCTGCGACCCTGCACATCGAAACGTTTGTTCTTGTCTGTCCAACCCAGTCACCCCGCAATTGGCATTGAGATTAATGGTAGCGGGCCAGGAAATCAGCCGAACGTTGACGAGGAGTCGGCCACCGGTTTTTTGGTCAGTGTTTTGACCAACCTCATTTCTACACAGGCTGCCACATTCCCTTTGTTGCACTCGTTGCTTGTTCTTCTGCGTGTCTCGTACATCTTCCCAATTTTGACTGGAGGCTCTGAGGTAGTTCTGGTTGGGAACAGCAATTCTGAATGTGACCCGACGCTGAAACTACTCTGGTCTGACCTGGCAGGTTACCTGAAGGTGCTCGTGAACAGCCACTGGCACACCCTGTGGTGTCATATCGAGGACCGAGTGCTGCTGATGTACAAAGATGTTGGCGGGGCGGGAAGATTGCACTACTCTGTGGACCTGCAAGGCTGTGAGGTCAGGACACAGCCGGACCCCACGCACAAATTCAGGCTGACAGTCTCACACCAGCACAAGGATCTGGCAGTGCTACAGGTAAGATGCTGGCCGACCTTCACAACCCACGCCGGCCGACTTTCGCGACCCACACCAGCCAACCTTCGCGACCCACACCAGCCAACCTTTGCGAACCACGCCAGCCGACCTTCGCGAACCACGCCGGCCGACCTTCGCGACCCACACCGGTCGACCTTCACAACCCACACCAGCCGATCTTCGCGAACCACGCCGGCCGACCTTCGCGACCCATACCGGCCGACCTTCGCGAACCACGCCGACTGACATTCACAACCCACGCCGACTGACCTTCACAACCCACACCGGCCGACCTTTGCGACCCACACCGGCCAACCTTCGCGACCCACGCAGGCCGACCTTCGCGACTCACACCGGCCGACCTTCGTGACCCACACCGGCCAACCTTCGCGACCCAACGCCGGCCGATCTTCGCTACCCACACCGGCCGACCTTCGTGACCCACACCGGCCGACCTTCGTGACCCACACCGGCCGACCTTCGTGACCCACGCCGGCCGACCTTCGCGACCCACACCAACTGACCTTCGCGACCCACGCCGGCCGACCTTCGCGACCCACACCGGCCGACCTTCGCGACCCACACAGGCCGACCTTCGCGACCCACACCAGCTGACCTTCGTGACCCACACCGGCCGACCTTCGCACCCACACCAGCCGACCTTCGCATCCCACACCAACTGACCTTCGCGACCCACACCGGCCGACCTTCGCGGCCCACACCGGCCGACCTTCGCGACCCACACCAGCCGACCTTCGCGAACCACACCAGCCGACTTTCGCGGCCCACGCCGACCAACCTTCGCGACCCACACCGGCCGACCTTCGCACCCACACCTGCCGACCTTCGCACCCACACCGACCAACCTTCACGACCTACACCGGCCGACCTTCGCACCCACACCAGCCGACCTTCGCGACCCACACCAGCCGACCTTCGCGACCCACACCAGCCGACCTTCGCACCCACACCGGCCGACCTTCGCGACCCACACCAGCCGACCTTTGCACCCACACCAGCCGACCTTCGCGACCCACACCAGCCGACCTTCGCACCCACACCGGCCGACCTTCGCACCCACACCAGCCGACCTTCGCGACCCACACCGGCCGACCTTCGCGACCCACACCGGCCGACCTTCGCGACCCACACCGGCCGACCTTCGCACCCACACCAGCTGACCTTCGCGACCCACACCGGCCGACCTTCGCGACCCACAGCGACCGACCTTCGCGACCTACACCGGCCGACCTTCGCGACCCACACCGGCCGACCTTCGCGACCCACACCGCCGACCTTCGCGACCCACACCAACCGACCTTCGCGACCCACACCGTCCGCCCTTCGCGACCCACACCAGTCCAGCTGACCTTCGCACCCACACCAGCCGACCTTTGCACCCACACCTGCCGACCTTCGCGACCCACACCGCGACCCACACCAGCCGACCTTCGCACCCACACCAGCCGACCTTCGCGACCCATACCGTCCGCCCTTCGCGACCCACACCAGTCCAGCTGACCTTTGCGACCCACACCGGCCGACCTTCGCACCCACACCAGCCGACCTTCGCGACCCACACCAGTCCAGCTGACCTTCGCATCCCACACCAAATGACCTTCGCGACCCACACCGGCCGACCTTCGCGACCCACACCAGCCGACCTTCGCGACCCACACCGTCCGCCCTTCGCGACCCACACCAGCCGACCATCGCATCCCACACCAACTGACCTTCGCGACCCACACCGGCCGACCTTCGCGACCCACACCGGCCGACCTTCGCGACCCACACCAGCCGACCTTCGCGAACCACACCAGCCGACTTTCGCGGCCCACGCCGACCAACCTTCGCGACCCACACCGGCCGACCTTCGCACCCACACCAGCCGACCTTCGCACCCACACCGACCAACCTTCACGACCCACACCGGCCGACCTTCGCACCCACACCAGTCGACCTTCGCGACCCACACCAGCCGACCTTCGCGACCCACACCAGCCGACCTTTGCACCCACACCAGCCGACCTTCGCACCCACACCGGCCGACCTTCGCGACCCACACCAGCCGACCTTTGCACCCACACCAGCCGACCTTCGCACCCACACCGGCCAACCGAGACCCACACCGGCCGACCTTTGCACCCACACCGGCCGACCTTCGCGACCCACACCAGCCGACCTTCGCACCCACACCAGCCGACCTTCACACCCACACCGACCAACCTTCGCGACCCACACCAGCCGACCTTCGCACACACACCAGCCGACCTTCGCACCCACACCGACCAACCTTCGCGACCCACACCGGCCGACCTTCGCGACCCACACCGGCCGACCTTCGCGACCCACACCAGCCGACCTTCGCGAACCACACCAGCCGACTTTCGCGGCCCACGCCGACCAACCTTTGCGACCCACACCGGCCGACCTTCGCACCCACACCAGCCGACCTTCGCACCCACACCGACCAACCTTCACGACCCACACCGGCCGACCTTCGCACCCACACCAGTCGACCTTCGCGACCCACACCAGCCGACCTTCGCGACCCACACCAGCCGACCTTTGCACCCACACCAGCCGACCTTCGCACCCACACCGGCCGACCTTCGCGACCCACACCAGCCGACCTTTGCACCCACACCAGCCGACCTTCGCACCCACACCAGCCAACCGCGACCCACACCGGCCGACCTTTGCACCCACACCGGCCGACCTTCGCGACCCACACCAGCCGACCTTCGCACCCACACCAGCCGACCTTCACACCCACACCGACCAACCTTCGCGACCCACACCAGCCGACCTTCGCACACACACCAGCCGACCTTCGCACCCACACCGACCAACCTTCGCGACCCACACCGGCCGACCTTCGCGATCCACACCGGCCGACCTTCGCATCCCACACCAGCCGACCTTCGCACCCACACCTGCCGACCTTCACGACCCACACCGGCCGACCTTCGCACCCACACCAGCCGACCTTCGCACCCACACCAACCAACCTTCGCAACCCACACGGCCGACCTTCCCGACCCACACCGGCCGACCTTCGCACCCACACCGACCAACCTTCGCGACCCACACCAGCCGACCTTCGCACCCAAACCAGCCGACCTTCGCACCCACACCGGCCGACCTTCACGACCCACACCGGCCGACCTTCGCACCCACACCAGCCGACCTTCGCACCCACACCGGCCGACCTTCACGACCCACACCGGCCGACCTTCGCGACCCACACCAGCCGATCTTCGCATCCCACACCAACTGACCTTCCCGACCCACACCGGTTGACCTTCGCAACCCACACCGGCCGACCTTCGCGACCCACACCGGCCGACCTTCGCGACCCACACCAGCTGACCTTCGCGACCCACACCAGCCGACCTTCGCGACCCACATCGGCCGACCTTCGGCCGTCTAGCTGGTCTGCGTGGACTTACATTTAACCCCTTGTGTATCTACAGTGGTGCATATCACCACAGGGTTTAAGGCTGTTTTGACTGTGGGAGGGGGCGGGGCGGTTACTGTGTTGGATGGGACTGTGAAGTTCATTCCAGTGTCTTCCCATAGGCCAGCTCACCCGAGGACAGGGACCGATGGCTCAGCCTCCTGCAGGCAAGGTGTGGGACAGACGCAGAATCAGCTCATCTCTACGAAGACACGGTCCTACAGACCGGAACTGAGACAGAGCCAAGCGTTGGGAACCAAGTCAGGTAAGAGTGCCCTCGATCAATCTCCGCGCTGGTCGCTGCTCGCTCCGCGTGCTAATGACATATTCTCTTCCTCATTTCCGGTAGTGGCATTTCCAGCTTCTGTCCATCGTTCCCCTGGCCTAATACTTGTAGTGGAACAAGCGGGGCGGGGCCGACCTCTGACCCTGGAACTAGAGACCAGCTTGGTATTCGCGTCGCCTGATTTTAAATCAGCCCCAGGGAGGATCTGCGCGGTCTCTAATGATGTTGAGTAGAAGTTGTGGATAGGCTGGATTTAAACTGACAAGCTGTGAAGAATTCAGCCACTCGTTGACTAAATTCCAAGTTTTGTTCTCAGAGTAATACTAACATACAAAATGAATGTCAACGCGAAGATAGGCAGCGTTGGAAGCAGTACTGATGGAGGCATCAAATTAATAGATTAAGTGAATGGGCAAGAGTACGGGCATCAGGGCGGCGCAGTGGTTAGCATTGCTGCCTCATGGCGCTGAGGACCCGGGTTCGATCCCGGCCCCAAGTCACAGTCCATGTGGAGTTTGCACATTCCCCCCGTGTCTGCGTGGGTGTCACCCCCACAACCCAAAAAGATGTGCAGGGTAGGTGGATTGGCCACCATAAATTGCCCCTTCATTGGAAAAATCTGAATTGCGTACTCAAAATTCATGTTGAAAAAAAAGCCAATGGGCAGAGTCGTGGGGAATGGATTTCAAGGAGGAGCCAGAAACAATGGAGGTCCAGAGAGATTTGAGGGCCCAGGCACGTAGCTTTCAAATCTGAAGAACAGGCAACTTTCAAAAAGGTGAACGGGATGTTGGCCGGAATAGCTGGAGGATTAGAATACCAGGGGATAGAAGTCATTCTTTAGCCCTTGAAGGTAGTGCAGCATCGGGTTTACAAGAATGGTACCTGGACTCCAGAGAGTTACATAACAAGGGGAGATCCCGCAAATTAGGACTGTATTCCCTGGAATTTTGAAGATTAAGGGGTGATTTGATCGAAGATTTCAAGAGAAGGGAATCGATAGGATATGGAGAGAGAAAAGCCAGTTCTGCAGGTGAATCTGCGACCAGAAGTCTACCTGGGCGGCACGGTAGCACAGTGGTTAGCACTATGACTTTACAGCTCCAGGGTCCCAGGTTCGAGTCCCGGCTTGGGTCACAGTCTGTGCGGAGTCTGCACGTTCTCCCCCACTGCGTAGGTTTCCTCCGGGCGCTCCGGTTTCCTCCCACAGTCCAAGATGTGCAGATTAGGTGGCTTGGCCGCGCTAAATTGCCCTGAGTGACCAAAAAGGTTCGGTGGGGTTACAGAGTTGTGGGGATAGGGTGGAAGTGTGGGCTTAGGGGCTGGTTTAGCTCACCAGGCTAAATCGCTGGCTTTTAAAGCAGACCAAGGCAGGCCAACAGCGCGGTTCGATTCCCGTACCAGCCTCCCCGGACAGGCGCCGGAATGTGGCGACTAGGGGCTTTTCACAGTAACTTCATTGAAGCCTACTCGTGACAATAAGCGATTTTCATTTCATTTTCATTTCATTAATTGGAGTGGTCTTTCCAAGTGTCGGAGCAGACCCGATGGGCCGAATGGCCTCCTTCTGCACTGTAAATTCTACGTTCTGTGTTCTAAAATTGAGAGCCAAACCCTTCGGGTGTGACACACAAAGGACAGTAGAATCAGAGAATTTACAGTGCAGAAGGAGGCCATTCGGCCCATCAAGTCTGTACTGGCTCCTTGGAAAGTGCATCCTACCCAAGCCCACACATCCACCCTATCCCAAAATCCCCACCTCTCCTGGCGTTCGATGCGATGAGGGGTGAGGGGGGGGGGAGGGGGGGGCGTTAATGCATGATTGGGATCTGAGTTAAGACCCTCCCCAGTCTCCTTGCTGAGATCGGACGCTGTCACGGCATCTTGGCGATGATGATTTGAGTGTTGGGGCCGTGTGGCATGGGGAGGTGCACAATTGACTCTTTGCCATCTTCCCTCAATGAGATATTTGAATCGTTTCCAGTGGCTTGCTCCAGCGAAGAATTACGACCCCCAACACATACATGGACGATCCATTTGGCCACGTGTCCGTTCAGACCATCCCAGAGGGCGGAGGCTCCGGGGCCACACGGCAGACGGTAGGCCCCGAAAACAATGACATTCACGCTTCAGAGACGCGCTGGCCTCGTTCTTGCCACGGGGAAAATGGTGGGCGGTGATGGCGGTTACGTTACTGGATTAGTAATCGCATCAGACCAGTGTGAGAATTTGAATTCAGGGTTTTGCTTTGAAGAAAAACCTGGTAATCGGGCGGCTCGGCGGCGCAGTCTTGCCTCACGGCACCGAGGACCCGGGTTCGATCCCGGCCCTGGGTCACTGTCCGCGTGGGTTTTGCCCCCACAACCCAAAGAGATGTGCAGGCTAGGTAGATTGACCACGCTAAATTGCCCCTTCATTGGAAAAAAAGAATTGGGTACTCTAAATTTTTTTTTTTTTAATCTGGAAATTATTTTGCTGGTCTTAGTAAGAGAACCAGGAAGCTGTCAAATTGTCATCAAAATCTCAACTGATTCTTTCCGCGAGGCAATTCCCTGCCCTTACCCGGTCTGGTCTATATCTGACTCTCGTCCCACGCTACGTGATTGACTTTGGAAGGTCTTCTGAACGGTCCCAGTGAGCCATTCAGTTGTGTCAACCAAAGATGGACAATAAATGAATAAAGACCCCCCCCCCTCGCAAAGTCCTTGAGCCCACTCTCACCTGAAGAATAGATTCTTACTCCATCTTCTTCCTCAGCGTTGGTGACGCCCAAATCTATTCTGGTGACGAAGGGCCCATTTTGTGGCTGAACAGAATTCGCGACCTTGGGCGGGCGGAGCTGCATTTTGTAGAAAATGGAAGACTTTCTGTCGTCCATCGTTGCAGGAAGTTCCAATTTTGGCCAATTTGAGGAATAGAAGCTCCCAGAAGGATGTTGTTTTCCCCGGACTGGCAAATCTGCTCTGGATCATTCCGCCCTGTGGCGTTCCCAGGTTGGGATGCTCTGAGGTGCGATTAAACCAGGACTCATCCCTGCCTCACCATGAGCTACAATGCCAGGTCCAACGCTCGGTCTAGAGCAGGAACACATGACATCCTCTCTGTTTGTTTCCAGCAGAGGGTCGATTTGCCTGGCCATGAAGTGGTAAACAGACAACGTACAGCACCTCCAGTAAGGGACCATCGCAGCAATATAAACAACAATAACACAGCAAGGTACAACACCCTGCCAAGTGGTAAGTGTCGGTCGGGCTTTATCCTCAGCTTCATCCTTCACCTGTCCTGGTGACACTCTCCCTTGACCTGCTGAGGACAATGAATGAATAAATCATGACTAAAAAGCAAATACTGATCATGAAACTGTTATTGATTGTCGTAAAAGCCCATTTAGTTCACCACCAATGCCCCGTAGGGAAGGGAATCTGCCCTCCTTACCCGGTCTGGCCTACACGGGACTCTGGATCCAAGCAATGTGGTTGACTCTTAACTGCCCCCTGAAATGGCCTAACAAGCCACTTGATTGTGTCAAAAGCATTGTGGGCCTTAGGCACGGGTATAATCCTGCCGTATCCCTGATGTGCCTGAAGTGCCTGGTAGTCGAGGGTGATGATACACTCTGTGTTTGGGCCTGTGTTACGATTCAATCCTGGTGTAGTCAGAGAGCTGAAATAGACTTTTGACATAGCCTTAGATCGTAATCCTCTATTCCTAAATCTGGGTCTTCCAGACGGGAATACTCCTCAATGGCATAAATTAGTTGTGGTATGTATTCCTATGAAATTCATGACGTCTGTGATCCGTTCTTTGTCTGATGCATTCCTGTCTTAGATTTATAGGCTCCACCTTATCTGACTTGCTCCTGTTAGGCTTTCCGTGAGCCTTATTGTAAGTCTTGATCTCGCAATACTTGAAGGTGTGCCTGAACTGCTACCTTTACGTAATTATATGGACCTATCCCTCTTCCCCCCCTTACCTGGTATTACCGGTATTAAAACTGGAGACACTAGTTCTTTAAGTATCCTGTTCTAAATTCACCCTTTTCAAACGCGTAGGACGAATCACCTTCAACCTTGTTTTGTCCTTCATTGCTAGAGGGATGGAGTTTCAGACTAGGGAGGTTATGCTGCAACTGTATACGGTGTTAGTGAGGCCACACCTGGAGTATTGTGTTCAGTTTTGGTCTCCTTACCTGAGAACGGACGGACTGGCGCTGGAGGGTGTGCAGAGGAGATTCACCGGGTTAATCCCAGAGGGGGTTGGATTACGAGGAGAGGTTGAGTAGGCTGGGACTGTACTCGTTGGAATTTAGATGGATGAGGGGGGGATCTTATAGAAACATATAAAATTTTGAAGGGAATAGATAGGATAGCTGCGGGCAGGTTGTTTCCACTGGCGGGTGAAAGCAGAACTAGGGGGCATAGCCTCAAAATAAGGGGAAGTAGATTTAGGACTGAGTTTAGGAGGAACTTCTTCACCCAAAGGGTTGTGAATCTATGGAATTCCCTACGAAGCAGTTGAGGCGCCTTCATTAAATGTTTTTAAGATAAATATAGATAGTTTTTTGAAGAATAAAGGGATTAAAGGTTATGCTGTTCGGGCCGGAAAGTGGAGCTGAGTCCACAAAAGATCAGCCATGATCTCACTGAATGGCTCGAGGGGCCAGATGGCTGACTCCTGCTCCTAGTTCTTACGTTCTGATGTTATGTTCTGGCAGCATTTCCTCAAGCCAGCTTCTATAAATCTTGGAGTGACTTTGAAATGAAAACATGCGGAGCTGAAAAGGAGCCCGTTCGGAGCCAAGCCACACAGACAGACAAGAAAGATTTCAAAGAGGCAATGGACTCCATGACTGGTAAGCAGAAGATGAAATATTCGATTGCAAGGCTGGTGTGAATTATCCCTGCGCTGCCTTGCACCGATTACCACATTTACTGATGGCAAAGTAAACGGGGAGGGGGTCAGGTAAATTTAGAAGCTGCGTTCAAAGTGAGCACAGGATTAAAATAATCTTTATTGTCAAAGTAAGCTTACATTAACACTGCAATGAAGTTACTGTGAAAACCCCCTAGTCGCCACACTCCGGCGCCTGTTCGGGTACACTGAGGGAGAATTCAGAATGTCCAATTCACCTAACAAGCACGTCTTTCGGGACTTGTGGGAGGAAACCGGAGCACCCGGAGGAAACCCACACAGACACGGGGAGAATGTGCAGACTCCGCGCAGACAGTGACCCAAGCCAGGAATTGAACCCGGGTCCTTGGAGCTGTTGATTCAGTCTTAACTAAAGGATGCTCCAGACTCAGAAATGAGTTCAACGTGTTTATTGAACTATTGACACAGTTCTCAAAGGAGTTCGACTCTCTGCTAATCTAACTGTAGTAACTCAGTCTAACTCTACCAGCTTGCTCTAAGTCACGTGCTGGGGTGTGATGCTACTGATCAACCCTGCCTAACCCTCTAGATGTCTGCCTGTGGAAAGAGGCAGGGCGTGAGTGCCTCATCCCTTTTATAGTGTTTATGTCATGCCCCCTTGTGGTGATGCCACCTCTGAGTGTCCTGACTGCCCATTGGTTGTGTCCTATTTTAAGTGTTCATTGGTTGCATGTTTGCATATCATGACCGAGCTGATTCAGGGGCAAAGCTGATGTTACTGAGGAGGAAGTAGGTGGCCTTCGTGACGGCATGGATGAAGAGGTCAGAGTTCACTTCGGGGTCAGGAGGCTGAGAACAGTCTCAGACAGTCGCCGGGGAAACAGAGTTTGTGGTGGAGCCGGAAGACATCCCAATGTTTAATTTAAGAAAATGTCTACCCATCCAGGACGAGGTGTCAGACATGCTGTCTGGTCATTTAGAGACAGTGGAGGGGGGAGGGGGGCAAGAGATATGTCAACGGTGGCCATTCTTGTCCATGTGAAAACTAACTGTGTTATTGGGTGAGGTGACCGATATGCAGCATGTAGATTAAAAACAGGTCCCTGTTTTCCTTCGGGTGGCCCCTTGCCGGGAATGCTGTAACCCCCGTCTCCTTGCCATTCCTTGCCAAGAGCAGAGAAGATGAGTGTCAGCAGGCAGTTTTACGTCTTGTTATGTGCGCCTGACCCCATCACGTTGAGGCCCCTTTTTTAAATGAGCGGATCCATTTTGTGTTGGCCGCTCGCCTCTCGCTTCCGAGAGGCTTGTTAACATTGTGCGCGCGCGCACGTGCGTGTGTCCCTGTAACCCCGTGCTGTGTTTATTCCTGCTTACAGAGAGAAAGACGCTGCCGAAGTTGGAGGAGAAGATCCGTCGCCTCGAGCAGGCGGTGTACCGAGCTAAAGAGAGGGTGAAGTCGGGCTCCGAACTGAACCTGCTCTCCCTCAGCAAGACCTTCAAGCGAGCCTCCTGTGGCCAATCACTGGCGCTGTTTTCCTCCAACTCAGACACTGCCAACCCCCAGGTCTGTCGGAGTCGCTTTTAAGGGTGTGAGAGGGGCCCTCCTCCTCTTTGAATGCCACTCAGAACATAGAACATACAATCGAACCTGGGACCCTGACGCCGTGAAGCCACAGTGCTAGCCACTATGCGACCGGGCTGCCCCACATTCCGCCTGTCCCAGCGACAGGAGAAAAAGAAAGACTTGCCTTTATTCGAGCGCCCTCGCACGACTTCAGAGGCATCCCAGCATGCTTTGCAGCTGCTGGAGTGATCCTGAAGCCTAGTCACTTTTGGAATATGGGCAGTTTCCGCACAGCAAGCTGCCACAAACAGCAGTGATACAAGTGTTTCGGGATTGATTACGAGATAAATATCAGCCAGGGCCTCTTCAAATAGTACCGTGCAATCTTTCAACTCCACTTGAGCGGGCAGATCTGGCCTTGGTTTCATCTTTCCTCGGTCCTGGCTCTGGGAGTGCCGGCCTGGATTCAGGGCTCAGGTCTCGCAAGTGGGAGTCAAACTCAACAACCCGGCAACTCCGGCATGAGAGAGCTGCCCACTTACTCCAAGCAGAAGCCACAGGGACCAGCGTTGAGCTTCATGAAGATTAGATATCAGTAAGGGAAGGGATTCAGTCTCATGCCGTGCCGTTGAGAGCCCGGCCTCAATCTGTTGCATTGTTTGCACCCAGAAAGTAGATGACTGTGAATGGTGGCTCCTTAGTAGGGTGGGGTGGGGGTTAGTCAGTAGTTCAGTAACATCAGTAAGACAGGCTCACAGCTGCAAATACCCGGTCCCAGGCAGCTGTCAAATCCGCACAGCGGTCAGTACAGAAAGCAGGGTGGGACGGTAGAAATTCCAAAACGTTTCTCTATTAGTCTCCGGAATGTGTGACCCTTACTTTGCCTTGTGCAGTTCAACCCACGACAGTCAGAGCAGAGGCAACAACTTCACATTTACACAACGCAGATATCTACACAACGCAGATAAAGCACTTAGAACATACAGTGCAGAAGGAGGCCACTCGGCCCATCGAGTCTGCACCCACCCGCTTAAGCCCTCACTTCCACCCTATCCCCGTAACCCAATAACCCCTCCCTAACCGCTTTGGCCACTAAGGGCAATTTAGCACGGCCAATCCACCTGACCTGCATATCTTTGGACTGTGGGAGGAAACCGGAGTACCCGGAGGAAACCCACGCAGTCACGGGGAGAACGTGCAGACTCCGCACACAAAGACACCCGAGGCCAGAATTTGACCCGGGGCCCTGTGCTGTGAGGCAGCAGTGCTAATCACGGTGCCGCACATCAGAGGATATGAGTATAGGACTAGGGATGTCTTGCTGCAATTATACGGGGCCTTGGTGAGGCCACACCTTGAGTATTGTGTGCAGTTTTGGTCTCCTAGTTTGAGGAAGGACATTCTTGCTATAGAGGGTGTCCAGACTAATTCCCGGGTTGGCAGGGCTGACATAGGAAGAAAGACGGGATCGGCTGTGCTTATACTCACTGGAGTTTAGAAGAATGAGAGGGGATCTCATAGAAACGTATTAAATCCTGATGGGATTGGACAGGCTGGATGCCGGATGAATGTTCCCGATGTTGGGGATGTAGGGGTCACAGCCTAAGAATAAGGGGTAAGCCATTCAGGACTGAGACGAGGAAGAACTTTTTCTCTCAAGAGAGTTGTGAACTTGTAGAATTCTCTGCCACGGAAAGCTGTTGGGGCCGGTTTGTTGATATCGGTTTCTTGAATATATTCAAGAGGGAGCTGGACGTGGCCCTTTCGGCTAAAGGGATCAAAGGGGTACGGAGAGAAAGCGGGAATGGGACACTGAATTTGCATGATCAGCCATGATCATATTGAATGGCGGTGCATGCTCGAAGGGCCGAATGGCCTCCTTCCGCACCTATTTCCTATGTTTTCCCATCCGACTGCATGTCTCGACCTGCTCCCAGTACAAAACTCCCACTCTCAACCTATCAAATGCTTCATCCCTTGCCCATCGATCCGATTTGGACTACACCTGATCACACTGCTGGTTGTTTCATGTGGCAACGTTATGAACCAGTGCTCTCTCCCAATTCCCATCTGAACTCCAATTGTTCAAACCGCAGCTGGGATTGGGTAAGCAAACTGAGGCAAAGAAAGCTGGCAACTTTTCTCCCAAAAAAAAACCAAGTGGCTTCAACGCTTTCTTTCCAACATTCACGTACGCCTGTCCTTTTGACTTCACACGGTCCAGCTTCAGGATCGCGTTTGATGGGGGATATGATCTGATTTATTGTCACATGTACCGAAGTACAGTTAAAAGTATTTTTCTGCGGCCGAGGGAACGTCCACAGTACGTACATAGTAGACAAAAGAATAATCGACACACATTGATAAATGCCACATCGACAAACAGTGATTGGTTAGTGCAGAACAAGGGGCCAAACAAAGCAAGTACATGAGCAAGAGCAGCATAGGGCATCGTGAATAGTGTTCTTACAGGGAACAGATCAGTCCAAGGGGGAGTCGTTGAGGAGTCTAGTAGCTGTGGGGAAGAAGCTGTTCCTATATCTGGATGTGCGGGTCTTCAGACTTCTGTGTCTTCTGCCTGATGGAAGGGTCTGGAAGACGGCAATGCCTGGGTGGGAGGGGTCTCTGATAATGCTGCCTGCCTTCCTGAGGCAGCGAGAGGTGTAGACAGAATTAGTGTGGGGGGTGGTAAAGTTTGTGTGATGAGTTGGACTGAGTCTGCAGTTTCTGGGACGTGAGCACTCTGGGTTCTGATCGGGCTCAAACCGTCCGTCGCTGCTGATCCGCTGGTGTCAAAAATCGAAAGCCGCTGACCTTTTCCAATTCGATCAACAGGTTCCGATCGTGAGCCCGATCCTAAGACGCACAGCCTCGGCAAAAGGCAGTCTGAGGAGGACGCCGTCAGTCACCGTGGTCGAGAAGGGCAGAGTCCTTCAGAAAACAAAGGTATGCACTGTGATGATATGTAGAATATTATTTGCTCATAATTTAATAACCGAACTGAAAGTTCGGAGAGGTGCCGTATGCATAAACTGAGATTCTAGCATCCGACCACAGGTGGCGTGGTGACAGGAGTAGGCCATGAGAAGATAGGCCGCATGGAGATGGGATGTAATCTGGGTAACAGCACAGTAGCATATCGAGTCGACAGTGATTAATAAGAGTTAACCATAGTTATTTGTATTTAGCCATAATATCCAACTGCAATCTTACATCATAGAACCTTTTAGTGATTTAGTTAATTGATAAAGTTTTATTGATTTACAAAGGAGAATGTTCTCTGAGCGCTTCAACTCTAAAGACCTCGCCATCCGTGCGTGTAGAGAACACAACATGTACCACCCGACTCTTTGAAGTCTTTGTTTGTCACTCAGCTGTTCAGCGATTCCCCCGAGGAATAACAGCGGAACGCCGGATGCACTCAGCGGAGAATCTGTGGAGACAGAAACAGGGTTGACGGGTCAGGTCGACGGGCTTTCAGTCGGAGCTGCAACTATTCAAAGACTGTGTGGCCTGCACGTCACTACTTATCATTGGCGAGAGGGCTTTGCCAGATCTTTGAAGAATTAGGGATCTTTTGTTTTCTTCGTTGCCCTCTTTTCAAAAATATGAGACTGAGGCACCTCGCAGCAGGGTCTGCCGTGGCTCCGTGGGCAGCACTGTTGTGGGATTATCATAAATGTAAGAACTGCAGGGGTTAATGAACTGTCTAGAGTAGCCACTAGAGGGAGCTACAGTTACAAGTATATAAGGCATTGATGCTAAGCCTGGTGGGGATAGAGTGTAGGAGTTAGCTAGAGGCAGACAGAAGTACAGATAGTGTAAGTGAGAGCAGATCATAGATTATTATCAGTATAAAGATTAGTTGTAGATGAGTGCAGTTTATATGTTAACAATCAACTGTGTATTCTTTAGGAGTACGTGTTGAATCCAAGTTAGTAGTGTTAATAAACTTATAGTTTTGTTCAAGTTCAAGCTATTTTGTGGTCTTTGTGAACATGATGCCAACCATCCGGAATTTAGCTACACAAAGAGCACCACAACTGTCGCCTCCGAGTCCAGAGAAGTCAAGGGTTCGAGTCCCACTGCAGAAACATGCACACTCGGCTGACATTCCAATTCAGTACTGAGGGGGGTGCTGTGGTGTCGGGAGGCGCCCTCGTTAAAATGAGATGTTAGACTGAGGCCCCTCTTGTCCCCTTCTGGATATCTGAGAGATCCTCTGGCAGTATTTGTCCAATATTTATCCCTCGACTCACTTCATTAAATGGTCATTACTCTCAAGAAAATAAAAGCAAAATAGCACGGAGGCTGGAAATCTAAAATGAACAGAAAATGCCAGAAGGACTCAGCAGGGCTGGTAGCATCTGTGAGCTCGGAAGAGGAGGCATACGGACTTTAACTCTGCTTCTTTCTCCACAGACTTGCAATGTCAACTCTTGTTTTTCTCTCTCTCCACAGACGCTGCCAGGCCACCTGAGTTTTTTCTGTTTTTTTCCCCTTCATTTCCCTCGTGGTTGATTGTGGGACTTTGCGAGGTTAGGGTGGACCCAAGCTCTTTCAGAAACCCCATTCCACCTACCCTGCACACCTTTGGGTTGTGGGGGTGAGACCCACACGGGGGAGGACGTGCTAACTCCACACGGACAGAGACCCGGGGCCGGGACTGAACCCGGGTCCCCGGCGCCGTGAGGCAGCAGGGCTAACCCACCGCGCCGCCTCGGTGACATACCGGGCCCCCGGTACAGTTTGCTGCCCTTACTGACATGATTCTTCTTCTTGGCAGGAATGGGAAATGAAGTCATCGGTCTAATCAAGCGTTAAAGGGGATCCACTTGGTCAGCAAAGAACTGTCTCCATGTGAATATGCCGGGTTTGGAAGGCACTGTAAATATTGGAACCAGCGTGTTGATCATGCAAAAGCATTACTGGATTCACCCATGGTCTCTGACTCTTACAAGAATGATAAATACCAGACTGAACCTGGTCTCCATTACAGTCTGCAGACTACAGCAAGGGCGACTTGAAATAAGATGCACGAGGATGCCAGAATGAGACGCTGGGGGAGGCAGAACCTTGAAAAGCCTATTTTATCATCACTTTTGTTCCAGGCGCCTGTCTGTACTTTTAATGCAAGCTAACTTCGGAAGCGCAACATGATTGCAAGCTTATTGTCTCAATCAGGTTTTGTATTTTCCCTCAGCCTCCAACCACCACCCCCCCCCCCCCCCCCCCCCGCCTCTCCCCCTGCTCTCCTCCACCACCTGCCCGAGATAGGTCACTCTTCGACCCCGTAGCAACGAGACCGCGGCAGTCACAGATGTCACCAGCCTTCCGATCAATTCTGGAGCCTCTTTCTCAAAACAGGCGGTGACAAATTGATCATCCATTCGGCGCAGAGCGTACCAATCTCCAAAGTGCTCGGTGCAACGTGGTGATGCTGACTTGCCCTCTCCCATTTCCCTGGTCCTCGGCCTGGGCCTCCTGACTAACTCTCAGCCTGTCTAATGTCAGACAAGCACGTACTTCCTCAACGGTCGCTGTGTGCCAGCTGACAGGACAGGATGGCAGACAATCACACCCTGCCTTCAGGTATTTATCCAATAGCTGGTGATGGCGGAGCTGATGGCTGCAACAGCGCTCGAGACGCTTACGGTCAGCTTTGGGACCAGGGGGTGAAAAGCGGGCCAGGCTCCCCCCCACGGCTCCTTCCCCCACCCGTGAGCGGACAGTACTGAGAAGACATCGGTGTCAGGAGAGCGCAGGGCTGGTTTTTCTGATGCACTGATTGATGCTGGCCACTTGTCTGCCACAAGGAGATGATAGACTGGGGTGAGGTGCCAAAGAGTGCTCTGGGTACAGCTTGGTACCCAGCGTAACGCATTGCCTTTGGAATACCCGAGAGGGAGGAAAGGAACTGGTTTGAAGAACAATTAAAACACGTATTAACCACCTTGGTGCAAAATAATAATGTGTATAAATGTCAGAGCAGCAGCAATACCCATGTGAAATGATGAGATTCGAACACCAGAATTTACTGATTCTTGACTCTGTATTACATTTGTTTATAAATTGTACATGACAAGTTTTCTATGTTGCAATGATTTGTACCTCATGGTGGGTTGGAGATATTTATAGCACTGTAGATAATTTCATTACTGAGGGAGTGCTGCACTGTCAGAGGGTCAGTACTGAGGGAGTGCTGCACTGTCAGAGGGTCAGTACTGAGGGACAGTGCATATTCGGAAGCTCAGTACTGAAGGAGCGGACACTGAAATGGACTGGCTGAAGATTAGATGTTAAACTGAGACATTGGCTGACCCGTCTTGTGGATGCAGAAGATCCTGGAGCTTTGGAGAAGCTTTGGGGCCAATATTTATCCCATGACCCACAAATTATCTGCTTCTCATCGCACTGCAGCTTGTGCGACCTGACCGAGCGTAAATTGGCTTTATGGTTCATACATTACAATTAAAGCAAAATACGGCAGCTGGAGGAATTTTGAAATAAAAACAAAAGTGCTGGTAAAACCCAGCAAGTCTGGCAGCTCCTGTAGAGAGAGAAACAGAGTGAACGATTCAGAACCAGCAAGTCTGGTTCAGAAACCCAGCAAGTCTGGCAGCTCCTGTAGAGAGAGAAACAGAGTGAACGATTCAGATCTGCAGAAGGGTCATTTGGATCCGCAACATTAAGTCTTGTTTTCTCTCCCCAAGTGCTGCCAGACCTGCTGAGTTTATCCAGCGTCTTCCGCTCTTCCATTACAACACTGACAACACTTCAGAAAGTACTTCATGGGGCGGGACGGTGGCGGAGCGGTTAGCACTGCTGCCTCACGGCGCCGAGGACCCGGGTTCGATCCCCGGCCCCGGGTCACTGTCCGTGTGGAGTTTGCACATTCTCCCCGTGTCTGCGTGGGTCTCAACCCCACAACCCAAAAAGATGTGAAGGTTAGGTTGATTGGCCAATGCTAAATTGCCCCTTAATTGGAAAAAAAAAAATTGGATACTCTAAATTTATGTAAAATAAATAAATTACAAAAAAGAAAATACTTCTTTGGTCTAAAGCACTGTGGGGCTTTCTCAGATGAATGCAAATCTATTTTTCTAATCGAGTAACAAAGGACAAACAGGCCCTTCGGCCCTCCAAGCCTGTGCCAACCACGCTGCCCGTCGAAACTAAAGTCTTCTACACTTCCTGGGTCCGTATCCCTCTATTCCCATCCTATTAATGTATTTGTCAAGATGCCCCTTAAATGTCACTATCGTCCCTGCTTCCACCACCTCCTCCGGCAGCGAGTTCCAGGCACCCACTACCCTCTGTGTAAAAAACTTCCCTCGTACATCTCTAAACCTTGCCCCTCACACCTTAAACCTATGCCCCCTAGTAATTGACCCCTCTGCCCTGGGAAAAAACCTCTGACTATCCACTCTGTCTATGCCCCTCATAATTTTGTCGACCTCTATCAGGTCGCCCCTCAACCTCCATCGTTCCAGTGAGAACAAACCGAGTTTATTCAACCTCTCCTCATCGCTAACACCCTCCATACCAGGCAACATCCTGGTCAATCAGCTTTGACAAAGAGTCATCTGGACTCGAAACGTTAGCTCTTTTCTCTCCCTATGGATGCTGCCAGACCTGCTGAGATTTTCCAGCATTTTCTGTTGGATTCCAGCATCCGCAGTAATTTGCTTTTATCCTGGGTAAATCTCTTCTGCAGCCTCTCTAAAGCCTCCACATCCTTCGGGTAGTGTGGCGACCAGAATTGAACACTATACTCCCAAGTGTGGCCTAACTAAGGTTCTATACAGCTGCAACCTGACTTGCCAATTTTTATACTCAATGCCCCGGCCAATGAAGGCAAGCATGCCGTCTGCCTTCTTGACTACCTTCTCCACCTGTGTTGCCCCTTTCAGTGACCTGTGGACCTGTACACCTAGATCTCTCTGACTGTCAATACTCTTGAGGGTTCTCTTGAGAGTACAAAGAGTAGCAGATCAATACAGAACAGGCTGTCATAGAATTTACAGTGCAGGAGGCCATTCGGCCCATCAAGTCTGCACCGGCCCTTGGAAAGAGCACCCCACTTAAGCCCCACGCTTCCACCCCATCCCCGTAACCCCACCTAACCTTTTTGGACACTAAGGGCAATTTAGCATGGCCAGTCCACTTAACCCGCACATCTTTGGACTGTGGGGGGAAACCGGAGCACCCGGAGGAAACCCCACGCAGACACGGAGGAGAATGTGCAGACTCCGCACAGACAGTGACCCAAGTGGGAATCGAACCTGTGACCCTGTGCTCGTCTCAAGGCTCGTCACTGATTAGCACTAACATCGAGGGAAAGAAGATTGTCAGGTCAGTATCTGTATGTGGGGTGATAGTGCCTGGTAATTCCACTCAAAATCAATAACCCCCAACTTTGTTGCTGTGCCCCAGCTCCCCTCGTTGGCCTCCCATATTTCATCCTCTGGAAACTTGAGCTCATTTGAAACTCTGCATCCCCTCCCCGAGCCACACTGGGTGGAATGGGGCAAGTTGGGGAAATCTGCTACAGGGCGAGTTAGGGTTTGACAATTGCTTGGGCTGAGGGGCAGGGGAACTGACTGTGCTGGAAAGTGTGCGTGTGTGTTCGCAGTCACAACAGAACTGCAGACTTCCCCCTTTACATTCACGGTTCAGACCTGCACAAGGAGCTTGGCGCTCCCCGCACTGTGATCGCCTGCTCGTGGGGGCAACATCAGCTGCTGGAACGACAATGCAGGAGACCCAATCTCGCCACGGTCAACGCGGCAAAGATTGCAACCCGCAGGCAATGCAAGGTCACTTTCTCAAACCTCCGGGAACACGTGCAACCAGAGACGGTGCTAACCTGAGCTAAATCTGCACCGCAGTTCCAAACACCTGCCTTTGCTTCCTGTCCCCAAGTAGCTTTACCCAAGAAATGGTAGCATGGAGGGCAGCAGGGTAGCATGGTGGTTAGCATAAATGCTTCACAGCTCCAGGGTCCCAGGTTCGGTTCCCGACTGGGTCACTGTCTGTGCGGAGTCTGCACATCCTCCCCGTGTGTGCGTGGGTTTCCTCCGGGTGCTCCGGTTTCCTCCCACAGTCCAAAGATGTGCGGGTTAGGTGGATTGGCCGTGATAAATTGCCCGTAGTGTCCTAAAAATTAAGGTTAAGGGGGGGTGGGGTTGTTGGGTTACGGGTATAGGGTGGATACGTGGGTTTGAGTAGGGTGATCATTGCTCGGCACAACATCGAGGGCCGAAGGGCCTGTTCTGTGCTGTACTGTTCTATGTTCTATGTCAACTCCAGAGGTCAGCGCACCTTTCCCCAGAGAATTAAAGTGCTTCCTGATCAGACTCATCCACTTACGTGCACCTTGAATCAAACTTGTCAACAACTATTGCAACCCAAGGGCAGCACGGCGGCGCCGTGGTTAGCACTGCTGCCTCACGGCGCCGAGGTACCGGGTTCGATCCCGGCCCCGGGTCACTGTCCGTGTGGAGTTTGCACATTCTCCCCGTGTCTGCGTGGGTCTCACCCCCCCCCCCCCACAACCCAAAATGATGTGCAGGCTAGGCGGATTGGTCACGCTAAATTGCCCCTTCATTGTAAAAAATCCAATTGGGTGCTCTAAATTTAAAAAAAACAACTAATCTCCATTTAAACCCCCTGGCACCAGGGACCCAGGTTCAATTCCGGCCTTGGGTGACTGTCTGTGGAGTTTAGACATTCTCCCCGTGTCTGCGTGGGCCTCACCCCCACAACCCAAAGACGTGCAGGTTAGGTGGATTGGCCATGATAAATTGCCTCAGTGACCAAAAAGGGTAGATGGGGTTATTGGGTTATGAGGATAGGGTGGTAGTGAGGGCTTAAGTGGGTCGGTGCAGTATGTTCTATGAGTGTCCAAATAGGTTAGATGTGGCGGGGGAATGGGCGTAGGTAGGGTGCTCTTTCAGAGGGTCAGTGCAGACTCGATGGGCCAAATGGCCTCTTCCTGCACTGTTGGGGTTCCATGTTTCTGTATCAACCCCCTGGACTTGTTTGTTTAATCCCAGCTGATTCAATGTCCATCCTTGTCAGAATGGATGGCTCAGGAATGAATCCTCACGTCACCAAATATTTAGAACATGTCCAAATATGCATTTCCTTTCATGTTGTGGTTAATCACTTGGAAATATCTTCAGGTAGCTTTGAAATACGATCAGGTTTGAAGTGTCGCTCCGCTGTTGACTGGCCCCTCCTCAGAAGCAGCAGCGCACAGGCAGGTTGTTCTCCGGCTGGGAGAGGAATGTCGGCCAGGAATGTACCCCTGGGCTCTTCAAAACAGTCTCGCTGGATTTGCAGTCTCCCAGCTCAACCAGCAGGAGCAGGAAGACGCAAACCTTGGCAGAGCGAGGGTGTGCAAAATATTTCTCAGTCACGGGCTGAACCAGTTAATGGCACCGAGTGATCTGAGGTCAACCTCAGAACAAAGCCAGAGATCCAACATCAATGCACCACCGAATATTGCCAAATCATTTTCAGCTATTTACTGAGGGCAGCAGATTTGAACTCTCGTCACACACGATTTACAATAAAAATAGAATGATGTATTTGTTGAAAAACAGAATTTTATGGTTCTCTGAAGACTACGAGGTAACAGGGCCATTTCTTGGTCAGGATTCGATTCGCAGTAAGCATTTCTCTAACTGAGCGAGGGCCAACAATCGGGCTCAACCTGATCTCCAAAGTCTGCGACGACATGTTAACCCAATGTTGTGCTCTCAACTCTGAAGGCAATCGTTACCCAGAGACATGCCCAAATCCCAGATACTCTCCCCAACCCAGACCCCAGATTATCCCGACCCAGAGATCTGAACCCTACACTGGTGGATAATCCCTGTCCAGGAACCTCAAGGCAAACTGCCCTCTCGCCCCCAAACAACCTAGGGACCCGTGCCCCAGGACACCCCTACCCAGGTGCCCCATCCCTAGGCAAACCGCACCGCCCTCCAGGCCAGGCGTTCCCAAACCAAGGACCATCCCGCGCCAGTGATCAACACCACCCCTTCTCAGACAATACCCACTGAGAGACGCCGCCGAATACTCCGACCCAGAGACCCCCACCCGGAGACAATCCCGAATCAGAGATCTGTCACCCCCCCCACAAGCTAGGCCATCTCCAAACCCCCCCCAGCCCCTCGGCAAGCTTCACCCAAAGACCACAGCCAGCCTCTGGCACAGAGACACTCCCTCATTTATCTGCATTGAGTGTCCCCCAGCCCAAACCAACAAACACACCGACGGCCCTCCAACCCCCCCCCACCCCCCCTCCCAGACAGCTACTCAGAGCCCCATTCCAGAGACTCTTCACCCTGAGACCAAAAACCACAGACACAAACAAAAACAAACATACTCCCCCCATTCCACCTCCACCCCCATTACACCACCACTCGCCATTACACTACCAACCCCCATTACACCACCAATCGCCCATTACACCATCACCCCATTACACCACCACTCGCCCATTACACCATCACCCCCCATTACACCACCACTCGCCCATTACGCCACCACCCCATTACACCACCACTCACCCATTACACCATCACCCCCCTATTACACCACCACTCGCCCATTACACCATCACGCCCCATTACACCACCACTCGCCCATTACACCACCACCACCCCATTACACCACCACCACTCGCCCATTACACCACCACCACCCCATTACACCACCACCACCCCATTACACCATCACCCCCCTATTACACCACCACTCGCCCATTACACCACCACCACCCCATTACACAACCACCCCCCCATTACACCACCACCCATTACACCACCACCCCCCATTACACCACCACCCCCCCATTACACCACCATCACCCCCATTACACCACCACCCCCCCATTACACCACCCCCCATTACACCACCACCAATCCCCCCATTACACCACCACCACCCCCCATTACACCCCCTCCACATTACACCACCACCCCCATTACACCACCACCCCCCCACCATTACACCCCCCCATTACACCACCACCCCCCCACCATTACACCACCATCCCCATTACACCACCACCCCCCATTACACACCCCCATTACACCACCCCATTATACCACCCACCCCCTTTACACCACCACCCCCACATTACACCACCACCCTCATTACACTACCCCCCATTACACCACCACCACCTCCCATTACACCACTACCACCACCCCATTACACAGCCACCAACCCCATTACACCACCACCCCATTACACCACCACCCCATTACACCAGAACCAACCCCATTACACCACCCCCACTACACCACCACCACCCCCCATTACACCACCACCCACCCACCCCCCATTACACAACCACCCCCCCATTACACCACCACCACCACCCCATTACACCACCACCACCCACCCCTGCATTACACCACCACCAACAGCCCCCCATTACACCACCACCACCCCCCATTACACCACTACCATCCCCCATTACACCATTACCACCCCCATTTCACCACCACCACCAACCCCCATTACACCACCCCCCATTACACCACCACCACCATCCCCCATTACACCACCACCACCCCCCATTAAACCACCACCACCACCCCCCATTACACCACCACCCCCCATTACACCACCACCCCCCATTACACCACCACCACCCCCATGACACCACCACCACCCCATTACACCACCACCACCCCCATTACACCACCACCACCCATTACACCACCACCCCCCCATTACACCACCATCACCACCCCCCATTGCACCAGCCCCCCATTACACCACCACCACGACCCCATTACACCACCACCACCACCCCCCATTACACCACCACCACCCCATTACACCACCACCACCCCATTACACCACCACCCCCATTACACCACCAAAACCTCCCCATTACACCACCACCACCCCATTACACCACCACCACCACCCATTACACCACCACCACCCCCCCATTACACCACCACCACCCCCCATTACACCACCACCACCCCATTACACCACCACCACCACCCCATTACACCACCACCACCCCATTACACCACCACCCCCCACCATTACACCACCTCCCATTACACCCCCCCATTACACCACCACCGCCCATTACACCACCACCACCCATTACACCACCAACCCATTACACCACCACCACCCCATTACACCACCACCACCCCCCATTACACCACCACCCCCCATTACACCACCAACCCCATTACACCACCCCCCCATTAGACCACCACCCCCCATTAGACCACCACCCCATTACACCACCACCCCCATTACACCATCACCCATTACACCACCCCCCCATTAGACCACCACCCCATTACACCACCAACCCCCATTACACCACCACCCCATTACACCACCACCTCCCATTACACCACCACCACCCCCCCATTACACCACCACCCCCATTACACCACCACCACCCCATTACACCACCACTCCCCCCATTACACCACCACCCGATTACACCACCATGACCCCCCATTACACCCCCCCATTACACCACCACCAGCCGCCCATGACACCACCACCACCCCATTACACCACAACCCCCCATTACACCACCACCACCCCATTACACCACCACCCCCCATTACACCACCACCCCATTACACCCCCCATTACACCACCCCCCTCCCATTACACCACCACCCCTCAATACACAACCACCCCCCATTACACCATCCCCCCATTACACCACCACCCCCCATTACACCACGACCCCATTACACCCCCCCATTACACCACCACCCCCCATTACACCACGACCCCATTACACCCCCCCATTACACCACCAGCCTCCCATTACACCACCACCACCCCCATTATACCACCACCCCATTACACCCCCATTACACCACCACCACCACCCCCCCATTACACCACCACCACCCCCCCATTACACCACCACCACCCCCATTACACCACCCCCCCCACCATTACACCACCACCCCCCACCATTACACCACCACCCCCCCACCATTACACCACCACCCCCCACCATTACACCACCACCACCCCATTACACCAACACCCCCATTACACCACCACCACCCCATTACACCACTACCCCCATTACACCACCACCCCCATTACACCCCCCCCATTACACCACCACCACCCCCCCATTACACCACCCATTACACCACCACCCCCCCCATTACACCACCCCCCATTACACCCCCATTACACCACCCCCCCCCATTACACCACCACACCCCCCCCATTACACCCACCCCCCCCCATTACACCACCACCCCCCCCCCCATTACACCACCACCCCCCATTACACCACCACCCCCCCATTACACCACCACCCCCCCCATTACACCACCACCCCCCCATTACACCACCCCCCCCCATTACACCACCCCCATTACACCACCCCCCCCCCCATTACACCACCACCACCCCCCCCATTACACCACCACCCCCCCCCCATTACACCACCACCCCCCCCCCCATTACACCACCACCCCCCCCA